>NC_050574.1:139976922-140280982 GCF_011100635.1 Trichosurus vulpecula | reverse complement strand
AAGGAAGGAAGGAAGGAAGGAAGGAAGGAAGGAAGGAAGGAAGGAAGGAAGGAAGGAAGGAAGGAAGGAAGGAAGGAAAAGAGAAGAAAGGAAAGTCTGGGTCACAGGATAATAGCTGTCTCGGCTGTCAACATAAGTTGGATCTAGTGTCAGTCACTCACAGTTGGTATCATCTAGAAGTTAGACTTCTCATCCATTATTTTAGATGCAGATAGAATGACAGTCCTGATGCCACATGTACACATGTACCTGGGAGGAAAATGTAAATTCCTTGCTCTTGAAGTAGACATTACATTACAATGGGAGTTCAAAATATAAACGACCTTCTTAGAAGAAATCATCATGTGAAATACTTCTATGAAACAGAAAGAAATTCATTCCATTTATATGTTTGTGTTTATTTGTCCATAGCAGTATTATTTGCAAACTGGTTTTGAATTAACTGTAGAAATTCCCCAATTCAGAATTATTTCCACATAAGCTTTTGAAGGGCAGGAGGTGTTTCACTTTTGCATTGCTTCCTCAGTGTCTAGCAGAGTGCCTAGAACATAACACATGCTTAAGAAATCGTTGCTGTTTGATTGATTGATATTAAAACAAGGAATAACACTAAGCTAAATTTTATTCTGCCATCATACAAACTATAAGAGATGGGGGAGAGGGGAGGTGAGAGAGACAGATGCGGGGAGAGAGAGACAGAGACAGACAGAGACAGAGAGAGAGGACACAGGCAGAGGGCCACAGAGACAGAGAGAGAGAGGGATACAGGCAGAGAGAGACACACAAAGAAAGACACCGAGATAAAGACAGAGAGAAAAACTGATACAGAGAACAGAGACACAGAGAGAAACAGAGAGACAGAGAAAAGGAGAGGGGCACACAGAAAGAGGAAAAGACATAGAGAAAGACCCAGAGAGAGACAAGGGACTTGTAAAGGAGACACAGAAGGAGTTGTCTGAGAAGTAGGAGAAGAGCCAGTAGGATATACACCACAAAATCAAAGGAAGGAGAAAATATCTAGAAGAAAAGAACTAGCCAGCAATCAAAAGCTGAAAAAGGTATAGGAAAGTGATCTATGGATAATATTTTGTTATAAGGCATTCTCCTGGCTCTTGTCCTACTTCTCTGACAGTTTTTTTCTCTGTTCCCTTTGGAAGATGAGAGATCATACTATAAAGGACAGCAGCGTCAATCTTAAAAGTGGTATGACACATAGTAACTGGGGTAACAAACTGTGAAATAAAAATAGAGTCTTCAGCAAGAAAGAAGGAGGAAAGGGAAAGCAAAGCAAAGAAGAAAGAAAGAGAGAAAGAGAGACAGAGACACAGAGAGCAACACAGAGACAGAGAGAGAGACATAGCATTTATTTATAACCTTTAATGCACCAGGCACTATAGGAAGTGCTGAGGATACAACGAGAAAAATGAAACTGTCTCTTCTTTCAAGGAGTATACATTTTATTTGCAGGGAGGGAATGCAAGGAGATAAGTAAATACACAGTATTTACAGAGTGAATAGAAAGTAACTTCTGGGTCAGGGTTCGAGGTACTAGCAGTCGTAGACATCAGGGTAGGCTTCCTGTAAGCGATGGCACTTGACTGAATATTGAAGGAAGCTAGGGCTTCTGCCAGGTTGAGGTGGGAAAGTAGAACATTCCAGGCTCAGGGAATAGCAAGGAGATAGGAAGCCAAATGTTGTGTATGAGAAGAGTAAAGAAGCAGGTGAAGGAGAGCAGTCAGTGTGCATTTAACCTGGAAAGGTAGGCCAGAGACGTATTATAAAGGTCTTTAAATGTCAAATAAATGAGTTTATATTTTATCCTAGAGGTGAGAAGGAGCCAATGGAATTTTTTGAGCAAAGAAGTAATATGAGCAGACCTTTGTTTTAGGAATATGACTTTGATACTGGTGTGAAGGAAAGATTAGAGGAGGAAAAGACTTGAGGCTGGGAGATGAAATCATCTAAGTGAGAGGTGATAAGGGCCTGAAGGGGTGCGTCAATCTTTGTGAATAGAGAGAAGAGGGGTGGGGTGATGGAAATTGTGCTGAGAGAATAAATCAAACTTGTCAATTGGTTGAGAGAGGGAAGAGTTAAGGATGATTGTGGGGTTGCAAGCAGAGGTGACTGAAAACATGATGGTGCCATCAAAAGAAACACGGGATATATAAATAGGGACTTAGAAGGGAAGAAAATGGATTCTGATGTGAACATCTTGAGTTTTAAATGGCTATAAGATGCTAAGTCTTTCTCTATGTCTTTTTCTCTTTCTGTGTCTCTCTGTATGTCTCTCCCCCTTTCTGTGTCTCTGTCTCTCTGTGTCTCTCTTTGTGTCTCTCTCTGTCTCTGTGTCTCTCTCTGTCTCTGTGTCTCTCTCTGTCTCTGTCTCTCTGTCTCTCTCTCTGTCTCTCTCTCTCTCTCTCTCTCTCTGTCTCTCTCTCTGTCTCTCTCTCTCTCTCTGTCTCTCTCTCTCTCTCTGTCTCTCTCTCTCTGTCTCTCTCTCTGTCTCTCTCTCTGTCTCTCTCTCTCTGTCTCTCTCTCTGTCTCTCTCTCTCTGTCTCTCTCTCTCTCTCTCTCTCTCTGTCTCTCTCTCTCTCTCTCTCTCCCTGTCTCTCTCTCTCTGTCTCTCTCTGTCTCTCTCTCTCTGTCTCTCTCTCTCTCTCTCTGTCTCTCTCTCTGTCTCTCTCTCTGTCTCTCTTTCTCTGTCTCTCTCTCTGTCTCTCTCTCTCTCTCTCTGTCTCTCTCTCTCTGTCTCTCTCTCTCTCTCTCTGTCTCTCTCTCTCTGTCTCTCTCTCTCTCTCTCTCTCTGTCTCTCTCTCTCTCTCTGTCTCTCTCTCTCTCTGTCTCTCTCTCTCTCTCTCTCTCTCTCTCTCTGTCTCTCTCTCTCTCTTTCTCTCTCTCTCTCTGTCTCTCTCTCTCTCTCTCTCTCTTACTTTCTCTCTCTCCCTCTCCCTCTCCCCTCTCTTTCTTGACATTTCCTTTTACTTAAATGGCTTCAACTATCAGTTTATTCAGAAGACTGCCAAATTTGTGTTTCTGGCCCTGCTCCCTCTTGTCTCCAGGTCAAACCACCTATTGAACATCTCTCCCTGGATTTCCAGGCAGCAGCTCAGATTTCATTATGACTACTGCCAAGCTTATAATCTTTCCCTCTAACCTTGTCTGACTGCCTTCTTTCTGGCAATGGCCCTAAAGCTCACCTACTCACCCATACTCAAAGCCTTTTTGTCTCACTCTTTCACCTTCGATAGCCAATCTGTAAATTCTACCACTACAACGTAACTTGCATTCTTGCCCTCCTTTATCATCACCACAATCAATATCCTAGTTCAGGTTTTAATAGCCATCCACTTAAACTACTGTGTCTCTTCACAGTTTTTCCAGTCTCCACATTGTCCTCCACAACAGTCCATCTTGCATAACAGTGATAGATAAACCACTCTAATGTCCAAATCTTATCATGTGCTTCACAATTAAAAAAACCCAACTATTTATGACTCCCTACTGTCTGATGATATCAAGTCCAAACTCCATTCCAAGTGTTCTACAACATGACCCTAGGCTAGCTCTTTAGCCTGATTTCACTGCTTCTCCTCAAAATATCCTTTGTTCCGGTGATATACCAGCACAACCTGTCCCACAAATACTTTCTGCATTTTCCCACCTTGTATTGTTTGCCATACCTAGAAAACTTAATGGTTTTCACAAACTCTGCCCTCCACTTTCCTTTGGAAATATTATCCATCCTTGATGATCTAGCTTAAATGTCATTTCTTCCATGAAGTCTTCCCAGATTCTTGCAGTCAGAACTTACCTTTCCTTCCTAGGAGAGATCATATTACTTTGATTGCGTCTCCCACATTTCATGTTGGTGATTTATATAAATACATGTATACAATGTTAGAACTGGATTTCCAAAGGTATCTAATCTGCCTACTAGGTTCCAAGAGGTCAGGGACCACATATTTATCGTTGCATCCCCCAAGACCCAATACAGGGCTCTTCATACAATGAACACTTAATAAGTGATTGCTGAATTCACTTGCTGTCACAAAAACTTAAATATTTAAACAGACATGACCATTTGTCTGTCTAGGTGTCTACTAGACATTAATCCAGGTGTCTACTAGAATCTACTAATTAGAAAAATCTATTTGGATTTACAAAAATCCTGCTAAATGCTTAAAATATTTAAGCTAAAGCTTATATCTGTAGTAAGACTTTTGGCATATATCAAATCTAATAACCATTAGCAAATGGTCATTGTGCTCTGTTCCTTTAAAATTTTGATGCATTTTTAGGTCCACAACAGGGATCATAGATTGTAGTACATATTGCTAAACAAGATTTTAGAAATAATCTAGTCCAATCTCTCTCCTTTTACAAAGTGAGGCCAGCAGAGTTTGAGTGACTTCCCCAAGGTTACACAGGTAATAAACGGTAAATCTGAGATTCGAACCCAGGTGTTCTGGCTCTAAACATACAAGTGGGGCAGCTAGGTTGTGCAGTAAGTAAAGCACTGACCCTGGAGTCAGGAGGACCTGAGTTCAAATCTGGCCTCAGACACTTGACACACTTACTAGCTGTGTGACCTTGGGCAAGTCACTTAACCCCAATTGCCCTGCCTTCCCCCCTCCAAAAAAAAAAAAAAGAAAAAAAAACATACAAGCACTTTCTACCCCATGACAGAGCTGAAGCTTTTGTCTTTCTGAGGATGGTTCCTATCCATCTGTCTTTAGAAGCAGCTGATGGCACATTGAATAGAGTTCTTGTTCTGGGATCAGGAAAACCCGGGCTCTTTTCTGGCCTCAGACACTTACTAGTTGTTTGACCCTTTGTCTGTTTACCCTCTGTTTGCCTCAGTTTCTTCAACTGTTCAATGGGGATAATAACAGCACCTACCTCCCAGGGTAGTTGTGAGGATAATTTAAGATAACTGTTAAAAGTGCCTCGCACGTAGTTAGTGCTATAAAAATGCTTATTCCCTTCCCTTTCTCTTATGGTTTTCTTGCTTTTTTTAGATTTTTTTCTTCTCTTTCTCCTTCAACATTTTTTAATCTGAAAAATGAAGATTTATTATTTGTTTTTTTTTCCTACCAAATGAGGTGTAAATTCTCTACTCCGAACTCTTAAGGTAGATGAGTTAAGTATTTTATATTTATCACTCTCAGGGGAAAAAACAGTTCTCATCACTACCTTAGAAAAGTTTTAACTCTCCACACAATCCCATGCATTAACACATGCACACACACACACACACACACACACACACACACACTCCTCACCTACTCCCAACCTCATTTGGCCAAGAGAATAACACTAGATAACCTCTGGAAGATTTCTTTCTGCCTTATGATTCTATAATAATGTTACAGACAGTACTGAGACATGACGCTGATGAGCAATAATTTAATAAATTCAGTATTTGATCTATTTTACTCTAATGTATTTACTGAGCTTGATAGATTTCCTTTTTATTGTAAGTTTGAAATGTGTCTAAGACTTACAGTGTTTTATATTGTTTATTGCTATACTTTGACAACAAGTCTTAATGAATGTTCATTTAATTCTTATAATTAAAAGATTTTATTAAGGGAAAGACAAATTTATGAAAGGTCATTGTTTTAACAACTTAATTATCTCAAGAAAACCATTGGTTTTCCCCAAAACCATGCTGTTGTGGAATCAAAGGGATAAAGCATGATGGGAAAGTCTATTGTTCTGGGTACCAGAAGACCTAGTTTCTAGTTCTAATTGCCAACAGCTAGAAAGTTTATCTTGATTATATAACTTAAATCTCTGGTTCAGGCTCTTTTTCTGCCAAATGAAAGGATTAAATTGGGATGGGATCATGGATTTAAAGCTGAAACAAATTGTAGAGGTCATCACATCCAATCATCTCAATGTGCAGAAAAGGAAACTGAGACCCAGACAGGTTAAGTAATTTACCTGATGGCACACTGGTACTAAATGGAATGGCCAGATTTGAACTCTAGGATCTTCGATTCTAAATCCCACAGTCCTTTCTCCCTTGCTAGAAATGCCCTTGCTTTGGTCAGGTACTATTTCTTTTTCTTTTCTTTTCTTTCCTTTTCCTTTTTTGTCTTATCCCCTGTACCTAGAGTAATGTCTGGCACACATTATATACTTAATATAGGTTTGTTATTGATTGAGTATGCCACTGTGCCTCTTACTATGATCTCTAAGACCCACTCCAATTATAAAAGAGCAATGTCAGAAATCATCAGAAAATTGATCCTACTTCCAGAGGCCCCTCCAAATCAAAGAAAATTGGAAAATAATTAAAGCCAATACAGAAAAAAATTTAGACTATGAACTCTGAGCTCTGAGGCCTGAAATCATTTGAAGAATTTAAAGTAGGATTTTTTTTTATTTTAATAACCTTTGTTTACAATTTCGTAAGTAAAAATGCAGGGGAGATTTTTAAAGACAGTTTTACAAAGGATAGCCCCACAAAAGCTATCGATTTGAAGAAGCTTTAATGTTCATCTGATTAATTTTCCAAGGAAACTGAATACTGAATCTCCACAAACAGGCTCATTTATGAAGTATACTGCATTTAAGTAGAAAGAAAGGAGGCAAGCATTTAAGTGATACTATGATCAGGCACAGTACTGAGCAACCCTGAGATGTAGGTGCTATTATGACCCCTATCTTACAGTTGATGAAGCAGGCAGAGATTAAATGACTTGGTTGCACAGCTAACAAGTGTCTAAGGCTAGATTTGAATTCAGTTCCCCCTGATTCTATGCCAAGTTTTCTAATGACTGAACCACCTAGAAGGTCTTTAGACTCAAAAAATAGAAATGCATATTAGATCAAATCACACATTAAAAAGATGCAATTTAGGTATATAATGTTTTCATTATGACTGTGAGGTTTTAGGAGGAAGGGGAGCAGTTGAAAGAGTACCCTCTATAATCAGTGGGAGAAACCATGAACATCCCATTTAGAAATTCTAGATGGGGAAAGAAAATAATCTATTTCAATTTAGGCTGAGTATTAAGAAGCCACTAGAAAATACTTGAGTTATTAACAGAGATTAGCTTTAACTAAAAAATAAAAGGAGTTACATGAAACAGACCCTTGTAAATGATAAGCAATGTTTTAAGATCCATTTTGCTGAAGAATCAAAGACAGACTGCTCATGAAATAAAGCCCCATTATAAAGCTCAGTTAAACATGCTAGAGGAGGCAGCAAAGACTCAGTCACTACCAACTAGATAAAATTTCTTGGAATAAAAATGTATAAAAATGCCAATATCTTGCGGAGAATTCACCTGTATCTCTTTCAGAGAAATAGCACCTGCATCACTTTCCAGGAAACACACCAATGAAAAGATGATGCTTTTGTTGGGCAAAGATCAAGCCTTCCAAAATGGAAATTTAGTCAAATCAATAGCTATTTTTAGCTGGCATGTAGCTGATTGAGTGTAATTAATTCAACTCAGCAATAGGTAGATGCTTTGTTGCTCAGCATGCTGCTTAGCTAGTCATTCCCATTGTCCATTAAGACTGTATCACACATCCCCATCTGGCATATGCCAGATCTCCCCTGGCTCCTTGTCTACTGTATACATGCCTTGTCCTACAAAGGTGACAGGCCACAGAACATCAACAATGAAACAAACACCTAAGCCACATTGATCTCACTTCTTGCCTGCAGCAGTGAAATGCAGAGCCAAGAAAACAGCAGCACTGCAATGAATCACAATGAAGCCCCTGAATTTTATTTTCTAAAATAATCAAATGGCCAAGTAATATTGACCTTAAGAGTTTAGTAGATGGCCGAATTACCTTTGAACTACTTAATGCTATAACCTCCTAATGAACAGATATGACTGATCTCAGGGTCAGTTTCCTACTTCAAAATCTGCAGTAGCTAGTGCCTAAAATAGGATTGAAAAGTGGATCATTTAATACAATTCACAGATTTTACTAATGAGGTAACCGAACCTGGAAGTGGTTAAGTGACTTCACAGGTAACACACGTAGTAACCAGGAAAGTGAAAATTCAAACCCACCTCCCCTAGAGACAAATGCAGCCCTCTTTCCACTGTGCCACATTACTACTTGTTACAAGATCCTTGACCTGGCATTTAAAGCTTTCCACAATCTGGCTCTAGCTGACCTTTCCAGCTTTATTTTACATTACCTCCCTTCATGAACTCTATGTTCCAGCCAAATTAGGCTATTAGCAGTCCCTGATCTCACCCTGCCCTCTCCTATATTTGTAAGATTCATACATGCCTTGAATACAGATCCTTCTCATCTCTAGTTGCTGAAATCCTTTTCTTGCTTCAAGATACAATTCATGTGCCTCGTTCTCAGTGAAGTCTCTGAATATCCTTCCAGCTCAAAGAGATCTCTTCCTCCTCCACTTTCCTCTCAGCACTTTGTTTGGAGCTTTGCTTTGTCTTGGTCACATTCCACTCAATTCACACATGTTATAACACCGCCCTCAGTAGATTGTCAGAACCTGGAAGGCAAGGATTGTGCTGCCTTTTGTACTGATATTCCCAGTGCCTAGAAGGTTAGTGCAATTCCATATACACAACAGGTTCATAATAAGTCACAGAATCTCAGAGCCCATCTAGTTTCTCCTACAACTGAACAGAATCCCCATTGCGATATCCCCAAGATCTCTGCTTGAAGAGGTCTAATGAGAGGGTCCCCACTACCTCAGAAGCAATTCAACCTACTTTGATAAAACATTGCTTGTTAGGTTAAACAAGTGGGTGACTGGAACAGTCGTCCACTGCTCTTAATTCTCCCTTTCAAACTGAATATATCTACATAATGGCACTTCAAAATCTTGAGGCAAGTTCCTATTTTCTTCCCATCTTCTCTTCCCTAAGCTAAATATCCTGCCTTCCTTCAACCAATCTGGTTATGGCATGGTATCCAGTCTGCTCACTATACAGGATGCACTTGGATCTAACCATTTTATTATAGAAGTGGTTTGACCAGGGCAGCATGCAGCAAGACTATCCTCTCCCTTGTTCTGGATATCAGCCTTCTCTCAATGCAAACTAAAAGTACATTAGATTTTTTGGCTGACGTGTTGATTCATGATGATCTTGCCTTGTTGCCCCTATAAGAAGTCTTACCTACTTATACCTCTACCATGTACTGGTGAATTTTTTGTTATTTTTATAATTACCTTTATTCGTTTGATTAAATATTTCCTGTTTATGCATAAAAATGTTTTAGCAATCATTTTTAAAAATTGAGTTCCTAAATTTTCTCCCTTCTTCCCACCTCTCACCCCAACTTGAGAAGGCAAAAAAAATTGACATCGATTATACATGTGAAGTCATTCAAAAACATATTTCCATATTAGCTGTGTTGCAAAAGAAAACACAAACAAAATAAAGCAATAAAAATAGAGTAAAAAAAACTCTGCATTCAGAATTCATCAGTTCTCTTTCTGGAGGTAGATCTCATTTTTTCGTCATGGGTCTGTTGGAGTTGTCTTGGGTCATTGTCTTGATCAGAATAACTAAGTCTTTAATAGTTAGTCATTGTTACAATATTGGTATTACTGTTTGCAATGTTCTCCTGGTTCTGCTCACTTCACTTTGCCTTAGTTCATATAAATCTTCCCAAGTTTTTCTGAAACTATCCTGCTTATCATTTCTTATAGCACAATAGTGTTCCATCACAATCATATACCATACCCCAAGGTTATCCCCTTGATTTCCAGTTCTTTGACATCACAAAAAGAGCTGCTATAAATATTTTTGTAGAAATAGGTCCTCCTCCCTCCCCCCCGCCACTTTTTGTTCTTGTTGAAATGTAGACCTAGCAGTGACATTATCAGAGAAACTTGCTGTAAAAAATTTTTTTCCCAGTTTTCTGTTTTCCTTCTAATTTGGGCTACATTAATATATTTATTAAAAAGCTTTTTTAATGACATGCAAACAAAATCATCTGATTTATATCCTATGATGCTCCCTATTTCTTGTTTGATCATAAGCTCTTCCCTTAGCCATAGATCTGACAAATACATTTTTTTCATGCTCCCCTAATTTACCAAAGATATCACCCTTTATGTCTAAATCATTCATCCATTTTGCCCTTACCTTGATATACAGTGTGAGATATTGTTCTAGGCCTAGTTTCCACCAAACTGCTACCCAGTTTTCCCAGCAATTTTTGGCAAATGTTGAGTTCTTATCCTCAATGCTTGGATCTTTGAGTTTATCCAGCACCACCATTATCATTCTTCCAGTAACCCAGATTGATGTTTGCAACAAATCGACCTTGACTCTTTATTTTTCCTAACCCCCATCTTTAATCAGTTGCTGAGCAACATAGTTTGCTGGCCTTATACTTCATGACATCTCTTACATCTACCCACTTTTCATTTACATGATCACTATTCTAATTCAGGCCCCGATTACCTCTCTCTTGGACTATTTCAATAGTCTTCACACTGTTTTCCTTGCTTCTATACTCTCCCCTCTCCAATACATCCTCCACACAACTGCCAAAAAATCTTCCTGTCATTTATCTGCTCAAAAATATTCAGTAGCTCCCTGTAGCTACTAAAATTAAATATAAACTCTTCAGTCTGGCATTTAAGACTGACATTTAGCTCCCACCTACATTTCCAGACTTACTTCACATTATTCTCCTTCATATAGTCTACAATCCACCCAAATTGGCCTACTACTAATCGTCACCAAACTTAGCATTACATCTCCCATCACGGTCCCTTTGCACAGTACCCTACACCCGGGATTCAGTCTGTCCTTACTTCTACATCTTAGAATCATCAGCTCAGTTCAGTTGCCACATAATACTTGAAACTGTTACTGATTCCCTGCTCCCCAAATTTCCTTTGACTATTTTTTCTATGTTCATGTTAGATTCATGTAGGAGAACATACACTGTCCAAAGGCAGGGTCTGCCTCCTTTTGGGTTTTGTATCTTAACTGACCAGCATAACTTGCCCTGGTAGACACTTAATAAATATTTATCAAATTGAGTGGAACTGATTCAAACACAAGGCTGACTATTCCAAACCCAGAACTCTATCCATATTTATTTTTAAAACAACAGAGAATCACTAAAGATTTTTGAGTAAAGGAGAAATGTAGTCAGACCTGTACTTTAAGATTATTTCATTGGCCTAATAAAGGTTTGGAAAGCAGAAAAACCTGAGTCAGAAAACCAATTTTGAGGTTAGTATAACAGCCCAGAACCAGAGTAAATTGTTTAACCTCTGTGTATCACTGGCAGCTCCTTAGGACATACCCACATTGTCATAGATTAGTTTAATCTGCCTAAATTGAAATAGTTCCTGTACTTGGGATATCCTATTGTCATGAAGGGCAGCTAGATTGCTCAGTGAATAAAATGCTGTGCCTGGAATCAGGAAGACTCATCCTTCTGAATTCAAATCTGGCCTCAGACACCTATAGCTGTGTGACCCTGGCCAAGTTACTTAACTCTGTTTGCCTCCATTTCCTTATCCATAAAATGGCTAGAGAAGGAAATGGCAAACCATTCTAGTATCGTTTCCAAGAAAACCCCAAATGGGGCCACAAAAAGTCAAATATGACTGAACAACAACCAAGCAAAATTGGGATAAAATGTAAGATCTTTCACACATGTTCCTAAATATATGACTCTGGAACAAACCCCATATTAGTTAAACATTTTTACCTATCCAAATTGTTCTGGATGGGGAAATTATAGATATTTACAATTTAATTGATGGCACACATATTCATAAACTGCATTCTACTATCGTATTGATTGTTGTTTGGCTAGAAATCAGTGCATGTGAAAAAGTAGGTATTTATGTTTCCTTGTATTTCCAGAGCTTAGTACAGTTCCTGATATATAGTAGGCCCTTAATAAATGTTTATTCATGCACTGACTTACATACTTGATGAGAGAAAATTTATGTTAAGGAAATAATAAAGTTAGAAATCCAAAGATAATACAAAATATTGTATGGAGATGATGAAGTTCTCTATCCATAATAATGTAGAAACAAAAAGTCTTCCTTTCCAGGGAATTCATTTTAATATTTAGGTCTAGTCATGTGATGTCCTGAAAATTGCACTAGACTAAGAATTGGGATGTGGGTTCAAATTCTGGCCCTGCGAATTAATAATCAACCACTTTCCATCTCCCAGCCTCTGCTTTCTCATATGTAAAATATAGGTGATTTTTGCACAATCCACCTGACAAGGTGATTGTGAGTTTCATGAGATAAAATACAAAGGATTTGCTCTCAAGTACTCTATAAATGTAAGCTCTTTTTATGACTATAGTCTTTATCACCAACACCAAGGACTTCCTGCTTCATCTGAATGCAATTTAACAAAGTGTATGCAACTACAGAAGAATGGGGTCAAAGAATGCCTTTCCTAAGTAGTAACATCCTCTTGCAAAGGGTTGACTCTTGACCTTAGTTCTTACTATAATGAAGAGAAGCTCACAGTTCAGGACAGGGTTCTTTAAAGTCTTATTCCAAGTGGCTATCCAGGACCCTTCATGCCTCATTATTCATTCCCTTCATTTCAGCATTCCTCACTGTTTGACTTGTGCTTTAGAGGGGGAAATGAAAGCTGTGCTCTCTAGAGCAAATACTCAGTGAGAAAGATTTTCAGAAAATGGAAAAATATTTAACCAAGCATATATTCAGTGTGACTCAAATGGATGTCAAGCTCAATTCTCTCTGATGTATGCATACCATCTGGCTCATCAAAAGCAAAGAAAGATATAACCCATGATGATAAAGTTCTGGCTTCACTGGGGGATGGATACTGATAGTTCAGAAAGAGATTTTTCATTCATTTATTCATTCATTCATTCACACTTCCATTCATTCACTCATTTACTTACTTATTCTGTCATTCAAAAAAACCCACTTGTTGAACACCTACTATGTACAAAACACTGTGCCTATAGATATACCTGCTTTAAATGAGCCACCCAATCCATTGCTTGCTGCATAGCAGTCCTAGTGCTAATAAGAATGTACAGAAGTATAAACAATAGAGTCCCTGCCCTCAGGGAATACCACTGCCTCCCATTAATTACCACCTCTACTTTTAAGAGATGTTTTTTTTTTCTGACTATGATTGAGTATCTTTGGAGAGTACAATTTCAGGTAGTTTATGTTAAAGCTAATTTTGAAAGGGAATGGGTTGTCTGAGGAGCTGGGATAGACACCAACTAAAAAACATAACAACATGCGTCACAGAAACAGAAACACACAACTGATTCTGTTTGTATCTAAATTCTGGCAGATGTTACAGTGACTGAAATACCTGCAAAGTAGCACAGATCTGATCTAGAATGGCTTCACTGAGCTGAGGATGTTGGAGCTATATAGGAAAGGCATATAGTATGATGGAGACAATGGAAGAAAGAATACCACTTAGAGGTCTGAAACAATCTGGGTTAAACAGTAACTTGGTGCTAAAGGAATCTCTAATAAAGCTAAAAGTCACATAAAAATGTGTATTCTTACTATGATTTGTTATATTGTTATATTATGTTGTTTTTATATCTATATCATATTGTATTGTATATATTATATGTATATATATATATAGTTATATTGTCATATTATATATCCCTTCTCTTGACCTATCAATCTGCATCCAACCAGCCAGTCAAGGTTTTGATTGGTTGCTGTACCATGGCTTCCTAGTTGGATACTGATAAATTAATACTTAATTAATTAATTAAGGTAGTGATGGAGGATTCAGGAACATTGAAAAATACTGGTTGGATATTCTTTTTTGCTTTATTTCTCCTGAGTCAACAAAAAAACTGGTCCTAGATAGCATCTGAGGGTGAAGACTGACTTTGCCTATCCTGGAAATGGTGGCACAACAGTAAACAAACATTTCTATTTAGCGTTTCCTTTACCACTTTGTGAATAATTTAGTAAGAGAGAAGAAATAGAAGGCTATTTTCATTTGGGGCTCAGAAATTGGCAAATAGAACAATACTCCTGAGAGTCCCAATGAGTTTGCTATTGTGGCAGTAGCCCAAATTTAAATTGGTTAGAGCCTATTCTAGGACTATGTCTAGGAAGGAAAAAGGAAAGAGGAAAAATTCAGAAAATATTACTGAAGGAGAATCAGCAGGATTTAGTGATTTCAAAAGAAGTAGGGGGTAACAATAAATCATATTTATGTAATTTTCCTAGGTTTTCAAAGACCTTAAATCACAGTAATCCTATTGGGTAAGTGCTGCAAAATTATTGTTTCTATTTTATATATGAAGAGACTAAGACTCAGAGAGGCTAAGTGACTTGCCATGGATCATGCAACTTGTAGGATCTTTTCTCTCCTAATTCTTGTAGAGTGATTTGAATTTCTAAGGTGACTGGACAGGAGAAAAGTGACATCACTGGTAACACTGGAAGTGGTAAAAATGGATATAATAATTGATTATTCAGTACTACAAAGACCCGTGTTTCCATCAGTGGGGATACTCCCTCCGACACAGGATACAATACTTCTGTGCTTTAATAGTCAGTCAATAAACATTTATTAAGCAGCTACTATGTGCCAACCACTGTGCTAAGCTTTGGGGATACAAAGAAAGACAAAACACACACCCTGCCCTCAAGGAATTCACAGTCGAATGGGAGAAGACAACACATAAGCTGAGAAGCATAGGAAGTGGGAAAGAAGGGTACTCGGAACCAGGGCATGATGATAGTCCAGAAAAGTTCAACTATATAGGAGAAGAGGACCTGCTGTTACTCTGTGGACAATCTAGTAATGAGATCCTCCAAACTTAGCTTGAAGAGGTCCTCAGACTACAGTCCTGCAATCTCATCATCTCTAGGCCTACACTTGAAGTTTCTCCAACTTGATAGGATTTTCCACAGCATGTAGTCTATTGATTTAGTCCTCGAGAACCTAAGGTCATGGCAATACCATGATGTCACATCAATGTAGGGCTGCTTATAATCATACTTCTCTGGTGACCTTTAAACAATCTTTCTATAAACTTTATGGCTACAGACAAAGAAAAGGAGGCATACAGGGGCAGTACCTCTTGCACTGTCCAAAGTCACACAGAAGACATAAGGCTAAGAGGATAGATGAGGACTCCCAATACACTCCTCTGTTTGCCCATGGACTTAGTGGTAAAAAGAAATATCTTCTTCCTAATGGTGCTACAAATGTACATAATATTACTACTAATGAAGGGTTATGTAAAACAAAGTGAGGCTGAAATGTTAACAAAAAACCAAGGACATTTGAGGAGCTCAAAATGCTTTTCAAACAGAATTATATTGATATTCACAGGGACTTTGCTCTTTACCAAACCCGGGCCTTTTATAACAGTAACACACATATATGCTTATTTTTAAGATTCAAAAATGGGGGTGGTAGGGCATAATGGATAAGATCAGCCTCAGAGTAAGGAAATCCTAAGTTCCAGTACTACCCTTCACATATAGCAACTATGTGACTCCAGACAAGGTGCTTAACCTCTCCATGCTTTCCTGGAATTTACAGTCTGGTATAGGGATATGACATAGACAAATAATTCTAATACATAAGATGTCAGACCCAGGAAGGGTCTCCTACCAACTAACAAATTCTCCCATGTACTGCCATGATGCTTAAAATGTCACAATATATCACCTCTTCCTTTCAGTAAAGATATTTACCAATTAAAATGAAAATACCCCTGGAAGAGGTGAAATATTCAACCTTACTATTCACTTGTATTTCAGTACGATTAGGTTTATCAGGATCAACCTTCTGAGAGTAGAATTTGATAGAAGGGGGGCGGAGCCAAGATGGCAGCTGAAAAGCAAGGATTTGCTTAAGCTCTCCCCCATATCCCTCCAAACACCTGTAAAAAATGGCTCTGAACAAATTCTAGAGCTGTAGAACCCACAAAATAGCAGAAGGAAGCAGGTCTCCAGCCCAGGATGGCCTGGATGGTTGCTGGGATGGGTCTATGACACAGTGCTGGGAATGGAGTACAGTGCACCAAAACAGACCAGACCAGACTGGGAGTTGGCCTGCAGCAGACCTTAGGATCATGAATCCTTGAGCTTTGACATTTACCAGACTTCTCAACCCACAAACGCCAAAGACCACAGAACAGGTTAGTGGGAAAACTGCTAGATAAGGTTAAAAAGTGGTCCAGCCCCAACTCTGGGGGTGGCAGAGGTGGTATGGCAGTGGCAGGGGCAGCAGCAGTAGTAGAAAACTCCTGCAGCTGCTTCCAGAGCTCCAGCATCAGCTGCTTCCTGAGTCCCTGGCTCACACAGTGGGAGGAATCAAGCAGCGGACCAGAGAGGGAGTGCAGGGCTTGTTTTGCCCTGCTTGGATCTGGGTCACAATCCTGATTGGTGGTTCTTGGGGGAGGAGGAGCATTGCTGTGGCAGAGTTTGTGGTGATAGTAGGGTAGAAGTAGCTCTGAAAACAGCAGTGCAACCCTTAAAGATTGGGACAAAGCACTCTCTACTCTACAGTTAGTCACACCCTGACAAAAAGCTCAAGGATCAAGTAGTTGGCTGGAAACATGGCCAGGAAGCTAAAAAGGGCACAGACTCAGACTCAGAATCAGACTTTATAATCTCTTTTTGGTGACAAAGAAGATCAAAACATACAACCAGAAGAAGTCAACAAAGTCAAAGAGCCTACATCAAAAGCCTCCGAGAAAAATATGAATTGGTCTTAGGCCATGGAAGAGCTCAAAAAGGATTTGGAATAGCAAGTAAGAGAAGTAGAGGAAAAATTGGGAAGAGAAAGGAGAGAGATGCAAGAAAACCATGAAAAACAAGTCAATGACTTGCTAAAGGAGACCCAAAAAAATACTGAAGAAAATAACACCTTAAAAAATAGACTAACTCAAATGGCAAAAGAGCTCCAAAAAGCCAATGAGGAGAAGAATGCCATGAAAGGCAGAATTACCCAAATGGAAAAGGAGGTACAAAATACCACTGAAGAAAATACCACCTTAAAATTAGATTGGAGCAAGTGGAAGCTAGTGACTTTATGAGAAATCAAGATATTATAAAACAGAACCAAAGGAATGAAAAAATGGAAGACAATGTGAAATATCTCATTGGAAAAACCACTGACCTGGGAAATAGATCCAGGAGAGAGAATTTAAAAATTATTGGACTACCTGAAAGCCATGATCAAAAAAAGAGCCTAGACATCATCTTTCAAGAAATTATCAAGGAAAACAGCCCTGATATTCTAGAGCCAGAGGGTAAAATAGAAATTGAAAGAATCCACAGATCACCTTCTCAAATAGATTCCAAAAAGAAAACTCCTAGGAATATTGTTGGCAAATTCCAGAGCTCCCAGATCAAGGAGAAAATACTGCAAGCAACCAGAAAGAAACAATTTGAGTATTGTGGAAACACAATCAGAATAACATAAGATCTAGCAGCCTCTACATTAAGGGATTGAAGGGCTTGGAATATGATATTCCGGAGGTCAAAGGAGTTAGGATTAAAACCAAGAATCACCTACCCAGCAAATGTGAGTATAATGCTTCAAGGCAAAATATGGATTTTCAATAAAATAGAGGACTTTCAAGCTTTCTCAGTGAAAAGACCAGAGCTGAATAGAAAATTTGGCTTTCAAACACAAGAATCAAGAAAAGGTAAACAAGAAAGAGAATCCATAAGGGACTTACTAAAGTTGAACTGTTTTGTTTACATTCCTACATGGAAAGATGATGTGTGTAATTCATGAGATCTTTCTCAGTATTAGGGTAGTTGAAGGGAATATACATGGATATAGATGGAGGGCTCAGGGTGAGTTGAATGTGAAGGGATGATATCTAAAAACATAAAATAAATTTAAGGGGGGGGGAGATAGGAATATATTGAGAGAAGGAGAAATTGAGAGATAGAATGGGGTAAATTATCTCACATAAAAGTGGCAAGAAAAGGCAGTTCTGTTGGAAGGGAAGAGGGGGCAGGTGAGGGGGAACGAGCAAATCTTGCTTTCATCAGATTTGACCTGAGGAGGGAATAACATACACACTCAATCAGGTATCTTACCCCACCGGAAAGAAGGGGGAAGGGAATAAAAAAGAGGGGATGATAGAAGAGAGGGCAGATAGGGGGAGGAGGTAATCAAAAGCAAACACTTTTGAAAAGGGACATGATCAAGGGAGAAAACTGAATTAAGGGGGACAGGATAGGATAGAGGGCAATATAGTTAGTCTTTTACAACATGAGTGTTGTGGAAGTGTTTTACATAATGATGCATATGTGGCCTATGTTAGGTTGCTTGCCTTCTTAGGGAGGATGGGTGGGAAGGGAAGAGGGGAAAGAATTTGGAACTCAAAGTTTTAAAATCAGATGCTCAAAAGAAAAAGTTGTTTTTGCATGCAACTAAGAAATAAGATATGTAGGGAATGGGGCATAGAAATATATCCTGCCCTACAAGAAAGTAAGGGAAAAGGGGATGGAGGGGAGTGGGGTCACAGAAGGGAGGGCTGACTGGGGAACGGGGCAATCAAAATATATGCCATCTTGGAGTGGGGTGGAGGGTAGAAATGGGGAGAAAATTTGTAACTCAAAATCTTGTGGAAATCAATGTTGAAAACTAAAATATTAAATAAATAATAAAAAGAAAAAAAGAATTTGATAGAAGAAAAGGTAAAAATATGAAGACACAGTTTGCCTAGAGAGGTACAGACAACAAGGACTCCACAGGAAAAAAAGAAAGAAAAGAACAGTAGAAAGGGGAGGAGATACCAAATTTTCCTGAAGATGGTCCTAATATTTGGCCCCAACCAATCAGCCATTGTAAGCTCACTTGCCTCTTTTCCCATAAGATCACAGGAGCATAGAATCATATACTTGGAGCTCCAAGGGACCTTAGAAACCATTATTCTAATGCTATCATTTTACATTTAAGGAAACTGAAGCCCCAAAAAGTTAAGTGACTTGCAGAAAGTCAGATAGGTAGTAAATGGCGGAGTGATGACTTGAACCCTTATTCTATGACTCCAAATCCAGGACTCATTTTCCTGCACCACATAGACTCTCATAAGTTTTAAGTGTTGTTTCTACCTTTAAAGTAATGATGATGATGATGATGATGATGATGATGATGATGATGATGATGATAAAAACATCACAAAGCCAGAGCCTAAGAGAACATGTTGCCCAGCTCCCTCATCCAGCATGAAGGACTTGAAAAGCAAATCAATTTGCTCAAAATTGCATAGTTAATAGATGATAGATTCAGGTTTAACTCAAGACTGCCTCTGTGTCCATTACATGCTCAGCTATGTATATGCTGTGCTTTAAAATAAAACTTTACTCTGACTTCCTGAAAAAGGGCTGAGTGAAAAGTTGAGTCTCCCTCTACCTCAGAAACAACAAGAAGCATGCAAAAGCAGAGAAAAGAACCGTTAAAAAGGAAATCGTTTCCTACAAGGTAATTCTTGGTTATTTAAAACAATCCCTCCACACTTGTTTACACAGTCACCAATACCCATTTATAAAACAATTGCCATCAAAGATGCAAAATGACACTAACTAGACCAAATAGAGATTAAATCCATAACTTTGATCCCATTATTTGGAACTTAAATCCAACAAAATCAAGGGAGATATAGAAATGCTAGGCTCAAGGACCAACATACTTTTGATAGAGAGAAACTTCCATCTATAAGGGCATTCCACATCCTTATCTCAATTAATAAAATGTAATTTCATTACAAAGCTTTTTAGAATAATAGGGTTTTTATAATAATATTTTAATATAGGTTTTTGTTTCTTTATGAAGTTTTACTTGTATGAACAGCATGATTTATATCCTATCATCCCTTGATGAGATATGAATCTCTTTGGATCAAGAAAAGACTAGTTTAATTGGCTAACTAAACAAGGGGACCAAATTTCTAGGGGGCTTTGAATAGCTAGAATTTCAACAGAAGACAGTCCGACTTTGGGAGCTTACTGTCTGGTGGGGCTTGCCTTAAGAAGGCAAATTCTTATGCCTGTACCATAGGACAAGGGAGGAGAGGTAGAATGGTGAGGCCAGAAGGTATATTATATGTGCGCGCGCGCGCGCGCACGCACACACACACACACACACACACACACACACACACACACCCTATATTGTCTATGTCATCTGAGACTGAACTAGTAACAAATATACATCCAGGAGAACAGTGACACACTGAGGACAAACACAGATGCAGAAAGACAGTCATTAGAAGCAGACAGAAACATGACTCCCACCTAGGACAAGAAAAAAAATACTGGCAATGGATTCAAGAAAGGTGGTTAGCGGTTGTACTCAAAGACGACCTAAATGACTTCACTATATTGAGGTCCGTGTAGAGTGTGTCCAACTGTGAATGATCGGCCTAATACAAGTTCAGTAGTCATAGTCCATATGAACATTTGGAATTCTGAATTTGTGTATCTCATGCTTCTTTTGAGCTTTGCTCAATTCTGCTTTGCTCATAGAGCATAGTATCTTCTTTGATGCAGGCATGCCATGTTGGGCAGTCTTGTGACAGTTATCTCCCAAGTCTCAAAATCATTCCAAAGTTCTTCAGAGAGACCTTGAGAGTGTCCTTGTAATGTTTCTTCTGACCTCCACATGAGTACTTGCCTTGTGTGAGTTCTCTGCAAAATAGTCTTTTAAGTGAACATACTTAGGGGATTCATATAATACGGCCAGCTCATCAGAGTTGCACTTCCTGCAATAGGGTTTGAATGCTTGGCAGTTCATCTTGAGAAAAGACTTCAGTGTCCAATACCTTATCTTGTCAGGTGATCTTCAGAATCTTATGAGTTTACATGCTGGCCACACACATTTTCTAGACATGTACTTTACCATTGTTGTATATTAAGTTTGTGCCTACTCTTCCCGTGTACCCTGTGTGTACTTGTGGTAGAATGTGTCCCAGACTTTTGGGAGATTTTCCTTGTGCCAAGTCTCTATGATAACCCTATTTAGTAAATACTCTTTCTAAAAGTAAATTAAGTCTGATTGATAATCAATAGAAAGCACACTGGTGGGGCTTGATAAGGAATATTGCTAGAAAACCTCAGTAACCTTCAGGATTCTGCCTATTCCCCCTCAGGATTCTAGCTAATCTCCCTTCAGTATTCCATCTAATGATAGAATTATTAGATATTAAACAGAATTATCTATCTAATGATAGAATCCTGAGTGGGGGAGGTAGTAATTACCCTCTAGTGACCTAGCCTACCAATGAGAGTGGGAGTTGAAGAAATAGACTCAAAGAACATGCTACATGCTACACGGGGCTTTAGACAGGATAATTTTGGGGTCTTCCACATTTGCAAATACACACTGGAGAGATTATCCTGCTAGGACTCTCATTCTTAGCTCTTTTTTTTAGCATTTTTTTCTCTTTTAGACTGCAACTGAACAAAATTAAACATTTTCTCATGTGATTCCTTACAAGTTTGACCTGATTCTTGATGATAATCTTTGCATATTTGAGCGCTTAAGTTCTAATACATGTTGTACTGCTCTATTAATTTGATCAAGATTGCCTGACTACTTCATCACATGTGGAAGCTACTATAGGCAGTATTGAGTCTGCATTATGGATTTTTGCAGCCCTAAAACACAAGTGCCTAGTGTTTGAACTAGAGCTCAATGAAACAGCTCACTAATGTTAGCTTCTTTCTCCCCCCCCCACCCCCATTTTGCTTGTAAGCAGGCTTAGACTGCTTGCTGTATTGTGATATGAGTTCAGGCAGTCTGAGATCTTAATGAACTGCAGGTAGTGGGTAACATTCTTCTGCCAGTCTAAAAGTGCTGAATTCAAACTTCAATTATTTGATACCATTTGGGCAGCTCAATGCTTCTTTGGAGCTTTTCAAAATTTATTTCCCCTTTAATTTAGGCTACTTATTCTAGTAAGAGATGAGTTAAGAATTCCATTTGGATTTCCCTAATGCAGGAGAAGAGATTCTTTAGGGAAATTTTGGGTACTCTATGGTACAGAGAAAGGAGGAAATTTAAGAACCTCCAGTAGAATCATCTTACATGTTAAAGGAATCCATGGACATTGTGAAGGCCAAGTGTGTGAAAGTTCGACTTTGGGAGCTTACTGTCTGGTGGGGCTTGCCTTAAGAAGGCAAATTCTTATGCCTGTACCATAGGACAAGGGAGGAGAGGTAGAATGGTGAGGCCAGAAGGTATATTATATGTGCGCGCGCGCACACACACACACACACACACACACACACCCTATATTGTCTATGTCACCTGAGACTGAACTAGTAACAAACATACATCCAGGAGAACAGTGACACACTGAGGACAAACACAGATGCAGAAAGACAGTCATTAGAAGCAGACAGAAACATGACTCCCACCTAGGACGAGAAAAAAAATGCTGGCAATGGATTCAAGAAAGGTGGTTAGCGGTTGTACTCAAAGACGACCTAAATGACTTCACTATATTGAGGTCTGTGTAGAGTGTGTCCAACTGTGAATGATCGGCCTAATACAAGTTCAGTAGTCATAGTCCATGTGAACATTTGGAATTCTGAATTTGTGTATCTCATGCTTCTTTTGAGCTTTGTCTGGACCCCAGTTAGATTGACCTCTTACTAAAGGGGGTTATGGAGGAAGTTTCGATGAAAAGAGCTTGACTTCCCACCTGAGGCTTAGGGAGATAACTTTTAGTTAATGCCAAATCTCTGATACCTGTGAGGAGAAGACCATGTTCTCTTAGAGCTCAGAGGGATCAGGTTTTCCCTCTGAGGTGGTAAATCTGATTTCCTTTTCCATTTAAGTTAAACTAGACTTAAATTCAGACTATGAGTATCACTCAAGAACAAGGTGAGAGATGCAGAGGGAGAGGCCCAGAATCCTCTGTACCCAGTATTTGTTTTAGCATGTGGTATCCAACTCAGCCAGGAGTTTGTTTAAACTGTTTAGCTTAGAGTGCCTTGGTCTCATTTCCTATTGTCTCTCTTCTCTCCATTTTAGACTGGTAGATGAAAGGAATTTCCTAGGTGAAGTATAGCTGGATTTCAGCAAGGCATCTCACAAAGTCTAGCATTGAGAACTGGATGGAGACCTATGGGCTGGATGATGGAACAACTAGGTGGGTTCAAAATTGGTGAACTGACTAAAGGCAAAGGCTTTTGATTAATGTATCAATGTCAATCTGGTGGGAGGTTTTCAGTGGAATAATGCAACAATTTGTCCTTGGTGCTGATCAACATTTTTAACAATGATTTAGAAAAAAAACATAATAATTAAATTTATAGATGACATAAAACTGAGAGACTTAGCTAGTATTTTGGATGATAGAATCTAAAGAGATCTTGTCAGGCTGGATCAGTTTGGCTAAACTTCAGAGGAGATATAAAAAGGATAAATGTAAAGTCTCCTATTTGGGCTCAAAAAATCAATTGTACAAATGTAGAATGGAAGAGATATGGTTAGAAAGCAATTCCATGAAAAAGAAATGAAAAATTTGAGTAGATTGTAACCTCAAAACTAATCCATAGTGTGACATGGTAACTACAAAAGCTAATTTCATCTTAGACAAAATTAAAATGTATAGTATCCAAAGCAAAGTAATATTTTAGCTAGATAAATACACACAAACACATATGCATAGAGACAAAGAAAAAGAGTATTTTTCATCATCCTTTTCTTTTTGTTGTTCACACAATGGACCATAGCATGCCAGGCCCTTCTATACTCCACCACTCTCAAAATCTGTCCAAGTTTATGTTTATTGTTTCCATGATATTATCTACCCATCTCATCCTCTGCCATCCTCTTCTCCTTTTGCCTTCAGTCTTTCCCAACATCAGAGGCTTTCCTAATATTTTCATCATGTAACTAATGTATTTTGGCTTCAGTTTCAGTATTTGACCTTCCAGTGAATAACCTGAATCAGTTTCTATAAGTATTGACTGATTTGATCTCCTTGCTGTCCAAGAGAACTCAAAAGTCCTCTCCAGCACTACAATTCAAAATCACTGATTCCATGGTGCTCAGCTTTCCTTATAGTTCAACTCTCACACCCATGCACTTCTACTGGAAAAACCAGTTTTTACTATACAGACCTTTGTCAGCAAGGTAATGTCTCTGTTTTTCAGTATGCTGTCCAGATTTGCCATAGCTTTCCTTCCAAGAAGCAAGTATTTTTTTTAATTTCGTGGCTCTAGTCACCAACTGAAGTGATCTTTGAGCCCAAGAATATAAAATCTGACACTGCTTCCATTTCTTCTCCCTCTATTTACCAAGAAGTGATGGGACCAGTTGCCAAGATCTTAGTTTTTTTGGCTATTAAGATTCAAGCCACTTTTACACTCTCCTTTTTCACCCTCACCAAGGAGCTTTTTAATTGCTCTTCACTTTCTGCCATCAGAGTGGTATCATCTGTGAAAGTGGGATTGTTGATATTTTTCTCACAGCAACCTTAATTCCAGCTTTTGATTCATCCATCTTGGCATTTCCATGATGTACTCTTCATATAAGATAAATAAATAAGGTAATTATGTATGGCCTTGTCATACTCCTTTTTCAATCTTAAACCAATCAGTTGTTTCATGTTTGGTTCTACTTTTTGTTTCTTAGCCCACATACAGTTTCCTTAGGAGACAAGTAACAATGATCTGGTATTTCTCTCTTTGAGGACTTGACACATTTTGTTGTGATCTACACAGTCAAAGGTTTTAGTGTAGTCAATGAAGCAGACATATATGTTTATTTTTTCTGGAACTCCCCTGCTTTCTCCAGAATCCAGTGAATTTTGGCAATTTGGCCTCTAGCTCCTCTGCCTCTTCAAAAACTAACCTGCTCTTCTGGTAATTCTAAGTTAACACCTTGTTGAAGCCTATCTTGCAGAATCTTAAGTATAACCTTGCTGGCATGTGAAATGAGCACAATTGTTTGATAATTTGAACATTTCTTGGCATTGTCCTTCTTTAGGATTGGGACATAAACTGATTTTTTCCAATCTAGTGGCCGCTGTTCAGTTTTCCAAATTTGCTGACACATTGAACGTGGAACTTTAATAGCATCATCTCTTAGGATTTTAAAAAGTTTAGCTGGAATTTGATCACCTCTACTCCACATTTAATAAAAAGCCTATGACAAATGAGATAACTTCTAGAATAGGGTAACTGGAGTGGTGAAGAAATATGGAATTGTGCTGTATGAGAACAGGTTGAAAAGCTGGGAATTTTTGGCTGGCATAAGTATAGATTTGGAAAGACACCATAATATTTTTCAAAATTTGAAGAGCTTCCATTGGCTAAATGGATTAGGATTAGATTTATTCTGCTTGACTCTACAAGAACTATGACTATTGTGTGAAAGTTACTAGAAGACAGATTTTGACAGAATTTTTTTAAAAAACTTGCCAACAATTAAATCTGTCCAAAAATGGACTGGTTTGCCTATCATTAAAGGCTTTTAGGCAGGGGCTGTATGACTACTTACAGGGGATATTAGAAAGGAGATTCATGTTTTAGGTTACTATTAGATTAGATTACACTGAAGTAACTTACAATTCCAAAATTTATGATCCTATGATTTTAATTTAAAGCAATTAGTTATTCTAACATGGTTTCTTTGGAAGTAGTTCTTGACAACTTTTGAAAAAATGGCTTATTGCTATGTAAAATATTCTAATTTAGGTTTCAACTCAAAGAGAAGATTTGGTAAGAAGTCTAAAACAAAATAGCAAAAATGCTAAAAAAAATCTTTTTCCTAGGACTTATTAGGTTGTAACACATGGGACCCAGAAGGAACATATTTTCTGCTTTAAAATTTTTGTAAATGGTAGATTTTAATGTCATGTCAAATAAATGTTAAACAAATGTTTGTTGGCCAAATGAATGAATTCCTGTTCTTCCAGTGAGGGAGGGTAAAATATACAATTAACCTTTGAAAGTCTCTACTAGGTTGGGAGTAGTTGCAAGCCCCAGGTGATGGGAGGGAGGCATATAAATGGAGAAAGAGCAACAGAAAAACGATCTTGATGGTAGCACTAGAAATCCTGAGTCAGTCTGCTTGTGTCTAAGTAGCTTTCTCTTACAGAGAAGTGGAGAACTTTAACAAGAGGAAAGATCACGTTAACCTCTATTACTTAATAGCTTCCTTTAAAAAAAACATATTAAAGTTAACATGGTAGTTTCGACATTGCTTTGCTTGTTTTGTTCTCTTTTGAAACAGTGTCTAAATATTCTGCCTCATTTTTCCCACACCTTCTACACATTTTAACAGAAGTGTCAGAACTACAAAGCAGATTATTGAGCCTTTTAAGCCAACCTATTTTTATTTTTCTTTTGTTCATTCTGACTCAGACTTCACAAATGGCCTCCATTGGCACCTATTGGTCCCAGGCCTACAAATGACAACACAGCTCACCCCCACATCCCAACTTCAGGGTAAGAGGAGAAAAGGTCATACAAAAAAAGTAACTCTTGCCACATCCCCACTGTGACAGATGCTGAATTCCTACATTATAGTCCTGTAGTCTGAAAATGCCAAACAAAACCTTGTCAAGGAAGACTTTAAAACACAGAGAGAAAGAGCTTTAGAGATTACCTCCCTTTTTGGTTTCCACTTGGAAAGAAGGTTGGCTGAAAATTACTGAATCTTGGTTGTCTGAACTCTAGATCTGCAAAAGAAGAGGGAGAGAGAGAGACAGAGAGAGAGATATAGAGAGACAGGAAAAGTTTAAAAAACTAAGTTTTAGCAGAGAACAGATCTTTCAGGGAAAATACCATGAAAATAAGTAAAATGCTTCCTGTTAAAGTTCTCCACTCCCCGATGAAAGAAAGTTATTTAGACAGGAATCTCACAAGCAAACTGACTCAGAGGATTTCTAGTGCCACTATGAAGAACCTTTTCTTGTTGCTCTATCTCCATTTCCCTGCTTCTCTCTGATCACCTGGGGTCTATAACTACCCCCAATCTAGTGGAGACTCTCAAATGTCAATTGTATATCCTACCCTCCCTCACTAGAAGAAAGGGAATTCATTCATTTATTCAGTAAGCATTTATTAAACATTTATTGTATACAAGACATCATGCTAAGCATTAATAGCTAAATATCATACAAACCTTTCAACTTGTTTGTTATCTAATAGGTAGAAGAGATAGATAGATAAGCAGACAGATAGATTAGAGAGAGAGAGAGAGAGAGAGAGAGAGAGAGAGGAAATTGGAAGATCCAGGCAAACTCTTATGAGATATTTGAGGAGGAAAATACCAAATACCACTCTTGTCTGGAGTAAAGATGGGTGGGGCAAGGAAGGCTTCAAGAAATGGGGTGGTTGGCTTTGAAAAAGAGGAAGAGATTTAACAGCAAAGATGGTGATAGGGGAGGAGACTACTCCAAGTGGAGAGAATAGCATAGGTAAATGGATGAAAACATGGGAAAGCAGGATGCAAATGAAAGCTAGAAAGTAGTCTAACCAGGTTGTAATATACAGTAAGTGAAAGAAAATAGAATAAGACAGGTTGGAGCCAGGGCATTGAATGTCAGAATTAGAAGATTATAATGTATTCAATAGTCAGTGGGAACCAATGAAGTTTTCTGAGTAGATGAGAGACATTTCTTGGGTAGTATTATGAAGGATAGATTGGGTTGGAGATAAGCTAGACTAGAGATAGGAA
This sequence comes from Trichosurus vulpecula, assembly GCF_011100635.1. Classification (NCBI taxonomy): domain Eukaryota; kingdom Metazoa; phylum Chordata; class Mammalia; order Diprotodontia; family Phalangeridae; genus Trichosurus; species Trichosurus vulpecula. The sequence continues at coordinate 140,253,332 of NC_050574.1, read as the reverse complement.
GATCACCTAGGAGGCCATTATAATTACCAGCTTGGCAGTCTACTTCTGAAAGGTTATCAAATAAGGTTCCAAAACAGTAAACTGAGGCCTAAACTACAAGAAGACACATGGTATATGGGAAAATTACTCTGTGAAGCAATGTGCTGGATACTGTAGTGATCTATAACAACAACAATAATAATGCTATTTTTATCATCCTCATGTAATAATAATCATAATCTCACCATCAACATTAGTTACACCACAGAGTGTGCCTGTAAGAGTAAAAGGCAACACCAGAGAATAGTGTCTACAGCAGTTACCAAGATCTGCTGGAAATCTTTACATTTGCTTTCTTCAACTAAAGTCTATTGCATAGGACTAGATGCATTTATTTCTTTGATATTGCTTTTTATTACCAAATCTTCTGCATAACACTCAGTGGAGGTCACCGGGATACTCAATCCATCAAGAAGAAGAATAGAAAGAGGAAGAGAATATTCCTTTGGCTTCATCTTGTCCAAGCCTTTGGCCACATACCCAGATTCAGGCACTCAATTGGGCCCTCATAATTCTTTAATAATATGGTCTGTCCTATTGATTTCACTAAACAGGCCCTGGAAAGCTTAATGGGCCTTGGGGAGTTTTTGAATGATAAATGGGCCAATTTGGTCATGTCTTTCAGAGAAATGAATGTCTGGGGACAATTTTCTTTGCACTGGTACATCCATTTGCATCATCTACCTAACAATCAATATCTGGAGCTTTAAGCCAATGTACCACTGTAGAATAAGAAAGAATTCTCAAAGTTGTGCAGCTCATATAGAGGAATAGTGATGACTTAGTCTAGGAATGAAATAGGGTTATGGGCATAGAATCATAGATTTAAAGCTGCAAGCCACCTTAGATAGAAATCATCTAGTCCAGGTGCAGGGAACCTGTAGCCTCAAGGCCATATGTAGCCCTCTAGGTCCTCAAGTGCAGCCCTTTGACTGAATCCAAACTTCACAAAACAAAGCCCTTAATAAAAGGTTTTGTTCTGCAAAACTTGGACTCAGTCAAAAGGTTGTACCCAAGGACCTAGAAGGCCACATATGGCCTTGAGGCTGCAGGTTCCTAACCCCTGGTTCTGATCCAACACTTTGTTTTATGGACGATAAAACTGAGACCCAGAAAGGCCTGGGCTTATCCAATTAGTATGTGGCAGAGCAGGCAATTTGAATCCAGGCACTTTGAGTCCAAACCCATGAACTATATATGGTATATCATTGATGTTAAGCAAATGGTTTAATTTCCATGTCTCAAAGCACTCTAATAATAGTTATCATTATTGTTATTTGTAATTACAATAATATTAATTATCATTGTTTATAGCATTTATTTAGCATCACAAAGTTCCTTACAAATATTTCCTTCTTTTATCCTCACCACAACCCTTGAAGTAAAGGCTATTATTTGTTTACATTTTATAGATGAGAAGACTAAGGCTGACAAAGTTTGAGTGAATTTCCCAGGCTCACACAACTAGTAAATGTCTGAGGTTGGATTTGAACTCAGATCTTCCTGACCCCAGGTCCAACACACTATCCACTATGCCACCTAGCTGTCTCAAAAACTGGAAACTTTGCTTTGAAAAGAGGCTAATATTGGACAACAAATTTTTAAAATGGCTTCCCAACCTTTCCTCTATCTTCCTTCAATCAGAACCTATTCTGCACAGATAAGAAGTGTTAAGTAGGGACCAGACATGGTATTTTGTTGGCATAAGGAATTACAGGATGAGGAAACTCTTTCCAACAATTCAGGTCAGCCCTGATCTGCAAGTTGTAGTCTTTGAGAGTTGCCTAGGGCACTACGAGAAGGTTAAATGATTTTCCTAGAGTCATATAAGCAGTGTGTGTCTGAGACAAGACTTGAACCCAGATCCTCCTGACTTTGAGGTCATCTATTCATTATGCCATGCTGCCTCCTTTAGGTGAGAATGACAAGAATAAATAATGAAATTTCTAGTTTAATAATAATTATTCAAATGTTCCACATAGGATGAGAAGGCATAGATCGGCTGTGTTTCACATTCTTGGATGGAATACTCACATTAATGATATTATAGATCCATTTCCTTGAGGATTTCAGTATTGGAAAACTCATATATTTTACACACACATACACACACACACACACACACACACGTTTTATTAAAACTTAAAATTATACTAAGACTTTTGGGATAGCTTGTTGTATGTTAGTTTATGGCTTTTAAATGCTTAATATCAATTATTTACTCAGAACAACCCCATCAAGTAGGTGGTACTAGTATTGTTATTTTCCTTTAGCACAGGAGAAAACTGAGATTTCTTTTTTTACAGATGAGGAAACTGAGGAAACATGGAGATAAAAACAACTTGCCAAAGGTTGTGGGTGGGCTGAGATTTGAACCTAGTTCATGTTCCACTGTCCCATGCTACTTGTGGGTTTATCTTAGAATTCTGTATAGCTAGCTGACTCCATTTCCTACCTCAAGCAGTTTGGCCTACTTTTATCACTAGTTCAAATCACTGCTTGATAAGTGTTGCCTTCTTAAATCAATACCAAACATCCAAACCTCCAAAAGCCATCTCGGCTTTAGAAAGAGGTAACGCCTCACCAGGAAGTTGGACATGAGGTGATTTATTTTTCCGACTGCTATTCATGAAAGCTGTCTCCTAAAGAATGCAGGGGTTTCCACCTATATCAGAGGAAGCACCCACATTGATGAATTCCCAGCCCTTTGGACGGATTAGAGGCCTGCTCTTTAAAACTGCCCAATGATGCATGCTTGTCTAGCTGATTTCAGATCCTACTTAAACATGTTGCTGTTCTGTTCCTACCTCAGATACCTCCCTGAATTAAAATCGATGTTATTCCATACTGTGTAGCTAGGATTGATAGCTCTGCTGTCAGAGATCAGTCACATCTGTCCTAATCAATCTCATTTAATAATGCAGTCATGCACAATACCCTGGAGCATTACCAGAGTTTTATAAAGTACATTATTCACTCAACAAACATTTACTGAGTGACTAGATCATTGAAGGAATTATGCAGGTGCTGAATAGGGTACAAAGACAAATGAAATACAGTTTTTTCCTTCAAGATTAAAGCCTTGTAGGAGAGAGTAAGAGACATATGTAAATAACTACACTACAAAACAGATTGTGTTAAGTGCATAAGAGAGTGTGGCAATGTGCTATGAGAGATGATGATGATGATGATGATGATGATGATGATGATGATGATGATGATGATGATGATAGCATTTCTACCGCACCTCACTCTAAGATAATGATTGCTCTGCTGTCTAGTCTAATAGTGTGTTGTATTCCTGGTAATTGGTATTGTATTTATTTATGTTCATGTGGTTTCACCCCTACTAAATTTCAAGCCCTTTGGGGGTTAGCATTGTGTCTTATCTTTGTATACTCACCAATAAGAGCCAGTTTGGTGTAGTAAATAAAGAGTTGCCCATAGAGTTAGGAACACCTGGGTTGAGTACCATCTTTGATGGTTAATACTGTCTTTGTGGACTCTGAACCAGAAGCCTTGTCTTTCAGTACCCCCAGGCAACTCTAAGACTATGAATTGCAGGGAGAGCGAGGACCTACATTGATTGAGGATTAATGAAATCAAAGGTCACAGGTGCTATCCAAAAAAAACAACTTTAGGAGACTTAAATACACGGCACTGCAATAAGTGCTTAATACATTTTTATGGAATACATGAATGAATGAAAGGGGGAGAGGAGTCTTGAAGCAATTTATGTTAGATGACTTCAGCTTTCTCAGAAAAATAGATGAGGCCATTGGCTTAGAATTAGGGGAAAAGATGGTGACTTTAGGAGATTTGAAACAGTTTTTGTGGATTGTTAGTAGTTGAACCACTAAGTATAATCATGAAAACAAGAGTAGCCAAACACCACATAGAGATCTGTTAACATAAAAAGTCTGTGCACAAACATGGGGGACAACGTCAGCCAACAACCTGGGACCAGCTGCCTTCTGAGATATGTTTGAAAGCAGCACCACAGAGAAAGCCAGTAGTGGTGAAGCACCAACATAGTGCATTTCATACATAGAAGAAAGAGACAAGTCAAGAACCCGAGGCAGACAACCTATCTACAAACATCTCAAATACCCACCTGTTCATTAAATCCTGTTTAGTTTGGTTCCCTTCCATGGCATTTGAACTCCTCATGTCTCTGGTAAATTGTAGGTATCTGGGAAAAGATGCTACTGGTTGCAATGAATGTGTAGTGAAAGCGAATTTAGAACATGTCCTAAGGCAATTAGATCATGAAATGAATTAGCATTTGATAAGATCCACCTCTGCTAGGTATGGAACTGAGGATGGATGCTTCAGTAGGTACACATTCTCGCACACACACAAAAAGAGTTAACAGAGAAAGGTTTCACTTAGCAATGTGAACCATATCCCCTTCACATCCCCCCACACACACCCCTATGGTTTCACCTGTGTTGGGAATTCCTCATGTAGAAACTCCCTTCACCAATGAAGATCAGCATCTCATCAGTAATTTATTGTCTGAAAAAGAAGCCTGAGAACAATGAGAAGTTAAATGATGTATCTACAATCGCACAAATAATATGTCAGAAGCAACACTTGAACCTAGAACCTACTGACACCAAGGCCAATCTGCTGTACCACACCACACTGCCTCTCTCTGAGGATCAATAAAAGATGAATCAAAGGATTCCTGAATTGCAGTGAAAGTCTGCCTGGGAATGCACAACAATAGCATGAATTTATAAGATATATGTGCAAGAAATGGATTCAGGGCATAAGAGTAAAGAATAACAAGTCTCCACCTTGGTTTTCTAACCTGTAGTCTTGATAAATCTCAAAGAACATGGTTCTGTGAGGATTTTTAAGTTCCAAAGATCATTTTAATTTATTTTAGTTTTAAAAAAAGACAATCACAGGTTTGAGAAACCAGGTTTCATTGATTTAAATGGCATAACCAGACAAAGGCAGGAATTCTCATCGTCCAGAGGAAAATCCTACAGGTTAAATCCAGTTTAGTGGCTTTGTAACCCTTCCTGGTTTATTAATGCTAAACACAAGCATAATTAGTAGTCAGTGTCTGAGACTTTATTTTTTTTCCATCCTCAACCTCCAGTTCAAAATATCTTAATATCTCTTATTTTCTTCAGCAAGGCTAAATGAGGCATTACAAATTTTTACTTTATACTTGATAAGTTTTTTAAAAAAGAAATCCCAAAAGACTACAAATATTCAAATTTAATTTCATAAGAATTGTAACCACTTGGAAAAAAAGAAACTAATTACAAAAGCTGTCACTGATATTTTTGGTGAGCAAAACAGAGAGAAATAGGATCTGTGGGAGTCTACATATGAGTGAATTTAGCAGAGAATTGAATGATTTGCTCTAAGGAAGAATCACATTTAAATTCATAGCAACTTCCCACTCCAAAGTCCAAACTTGGAAAACATCAAGACAAGAAATCTAAATCAGGTTTTGGAGTGATTTTATCTTTTTAATCATCCACCACCAAAAGTAAAATTGGATACTGGAAAAATATAATGTCACCTGGTACATTCTCTCCCAGATAGTCAAAGGCTGTTCCCTTTCATTCTCCAATTCTTCACTGTGTTCTGCTCAAATTGCTTCATTCATTCACTCATAGCCCTGAAATAGACCTACCTCATCCCCGGAGAATCCTAAAGGACAGGAATGATTCAGGACCCTGGACAGCTGCCTAGGCTCACCCCAATTTGTTTACATCCCATAGGACAGAACAAAAATAAAACCAAGCCAGGGAAAACAGATCAAAATCACCTTAATATACAATTATTAAAGGTCAAGATTCATAAAGTTTTTATAATAAAGGTTCATTTAGCTGTGGACATTTCTGTATTTTAACATATCCAGGACCTAGCCATAGACACATTCTTTCTGAAAAATGGCAATGCAAGCAGCTGGTGGCACAATAGAGAATGGGTCAGGAAACCCTAAGTTCAAATGCCACCTTGGATACTTACTAGCTATGTAACTCTGGACAAGTCATATATAACCTCTTTGTCAGTTTCCTCATTTGTAAAATGAGGCTGATAATAGCACCTACCTCACAGAGCTGTTGTGAAGGACTTTGCAAGTCTTAACGTACTATATAAATGCTAGCTATTATTAAATGAAAATACCATATCTGAAAGCCAAGGATAGGTGACCTGTACAAATAAGGCAAATTACCATGATGATAGCGTACCGGTAGATAAAGTTTCTAGAAATAGGAGATCACTGCTTTTGGCCTTTCCTTTCTCCCCTCTATGTATAAAAGATATAATTTTACCTAGAATAGCCATAATTTGACTGGTTACTGAGGCTATGTTCCTAGCATATGGAAATACAGAGAGCACTGACTGTATTTGCCATCTTTTAGCACTGACTTACTAACAACTAAGCCTAATATCTCATAATGGGCTTCCTCCCTTAGTGACTAAAAATCATATAAGCTCCTCCCCACCCCCTTCTGGTCCACTGAGGACCTCTTGAACCATTTTGTGTCTCTTGCTCCAGGTGGAAAAATTGCTACTTACTCCCAGAATTTCAACCATAGCTCTTCAAGAGAGTTCAAACTTGACTGTTATATCACTTTGCCTCACATGATATACCACAATTAACCCATATCCTAATATAAACATGCAATTACATGGGATGGTAAATGGAGACTGTAGCAGGAAAGTGACATTATTGTATATTATGTAGTGCCTAAATTCCTTCCATTCTAAGGCAGTTTGACTACACCCATGTGTACAGCATTGTACTGTCATTAAAAGTCTTCCAACCAGGAAACTGAGACTTCATGATCATTAGTTTATCCAGTAGGCTGCTTACTGCTCCTTATTTCATCTCCAGCCTCTGTGCCTTCCCTTTGCTTGTTCCTCCTACCGGGAATGCACTACTACCTCACCTCCATCTTTCAAAATCCTTATATTCCTATAAGGCTCAACTCATCCCACTTTCCATGGGAAGCCTTTCCTGATTTCGCTACCCCCACTGCCACCAAGGCTAATGCCTTCCAGGCCAAATTGCTTTGCACCTGCATGTCCAAGTTGTCTTTATCTACTTAGACTGTAAGCTTCTTGAGGACAGAAGCAATTTTTCGTTTTTGTGTTTGTATCACCAGCACTTCACATGTTGCCTGGCCCAGAGACATAATAAATGCTTACTGATTGATTGATTAGCTGAAATGAACTCGTTAAATTTGGTGCATTTTCTGCTGATCACTAAATGTTCTTTTCCTGGAATGAAAGGGTTAAAAATTACTACTCTGGGTAGTAATTTATAATAGAAAAGACTTGAGGACTGCAGTGAATGGAGCCCTTTGTGTTGGTAGGATAATAAGTTTTGGGTTCTTACTTCTTGGTAACACTACACAGCATGTAATAATTTATTTTTCCTTTTTAAAATTGTGCCTAGAGAACTAGAAATGAGATTTAAATGCCACTACAATTCAGAGATAACCAGCTGAAGAAATACACTGCTAATTCGGTAGCTATGTCTCTGAAACAAATGCCAGAAGAAACATATTACTATTACACATGAGAGGCCAGCAAATCACAGTAGCAAAAATAAACTAGAATGAAGAATAAAAGCTAGAGGGAGTGGATCTTTTGAGATCAAATATTACAGTCTGTTACTAATTACACTATTCATTGATGACAATTTCCCAATCGATTTTAAAGGAAGCTTTTTCCTACTTCTCTAGTCAGTTGAACTGAACCCAAATACCTACCAAAGGAAGTAAAATAAAAAAATCTAGAAATAGAGCTGAAGATCTCTCTCTCTCTCTCTCTCTCTCTCTCTCTCTCTCTCTCTCTCTCTCTCTCTCTCTTTCTCTCTCACTCTCTCTCTCTCTCTCTCTCACACACACACACACACACACACACATGCACACACATGTGTGTATGTATGTATACTTACATACATATGCACGTATATAGTCAATATCCTTATTTCATGTGGCTTAGATAAAATATACACACATATATACATACACACATAAACATACATATGTGTGTATGTGTAGGGGGCACACACTGAGGTAATTCAGCAGTGCCATCTTCAAGATGCATGCTTTACCACATTTTGGATCAAACTGAATTATAATGAGGTTTTTCCAATACTTCTGTTAGTTTTGATCCTTTGTACAGGGCTCACAGAAAAATCTGAGTTATTTAATTAACTAGCCTCACCTACCTTTCCTGAGCATAACATGAACCCCACAAGGTCTTAGAAGATGCTGCACACAAGGTACATACAGAGACCTAACTATATAGTTAAATATAGATTAAATCCACAGAATCCCTTTACCCCTTGTGCTAGTGCAGCTCAAGTCTTGGCAAATCTCCACCTTGGATTATTCCTCCCATCTGCCTCGTCCTCTCTTGCTCATGTGTAGTTGATGGAAGTCACACAACCATACAGACTGGATTCACTACAAAGTTATTCCATCCAATGTCTGCTGGGCCCTCACTGAAGAATGACAGTCCTTTTACTCCACCAGAACTGATTCTCTATTACACACCCCACAAGGCTGTTTTGAACCTCTTCTCTTCAATCCTCCCATCCCAATCTTTCCCCGTACTATCTCACTTCATACTTTGCTGAGAAAATAAATGCCATTTGCCACAAATTACTACCTCTCCCCCTTTCTACATCTCAAAAGCCCTTGACACCATCTCCCATTGTTTTCTTATCTGCTAGTTTCTGATGAAGATGTAAGACTTCTCATTAAAGCCAGCACCCTCAATCCTGCAACTGCTCTCTCCTCTGACAGGTTGCTACCAAAACTATCCTCTCTGTATCTCTAAGTATTACATTTAGTTCACTAAAAAAACAGAATTTTTAAAACAAACTGCTAACTATGCCTCCCCATTCTTGTGAAGTTGACTTTTTGAACTCAAGAATAATACTTTACATTTATCTTTATTAAATGGCAATAGACTACAAGATCAATATGAGTCAGCAGTGTGACATTACATCCATAAAGAGCTAATTTAATTTGGAGCTGCATTAAGAGTGGCATAGCTTCCAGCAATAAGGAGATGATAGTCCCTTTGTGATTCTGGTCCAACTAAAATCTGAAGTATATGTTCAGTTCTAACTGCTGCAGTTTAAAAAGATTGCTGATAATCAAGAGGGCAGCCAGGGAAGGGCTACCAAACTGGCAGATGGCCTTGAGTCTAGGTTATATGAGAACTGATTGAAGGAACTGGAGATGTTTAACCTAGGAAAGACTCAGGGGTAGGGGAACATGATACTGTCTTCAAGGTCTGAAGGGCTGTCATGTGGAAGACTTAATAAATTTTGTTCTGTGTGGCCCTGAAGGATAGAACCATGAGCAAAAGGTGGAAGCTGCAAAGATATCTGCTGTCAAGAAAAACTTCATAACAATTAGTTGCCAAAAATAGAGCTATCTGCCTTGAGAAGTGGTGGGTTCATTATCATTTGAGGTCTTCAAGCAGAGTCTTTATGACCACTTGTCTGTAATAATGGAGATTCCTTTGGGGTGTTGATTATAGTAGATAGCTGCTAAGGTCCTTTCTAATTTTGTGATTCTCTATTTCTGAGTAGTTATGGCTAAATGGCTATTTCTGAGAAGTTATAGCTTCTCCTTGGAGAGGCATATTTGACAGTATTGGTCATATCATGCATCCAGGTGCAATCCAGTGCTCTCAGTAAGTTTTTACTTAAAAAACGACTGCCCTGAAAATTATTTCACCTTTCATACCAACAAGTTACAGAGTAGAAAGAGGCAGAGAAATTCTATGGAAAGCTCATTAAAACCTCTGAAACTAAGTCAACATATGCTTTGATTTTTGGTGACTTTAATACAAAGTTCGAATAGATAAGGATGGAGAAAAACATTGGAATATTGATTCAGTGTAAGAAAGGAGATGGCTAAAAATTTGTAGACACCTATACAATACTAAAATTTTCTTTGAGGATAAAAATGAAGGTGCCAAAAATGGCAAGTAAAAAGTTATAACACAAAAAATTAAAATTAGTTATATTTTAACAGACTGGAAACAATGTGTTCCTAATGTTGAAGCTATTACTGAATCGGTGAACTCTATATGGGGAGACCAACAACTTAATAGAGAATAGACAGAACAGGAATGGCACTAAAGCAAACAACATTCAAAAAGCAGCTATATTAGCTCAATTATACATTAGCTCAACATATACATTTTTGCTAGAAGAAAAAAAGAAAAGGTAAGGGCATTTAAGAATCAGTTCTCAAAGTCTTTGAAGATGGGGAAGATATTAACATTATAAGACTAAAAAACTTAGAAGGAAAGAAGGATAGAAAAAAAGAAGGAATATAGAAAAAGGAAGGAAGAAAGGAAGGTAGGAAGGATACAAAAAGAAAGGAAGGAAACAAGCATTTTTTAAGTATTTACTATGTTAGGCACTGTGCTAAGGGCTGGGAATACAATTACAAGCAAAAAGAAAGACAATCCCTGACTTCAAGGAGCTTACACTCTTAATAGGGGAAGACAACACATAAAATGGAGTTGAAAAGGGTGGAGAGTGAAGGAGAAGAAGGAAGAAAGTATTCGGCACAGGGGCATGGTTTGGAATTCCAGAAAGTCCATAACAAAGGATAGAAGGGTAGTGAAGGTAGGCCAGACAGAAAATGATGGAACTCAGAATGGAAAAAGGTCAAGGAGAGAGAGGAAGAGGCTGGCCCTTGTAGAGGAATATAAGAGGGGGAGCAGACTGCAGTGGTGGTAGGCTATTCTAGGACAAGGAGGCACTGAAGGAAGTTCCAAGATGAGGCAGCAGTTGAGGAAACATGGTTTTGAAGCCCGGAAAATGAGAAGATATGGTATGTAATTGAAAAAGCTACATCCTAAACTATTTAAACAAGCTTTTAATGATGAAATATGGGGTTATGGGTGAATTGGAGAATAATTTTATGGAATATTTTAATCAATATAGAGTATTGCCATAATTATGAGATCGAAAGCATCTCAAATTGCCTTAGTCAGCAAATACAACTTACAAAGAAGAGAAATATGGCAATTAAATGCAACTTTTATTTAAAATATAAATTGATCTGTATAATTTTCTGAGAAGGATAGTGGAAGAATATGAGCAGTACTGCCTCATAAACAAAGGAGAGTAGTAAAAGGAAAAATCAGTTTAAAGAAAGCTTGGCAAGAGATGCAACTAAAAAAAACTGTGCCTAGCTAGAAGGCAGATAACAAACAGAAAATAAAAGGTAGGAAATATTAAACCAAAATTTGAATCCAGGTCCTCTGATCTAGATCAAGCATCCTTGCCAATAAATAATGATATATTATCTATGAGAATGATACACAAGTAGAGTAAAATATAAGCTACATATGTATGTATAGATATAGCTTATATTTCACAACATATATAAATGTGCGTGTTTATATAGTTTTATTTTATAATATATGAAGTGTGTGTGTGTGTGTGTGTGTGTGTGTGTGTGTGTGTGTGTGTAGGCAGCCAAGCAGTGCAATGGATAGAGCTCTGGGCCTGGAGTCAGGAAGACTTCTTTTCTTCAGTTCACATATGTCCTCAGATACTTACTAGCTGTGTGACTCAGTCAGCCCTGTTTGCCTCAATTCCTAATCAGTAAAATGAACTAGAGAAGGAAATGGCAAAATGCTCCAGAAGCTTTGCCAAGAAGACCCCAAATGGGGTCACAAAGAGACAGACACAACTGAAAAATAACCTAACAACAACGTGTGTGTGTGTGTGTGTCTGTGTGTGTGTGTGTGCGTGTGTGTGTGTGTGTGTGTGTGTGTATAATTTTCAACCAGACTTGTGATTTAATCACTTCAAAGAGTTCCCAGAGGGGAAACTTACAAACTCTCAAGGCTCCATTTTTGGACAGTTCTTATTGTTTAAAAAAACAACTTTTTTTTTCTAACACTAAACCTAAATGCTTCTGGTCAACTTCCACCAGCTATTTATACAAAATCTAAACCCTCTCCCACAATGACCACCTTTCAAATACTTGAAGAAAGCTATTATGTACCCTCTGAGTCATCTCTTCTCCAGGCTAAATGTTCTCAATTCCTTCAAGTGAGCTTCTTGGACTCAAGGTCCTTCATCATCCAATTTATCAAAGTCCTTCTTAAACAGTGGTGCTCAGAACATAAACCACTCTAGATGTGGTTAAGCCAAGGTGGAGGAAAATGATATGCTTAGCTTTCCTTGCCAGCCTCAGCTCATTCTGAGCTTTAGCCCTCAGCTAGGTCATTGTCTGAACTTATCTTCTGTTACCTGCCCTGCTACCATCTCCTGCCTATATCTGTGGTGAAAACAACAGCAGATGGAGTTGATACTGGTTTTAAAAAGCTAGTTCTATGCTAGTTAACCTATGTGGCTTTGGCCAAATTACTTCCCTTCTCTTGGCTTTAGTATTTTTATCTAGAAAATGCATATGTGGGGGAGGTTGCAGAGCCAAGATGGCAGCTGGAAAGCAGGGACTTGCCTAGGGCTCTCCCCCAGGACCCTCCAAACACCCATTAAAGAAGGCTCTGAACAAATTATAGAACTGCAGAACCCACAGAACAGCAGAAGGAAGAAGGGCTCCAGCTGAGGACAGCCTGGATGGTCACTGGGTAAGGTCTATCACACAGAGCTGGAAGCAGAGCAGAGCAGAGCCCAGCATGGGCTGCACCCACACCAACCAGACTGGGAACTGGGCAGAACAGGCCATAGTGCCCTGAATCAGTGAGCTGTGGCAGTTACCAGACTTTTCAACCCACAAACACCAAAGACAACAGAGACGGTTAGTGGAGAAAAAACAGTTTGGCCACCACCCTGGGAACACCAGAGGTGGTGCAGCTACAGAACTACAACTGCAGTTGCTTCTGGCCCCAGGCCCACCTGGTGGGAGGAAATAAGTGGTAGATCAGAGCAGGAGTGCAGAGCCTGCTCAGATCTGAGTCCTGGTCATCCCATTGGCCATTCTTGGGGAAGGAGGAACGCTGGTGTGGCAGAGCTGGCTGTGTACAAATAGCTCTGAAAACAACAGTGCAGCCCCTAAAGATTGGGACAAAGTACTCTATACTCTACAAGCAGTCATACCCCAATGAAAAACTCGAGGGTCAAGGAGTTGGATGGGAACATGGCCAGGCAGTGAGAGTGGACTCAGATTCAGACTCAGACTATGGAATCTTTCTTTGGTGACAAAGAAGACCAAAACATATAGCCAGAAGAAGTCAACAAAGTCAAAGAACCTACGTCAAAAGCCTCCAAGAAAAACATGAACTGGTGTCAGGCCATGGAAGAGCTCAAAAAGGATTTGGAAAAGCAAGTTAGAGAAGTAGAGGAAAATTTGGGAAGAGAAATGAGAGCAATGCAAGAAAACCATGAAAAACAAGTCAATGACTTGCTAAAGGAGACCCAAAAAAATAATGCTGAAGAAAATAACACGTTAAAAAATAGACTAACTCAAATGGCAAAAGAGCTCCAAAAAGCAATGAGGAGAAGAATGCCTTGAAAGGCACAATTACCCAAATGGAAAAGGAGGTCCACAGGACCACTGAAGAAAATACTACCTTAAAAATTAGATTGGAGCAAGTGGAAGCTAGTGACTTTATGAGAAATCAAGAACCAAAGGAATAAAAAAATGGAAGACAACGTGAAATGTCTCATTGGGAAAACCACTGACCTGGAAAATAGATCCAGGAGAGATAATTTAAAAATTATTGGACTACCTGAAAGCCATGATCAAAAAAAAAAGAGCCTAGATATCATCTTTCAAAAAATTATCAAGGAGAACTGGCCTGATATTCTAGAGCCACAGGGCAAAATAGAAATTGAAAGAATCCACCAATCACCTCCTGAAAAAGATCCCAAAAAGAAAACTCCTTAGGAGTATTGTTGCCAATTTCCAGAGCTCCCAGGTCAAGGAGAAAATAGTGCAAGCAGCCAGAAAGAAACAATCTGAATATTGTGGAAACACAATCAGGATAATACAAGATCTAGCAGCTTCTACATTAAGGGATCAAAGGGCTTGGAATAGGATATTCTGGAGCTCAATGTAGGTAGAATTAAAACCAAGAATCACCTATCCAGCAAATCTGAGTATCATGCTTCAAGGCAAAATATGGATTTTCAATAAAATAGAGGACTTTCAAGCTTTCGCAGTGAAAAGACCAGAGCTGAATAGAAAATTTGACTTTCAAACACAAGAATCATGAGAAGCATGAAAAGGTAAACAAGAAAGAGAAATCATAAGGGACTTACTAAAGTTGAACTGTTTTGCTTACATTCCTACATGGAAAGATGATGTGTATAATTCATGAGACCTCAGTATTAGGGGAGCTGAAGGGAATATATATGTATGTATGTGTGTATATATATATATATATATATATATATATATATATATAAAATATACATATATATGTATATATAGGCAAAGGGCACAGGGTGAGTTGAATATGAAGGGATGATATCTAAGAAAATAAAATCAAACTAAGGGATGAGAGAGGAATATATTGAGAGAGGGAGAAAAGGAGAGATAGAATGGGGTAAATTATCTCACATAAAGGTGGCAAAAAACCAGTTCTGTTGGGAGGGAAGAGGGGGCAGGTGAGTGGGAATGAGTGAATCTTGCTCTTTTCGGATTTGACCTGAGGAGGGAATAACATACACACTCAATTGGGTATCTTTCCCCACAGGAAAGAACGAGGAAGGAGATAAAAAGCAGGGACAATAGAAGGGAGGGCAGATGGGGGAGGAGGTAATCAAAAGCAAACACTTTTGAAAAGGGACACAGCCATGGGAGAAAATTGAATAAAGGGGTATAGGATAGGAAGGAGCAAAATATAGTTAGTCTTTCACAACATGAGTATTGTGGAAGGGTTTTGCATAATGATACACGTGTGGCCTATGTTGAATTGCTTGCCTTCTTAGGGAGGATGGGTGGGGAGGGAAGAGGGGAGAGAATTTGGAACTCAAATTTTTAAAAGCAGATGTTAAAAAGGGTTTTGCATACAACTAGGAAATAAGATATACAGGCAATGGGGCATAGAAATCTATCTTGCCCTACAAGAAAGTAAGGGAAAAGGGGATGGGGGGGAGTGGGGTCACAGAAGGGAGGGCTGACTGGGGAATGGGGTAACCAGAATATATGCCATCTTGGAGTGGGGGGGAGGGTAGAAATGGGGAGAAAATTTGTAATTCAAGATCTTGTAAAAATCAATGCTGAAAATTAAAAATATTAATGAATTATCAGGAAAAAAAATGCATAGGTGACCTCTGCATTCCTTTCCCTATTCCTTATGAGTAGAGGAAAGAAGATTATGTCCAGATTTACATACATTACAAGGAAAGAACCAAATCCAGGGTGGGTTCGAGTTCCTAAGTTGTGGCATAGATAAAATTTCAAAGGAGAAGTCCCCAACCTATAGAGTACAAGAAATTATAAGCCATTGGGAGCTGGAGAGGTTCTGATGGGCAGTAGTACCCCTTTGCCATGCAGGCAGCTACAATGCAAAAGATTCTTTGTTTCATACATAATAGAGGCTTTGCACTGGTAAAGTTGAATTTAACAATCTTGCAGACCTATAAAACCATACAATGCAGGAGATACAGTGCCTCCTCAGACCTAGCAGAGAGTCTTTTATAATGCAGAGGTTATGTTAGTCAGCATTGTGAGTTTATCTAAATCATCATTAGGGTAAAGGAAGAACATGGGGAGGTTAGTACTAACCAGGACCAAAGATTATCAATATGTATCATTGCTCTGTAATGAACAACTATATCATTATAAGCTAAATAAACCTATTCTTTTAAATCTCTCATTTGTTCTGGGTTCATCATTTGCACTGTCTCAATATTTGGGTTTAATTTGGCCTCCTAGTAGAATTGCCTTGGCCACGTGTGTGCTCTCCATGTGTGTCTCACTATCATTATGCTTTATTTTTGTGCCTACTCTTCCTATGAATATTGCATATATTTGTGAGAGGATGTGTTCCAGGTTTATGGGGAAATGTTTTGTAGCAACTTTTCTTACTATTCCATCTGAGTAAATATCTTTTCTAAAAAAAGAATTTCTCTGCTGGAATCACAGTAAAATAAAAGCATGCTAGTTGGGGTTCAGAAGCTACGTTATTAGCAGTATAGTTCAATTTAAAATTATCCAAGAACCTGTGAAAGTAGCAACTGACCTCAAAAGACTCAACCTACCAAACTGTATTGAGTTGAGCAATAATCCAGAAGGAATATTACACTAATGCCTCACCTTCCACCATGAAGCCTTGTATCTCCCAGCTAAATATTCTCAGCACATCCAAATAATCTCCATATGAATATGAACTCAAGGACTTTTACCATCCTGGGTGCCTTTCTCTGGCAGCTCACTAGATTACCAGTGTTTTTCCTAAATCTAGTATCCAGAACTGAGTACAATAGTACTGAAGTAGTCTTACCAGTGCAGAATACCAAAATCTCACCTTCTTATACATGGAATCTATGCTTCTCTTGATGTAGCCTGAGATCTCATGAGCTTTTATGGTTTTGTATCATACTCTTGACTCCTACTGAACTTACGTCCTTTTCCTCCTCTCCTCTTTACTTTTCCTTCCCTCTGACCTCTAAAGAAGAAGTTCCTTCCTCATTATCAAACTAAGCCTTCCTGTGCTTGCTTCGGCAGCACATATACTAAAATTGGAACGATACAGAGAAGATTAGCATGGCCCTTGCACAAGGATGACACGCAAATTCGTGAAGTCTTCCATATTTTTATATGTATGTGTATATATCTATAGAGAGAGGGCACAGGGTGAGTTGAATATGAAGGGATGATATCTAAGAAAATAAAATCAAATTAAGGGATGAGAGAGGAATATATTGAGAGAGGGAGAAAGGGAGAGATAGAATGGGGTAAATTATCTCACATAAAGGTGGCAAGAAAAAGCAGTTCTGTAGGAAGAGAAGAGAAGGCAGGTGAGGGGGAATGAGTGAATCTTGCTCTCATCAGATTTGACCTGAGGAGGGAATACCATACACACTCAATTGGGTATCTTACCCCACAGGAAAGAAGGAGGAAGAAGATAAAAAAGGGGGGATGATAGAGGGGAGGGCATTTGGGGGAGGAGGTAATCAAAAACAAACACTTTCAAAAAGGGACAGGCTCAAGGGAGAAAATTGGATAAAGGGGGATAGGTTAGGAAGGAGCAAAATACAGTTAGTCTTTCACAACATGAGTATTGTGGAAGGGTTATACATAATGATACGCATGTGGCTATGTTGAATTGCTTGACTTCTTAGGGAGGTTGGGTGGGAAGGGAAGAGGGGAGAGAATATGGAACTCAAAGTTTTAAAAACAGATGTTCAAAAACAAAAAGAAAAGTTTTTGCATGCAACTAGAAAATAAGATATACAGGCAATGGGGCGTAGAAATTTATCTTGCCCTACAAGAAAGTAAGGGAAAAGGGGATGGGGGAGTGGGATGACAGAAGGGAGGGCTGACTGGGGAACAGGCCAACCAGAATATATGGAGTTGGGGGGAGGGTAAAAATGGGGAGAAAATTTGTAATTCAACTCTTGTAAAAATCAATGCTGAAAACTAAATATATTAAATAAATTAAATAAAAAAAAACCTAAGCCTTCCTTCTGCACCCTCATCCCCAACCCCTCATGTATCTTCAACTCTAACTCTCTCTCTCTCTGTCTCTCTCTCTCTCTCTCTCTCTCTCTCTCTCTCTCTCTCTCTCTCTCTCTCTCTCCCTTTTTGAATTTTTCCCTTCTGTTGGAGCTTTTCCCTCAGTCTACAAATACATTCAGGTCTTCCCCACTGTAAAAACATCTTCTCTCAACCCTGCTATCAACTTAAACTACCATCTTATCTGTCTCCTACTATCCATCATCAAACTTCTAGAAAAGTAGTCTCTACTTTGACTCTGCTCAGTTATTCTTTACCCTGTTGCAATCTTGCTTCCATCTCCACCAACATACCGAGGTAATGAATAACACAATTTTTTTCCCTCCTCATTGTCTTTGACTTCTCTGTCTTTGACACTGTTGATCATCCCCTTACTTTCCAGTTCCTTCCCTCAGACCCCAAACTGTCATGGTTTTCCTGCTATCTCCCAAACCATACAGAATCAGAGATGCACAGAATATCAGAAATGGAAGGATGGTAATATCCTTTATATAAAATATGAAGAAAACATGCCATGAATAATGAATACACTTGGGTAAATATGGATTTATAAAATGCCACTTTGTCTTCTCATGTCTGGGCCAGTACTCACTGAGCATCATTATGTGCACTAAGGGTTTTGTGAAATGAATTGGCAGTATCTAGTCTTTTCCAAACAAATTCTCATTATAATTACTGCTACAATTTGTACTAATTGGTGTCCTTGTTGGCAATTTCAGTGGAGCTGCTAATGTCTGAATGTACACTAAGGCCATGTTTATGTATCAACAACACACAAATTGAACTGAACAATTTGGGCAGCCCAGGATATCTATATAGCAAGGTAGGGTATATTTTATCCATTTATCAATCGATTGACATTTACTAAGTACCTATGAAATCCCAGAAATTCTGCTGGACACTGGGGAATGCAAATACAAAGGAAACATACAGTTCCTCCCCTCAAGGAGCTTACATTCTACTATGGAGAAATAACACATTGACAGATAAGTAAATATAAGATATGTTCAAAATATATACAAAGTGATAAAAAAGATTCTAAGATTAAGGTCCCAAATACAGTAAAATAGGGGTCCAAGAATAAGAAAGAAAAGTATTCCAGGCAATTCCATGCATTGTGAAGTTATGGGAGGGAAGACATGGAATTCCACACCTGAGGAGGCCAATTTGGATGGATCTTAGAATATAGGAGGAGAGTAATGTGTAATCAGTCTAGAAAAATAGACTGGAATCAAACCACGAGGGACTTTAAAAGCCAAAAAAAAACTTTATATTTGATCCTATGGGTAGGAAGGAGCCTCTGAAGTCTCTTAAACAGAGTGACATAGTCAGACCTATAGATTAGGAAGATTAGTTTCTTAGCAGCTATTCAGAGGATATGTTAATAATGGGAGAAATAAAAAGCAGGGAGACCAATTAGGAGACTATTTCCCTAGTGTGAATGAGAGGAATTTGGAAATGAACTAGAGAGGCTGTGGTATAAGTCAAGAGGAGAGGATATGTTAGATATTTTGAGGAAAGAAAATCAATAAGATTTGGCAACTAATTGAATGGGGGAGTGGTTGGTCAGGAACCAAGGAAAATGCCTAGATTCCAAATCTGAGAGCCACTTTTGCAACATCAGAGTGACATAAGAAGCCTAGCCTGTTGAATGTGTTGCTCATTTGCATTGTGCTCTCATAGCTTGCTCCATGAAGAGCAAGCCCAATAACAGAGCACATAGTAAAACTGAGTTTTGCCAAATAGCAAACAGATAGTCAAAGTGGAAAATTAAGATAACATACATACATACATATGAATGTATACATACATCTGTGTACACATGTACATATATAGCAGAGCCTTAAATAATTCAGTCTAGAAATCAAATAACATGAAAATAGGAAAAAGAAAAATCCTCACATTACTTTAGATTGTATTGAAAATCTTAGGATTGCTAGGACTTAGAGATGGTAGGAATTAAATGAGATAATGTGTAAAGTGTTCTATAAACCTTAAAGCACTATAAATGCAACTCCCTCATTTTACAGACAATAGTCAATTCCAGGGTGGTTATATAACTTACCCAAGGTCAGATAGGAAGTGAGGAGTGTCACCAGGATTTAAAGCAAAGTCCTCTGACTCCAGATGCCTCTGGCCAATCAGGCAAATTAATTATAAAACATTTACACCCATCATCAGGCAGCCCAATTCCAAAACCAAGTGGTGATGAGAGTTTCCACACTTCAATCAGTTGGAACTTTTTGCCGACATTTTTAAACACAAGTTAAGGGGCTAGCTCTTTATATCTAATAAATTATGGTAAAGCATCAAATGCATCAATTACCATTGTTCAAATTGTTCAGATTGATGACCCATTGTCTGGTGTACCATTCGTGATGTGAATTGTCTCTGCTCCATCTGACCATTAGTAGAAATTGTAGTTCTTGAGGAAATAAATTTTTGTTGGTTCAAAACTGCTTGCACACATCAGGGTCATCTAAAATGCCTATATTATGAATTATTATTTTGAAGAGTCTGCATTCAGATCTGTCTTTTTAACCTAATCGGTATTTCTTTGTCACTGATGTAGCTCTATTAGGATTTTTTTTGCTTGGGTAGTATAAATGCTATTTAGTAAATCTGAACCTCTTCAAAGGGCAATCCTTTTTGCTGCCTATGAATTTGATAATTTATCTTCATTCATTCATTAATTCATTCACTCAGAAACAATTTATAAATCAATCAATAAACATTTATTAAGTGCTTACTCTGTGGCAGGTACTGTGGATACAAAGAAAGGCAAAAACATTTCTTTCCCTCACAAAATGTAAATTATGTACATGCTATATATACATATATACACACGCATACATGTGCATATACATGTATACTTATAGGGAAAGAGAGAAAGAAAAAAGGAAGAAAGAAGGAAAGAAAGAAAGAAAGAAGTGAAAAGAGTAAGGAAGGAAGGAAAAGAGAAGGAGAAACAAAGGAAGGAAGGAAGGAAGGAAGGAAGGAAGGAAGGAAGGAAGGAAGGAAGGAAGGAAGGAAAAGAGAGGGAGAAAGAAAGAAACAAAGGAAGGAAGGAAGGAAGGAAGGAAGGAAAAGAGAGGAAGAAAGAAATGAAGGAAGGAAGAAAGGAAGAGAAGTATATCTCAGGGAGAAGGCAGTAGTAGTGAAGAATACTAGGAAAGATCAGTTGCAGAAATTGAGATTTGAGCTGTCTTGAAGGCAGCCAAGAAATTCCAGAGAGAGAGGTAAAGAAAAAGCATTCTAGGTATAGGAGACAGCCAGTGAAAAGGCATGGTTTAGAGATGGAATGTTATATTCTAAGAACAGCAGGAAAGCCATTTTAATGGATAGTAGCAGACATGGAAAGGAGACAGGAAGAGGCTGGTTTGTGAAGAGCTTTAAAAGCCAAAAAGAGGATTTTATTTTTGATCCTTGAGGTATCCTCTAATCCAACCACTAAAGTTTATAGGTTTGGGAAGATTACCTTTACAGTTTGGTAAAGGTATATTGTAGTGGGAAGATTTGAAGCAAGGAGATCAACCATAAGGCTGTTATAATAGTCTAGATATGAAATAATGAAGGCCTATGAGAAGATGGCAGCTATGTGAGTAGACAGAAGGGAATATTATAGCAGAGAGGTTATGAAGATAGAAAAAACAAGATTTTGTAACTGAAAAATGGAGTGGGTATGAGATATCAGTCAAGGATGACACTGAGGTTACAAACCTGGGTAAGAAGATGGTGATACCATTGAGATTAATAAGAAAGTTTGAGAGAGAGGAAGATTTTGAGTAAAAAATAAGGATTCCATTTTTGACAGATTGAGTTTGAGTTATCTTCTTTGAGCTGTCTTCCAGTTCAAGAGGTCCAGGAGGCAGTTGCTGATATGAGACTGGATGTCAGGAGAGAGGTTAGAGCTGGATAAGTATATCTGTGAGTCACAAGCATAGCAATGATCATTGACACCTTGGTAATTCTGTGTACAAAACTATTAGAATATGTTTCATGAGAAATGGGGCCGTATCTTATATAGACTTTGTTTCCCAAATCATTGCCTCCCTGCTCAAAAGCACCTTGTGTATATTTATAATTAAATAAGGTTAGAAAATTAGATTGGATCCAGGTTGTGAAGGCTTTAGATGCCAAACAAAAAAAACTGGTATTTGATCCAAAAGGTATTAGAGAGCAGGGGAATGACATGGTCAGACCTATGAGAAACATAAAACAGAAGTATGTGCTCACATAAGGTATTCATTGCTGTCATAGAGTAGATCCAACACAGAAGCCATCAATTTTATCATTCCTTCTCCAAAATTACCAATCACCTCTTAATTGACAGATCCAATTGCCTTTTCTCAATCTTCATCCTTGACTACTTTGTAATATTTGTCAGTTTCGACTCCCAGAGCACATTGGTATCCTCCTGGATAATCTTTCCTCTTTACTGTTGTTAAACCTGAAAATTTGGTTGAAGGAAACAACAGAACTAGGTGATAGAAAAATCCATGTTGTTTATTATTTTCCCTTAAAGCATAGCTAAGCTAGCTTACTTGTACGTACGAGGAGTCAGAGCATAAGCTCTGGCTGTCTGAACAAAGAAATGAGAAAACTTATATACCTGCAAAAACCTATTCCTTTTTCTCCCTGAACCCTGTGACTCCCTCATATACCTGTTTGTTTTTCATATTTAAATGTTTTCCTTGGTTTACGTTATTTTAGCAGACCCAGCAAGCCTGTGTTACCTCACTTTTATGGTCCCCATGTATGTTTAACCATGATACAAGAAGAGGATTTTCCTTAATGGAATAGGGTTGAAAGAATGTTGACAAAGGTCACTCAATATTAAGCAAAGTAGTCTCTCTTGGGGTTGGGCTCTCATCCTTTAATGGCTAACAGGGGTAAGAATGTCCTTAGGTCAGTCTGATCTGGCTTTGTTGACAGTGGTAAGGGTATTACCTGAGCAAACTTCAGAGAACAAAGAAGCCCAGGTCCTGGATCTTCATCCAGTTACTCATTAATTCAGGCTCTGGGTCTGGTTGAAATTAAAAAAGATATAAAATAGTACAATATTTTTCACACTGTTAGCTGGTGAGGTCATCAAGTGAGAAAGTGTAGAAGTCTTTAGACTTTCATGACATTTTTGCTCTTGAATCTCCAACTCACTGGCCATTCTTCCTCATCTTCTACAGTGGCTCATCATTCATATTCTGCCTCCTATCTGCAGGTGCACCCAGGCTCCATCCTGATCTTCTTCTCAAGTCTTGGGATCACAGATCTAGAAATGAAAGGGGCCTCAGAGAACATCTAGTTCTACCCCTCATTTTACTAAAGATGCTGAGGCCTAACAATGTGAAATGATTCTCCCACAAGGTCACCCAGGCAAAAGCAGAGGTGAAATTTCATTCAGGTCCTCTGACTTTCAAGTCACTCAGGGCCAGAGTCCTTTCACTGGGTTTGGTTTTATCATTTGTAAAATGTTGGGGATGGATAGATGCCCACTGATTTCCCATCTTGTTCTAGCCCTATGACCCCTTAAATCCAAACTACTCTGTCTCTTTTAATGATCTCATATGCTTCTGTGGACTTGATTATCATCTCTATGCAGATGACTCCTAGATCTACATATCAAGTTTCAGTTTTTCTCCTGATACTCTAGTCTCAGCATCACCAGTGACGTAGTGCTAGGGCGGGGAACCTGCAACCTCAAGGCCACATGTAGCCTTCTAGGTCCTTGGGTGTGGCCTTTTGACTGAGTCCAAGTTTTATACAACAAATCCTTTTATTAAGGGGATTTGTTTTGTGAAGTTTGGATTCAGTCAAAGGGGTGCATTTCAGGACCTAGAGGTCCACATGTGGCCTCCAGGCTGCAGGTTCCCCAACCCTGTCCTAGTGGATGTCCTGAAGGTGCTTAACACTGACCTTATACAAAACAGAATTTGTTAACTTTTTCTAAAAACATGTTCTTCCTCCTCTTTCTTCTCTTTCCCTGCTTAACTCCATCCTTCCTGTCCCATCCTTCTCAAAGGAAAGCTATTGCAGAAGATGTAAAATATAAATATTACAATCTACAATGCAAATGAAAATTGTGCTGAGACATGGGAGCTGGATCATACAGAACCTATTTGTGTATTTGAAAGAGAGTTATAGATTTAAAGTATTTAAAATGCACAAGCTTTTATATTGAGTGGCTATTGTATTCATTTTAAGAAAGTTCAAAACTAGAGGCTAAACTACTTTGTGCTTTTCCTTGAATGTGAAGAACTCACAAGCTTGCTCTTCTCCAGGGCATGACTTCACAATCTCAGGAGGATACACAGAATCACACTGAAGTCTCTAAGAAAACATTAAACACCCTGTTTTCATTTAAGTCAAGAGTCAATACTTAGGAGTACAGGCTGGTCATCGAAAATGCCCTTTTCTGCATACAAAAGACTACACATCTATTTATGTGAGCCCAAGCAGAATGTTAAAAAAGAGAAGCAGCTATAAAGTAAGAGGATAAAAATTTTAAAGAGCCAAAAAGTAAATTTTTAAAATGAAACTCTATCAATGGATATCTGTTTATGCTGCTTGACTAGACAGCCCCATTTTCCACTCCCCAATATCTTTTCGATATGCATCTTTTTGAGCTTGGAATTATGCCAAAAAAAAACTTAAAGAGCATCAGAAATAAAAAGGCAAGTATAAAAATAGAAACACAATCTTTTTGCATTTCAAAGTAGAATGATTCTATTCTATTTTATTCAGCCTGTTCTTGTAACATTTGGGCTTTATCATTTGCCACATACTAGGCTGCCCCAATGCATCTTCATTAGGAAGACAAAAAAGCTTCTAAAAGCCAGACATACTGTATTGAATAAGTTTTGCTCAGATAGAGTAATCAGCATTGTATCATCCATTTTATTTTTCTCCCCTTTCCCCCTCAGCACATATCTGAACCACTTTAAAACCCTACTTTGTGGAGCGCTCTATTGGCTATCAAATGGGGCTAGTCATTGACAGCAATCTTGACTTTTGTCCTGCCACTGGACTTCGATGACTCAGGAAGAGAGAGTATGGCTTACGACTGACTTTGTGCAACTCTGCCTCACTGAAATCCAATTCGCACACAAGTCAAGATGTCACCAGTGATATCATGGGTTCTCTTTGAAAAACAAAGGATGAACAACAACAACCAGACAGAGCTTATTAAGAGATACCATTTAGGTTCTGGACAGCTAGGTGCTACAGTAGAGAGAGTGCCGGGCCTGAAGTCAGGAAGACTCATCTCCCTGAGATCAAATCTGGTCTCAGACACTTACTATCTGTTTGACCTTGGGTAAGTTACTTAACCCTATTTACCTCAATTTCTCATCTGTAAAATGAGCTGGAGAAGGAAATGGCAAAGCATTCTAGTATCTCCCAAGTGAACCCCAAATGGTGTCAAGAAGAGTTGAACCAGATAGAACAAAAACATCTAGGTTCCATCACCTGGCTAAGAGTACCTCTTTCTGACCACTGAGAGAAATCATTATTTCTCTCTATATTAATAACCAATTATTGAATTAAGATTAAGGTTTTTCATCTTTTATACTTCCTCTTTCAGAAATCAGTCCCTGTAAGGTTATTCAGGCAGCCTTTAAAGTGCAGGGCCAATAATGATAGGGAAAACTCAGATTTGTTCAAAAGGTAAAGAAATTTTAGTGTAGGTGAATTGATGGATTCAGGCCCATTGTGTTTTACTCAGACAGGTCTGGGTAAAGTAGATTCCCTTTTTGTTTAGATTATACTAGATAGGTGACATGGGGATAAATAAGTCTCTATGACCAGAACTAAGTGATCAGTCATGTAACACAGACCCTCATTAGAATATACCTACCTCTCATTATAATACCATAATTATATTTCTGATGAACTTATATGTCTCATTACTTCTTAACCAATCAGAGTTGAAACTCACCCTCAGGAACACCCACTTTTCCAAAACATATAAGCATTGAGTGGGTTCCATGAAGGGTCTTTGGCATTTGAGAGTGTCACTGACCCATTTTGTTAATTATCTGCTAGCATGATTAATAAAATGATTAATTACCCAGAAACTACGTCTCTTGAATTTTTTATACATCCCACCACAAGCTATGAAGAGAGTGTGATTCAAAAACATTCTCACTTCCCTGACCTTTGGAATCACACAGATGTCTCTTATGAGAAAGACAGCACTGATATAAATATAATTTTAAGTAATTGCTTATTGCCTTCACTTCTCTCACTTTCAGCTTTCTAAAATTTGGCTTACAAACTCATCACTCCAATGATCTCTGAATAGCTAAATCTTAAGATCTTTTCCCAGTCTTCGTTGTTCTTGACCTCTCCACAACACTTCATAGTGTAGACCATCCTCTTTTCCTTGATCCTCTCTCCTCTATGCACTATATTCTCCTAATTCTCCTCCTACATGTCCGATCACTCCTCCTCTGTCTCCTTTGCTGGATCGTCAGCATCCATTTCGCACTCACTAATACTGGGCTGTCTTTGGTCCTCTTCTCTTTTTTATCTATAGTTTCTCCCTTGATGACTTCACTAGATAATAGTAATTCAGTTATCATGGTAATGATGTCCAGATCTATAGATTCAGACTAGTGTCTCCTCTGAGCTCCAATCCCAGATCACCAATTGTCTACGAGACATTTTCAATTGAATAGGCCATAGGCATCTTGAAGTTAACATGTACAGAAGTCATTATATTTCTATCTAAACCCACTCCTCTTCCAAATTTCCCTGTCATGGTGAAAGGCATTGCAATTTTTCTAGTTGTCCAGATTTGTAACCTCAGAGTCATCTCCTCACTCTCACTCATCCCATATCTATAATTGATCTCTAAAGTTTTTCTATCACCATTATATCTTTCACCCTATTCTTTCTACTCACACAGTTCAGTCAGGCCCTCGTCATCTCTCTCCAGAACTATTACAATAGTTTCCTAATTATTCTCCCTGCCTCAAGTCTCTCCCCACTCTGACCCAAAATTGTTGGGTTTTTTCCCTAAAAAGCAGATCTGACCATGATTCTCCAGTATTTAATAAACTTCAATGACTCCATATTACTTCTAAGATCAATAAAATTCTTTTTATATCACTTGAAACTCTTCACAAGTTTTTCCCTTCCTGCCTTTGGCAATTAGGTAGCACCATGGATAAAGTACTGGACCTGGAATCAGGTAGATACGAATTCAAATCCTGCCTCAGACATTTCTTAGTTATGTAACCTTGGATAAGTCACTTAATTTGTTTGCCTCAGTTTTCTCATCTGTAAAATAAGATTAATACCAGCACTTACCTCCCTGGGCTGTTGTGAAGATCATGTGAGACATTTATAAAGTGTTTCATAACACTTCAAGCACTGTATAAACATTAGCCACTATTATTACTATAACAATCTTACCTATCATTCCCTTCCATGTACCCTGTGATTCCATAATATTGTTCTACTTGATTTGAAAACTATACTCCAGCTCCTGCCTAACCCTAATGCCTATACTTTCCTAAGACACCACATATATGTACACATGCATGCACACATGCATGCATATACATATATTATTCATATATATGTGTGTGTGTCTTTTAATATGTGTACTTGTTGGTTTCTATGCCTGTTTACATATATATATATATATATATACATACATGTATAAATGCATGTGTATATTGGTTTCCCTATGAGAATGTAAACTCTTTAATGGCAACTTTTTCCATTTTGTACCCCCAATGTTTTAATAATTGCTTTCTTATTCATTCATTTATTCATTCAAAGGTTTCTATACAATAGGAAGAGGAAGATACTTTGACATATCTGTGATTTCATCAATGGAGGCAATTCCTCCACTGATATAAATCATAATTCCCCATGCTTCCTCATCCATGTGATTCTTATCCATATGGGGGGACTCGCCCATTGTGAGTAATCCAACTTCCCTCAGGCCTTCCACTGGTTCTTTTAATACTAGAAGAGCAAGCATATAAATTAGTTATTTTTTATAGTTTTACTATGATCTATAATTCACTTTATTTTCTCTTATCTGTGCAAATGAACTTTAAATACAAATAATTATTCAGCATATATTAGAATTTTACTTTGAAATAAATATTTTCATCCTACTATTTCTACAGGATTTTTTAAAAAATGCACTGCTTCAATTAGCATAGCTTGGTCCTTCAAGGTATTCTTCAATTCTGGTCCTTCTAATTAATATGTCAAAGGCACACTGATGTATTATCAAGGCTATTGTCTCATTTTAATCAATCAGCAAGCATTTATCAAGTACCTATTATGTGCCTGGGACCATGCTAGGCCCTGGAGAAACAAAGACAACAAGATGGTTCTCTCCTTTAAGGAGCTTCCATTCTATTGGGAGAGACAACATATTCGGCATAAATGAAACATACATAAGACAGCCTTGTCTCAGAAGGCAGCAGCAGCTGGAAGGATGGACCAGGAAAAGCTTAATAAGGAAAGTGGCACTTAACAAAAAAACCACCCTCTGTTAAAATCTCTTATAGATAAGCAGTGAACCGGAGACCAAATTTAAGTAAGAAATTGGACTGGATCACATCTGGAAAACTAAACAGAGAGTTCAATGATCTCAAGTTTGTTCTCTGCCACAAAAGTTCGTATTTTTAATGCCAATATTCTGTTGGTGATATGGCTGTGAATCACAGAAATTCAGTAATCCAAAGAACAATGGGAAGTCACATGGTAGGTATAAGTAGATGGCATGGAATGAGAAAGTGACCATCTAAGATATACAGAAACAGAAACACATGTGGGGGATAGTTATGTAGTAATATAATGATTTTCTTGCTTATTTTCATACATGACACTAATCTCTGGTCTCTGTGTCTTTGGACTGATGATCTCCCATGCCAGGAAAGTATTCCCTCTTTTACCTCCTCTTTTTGGAACTTCTGGTCTCCTTAAAGACTCAGGTTAAGTTGCATCAGGTCACCTCTGTAGTAAAGTGTTACTGCTGGGACTTGAATCCTTTACTCATTCCACAACCCCACAAAATAAGTGCAGCTTACAAATAAATATGACACAATGACTCAACATTATTCCAGAGGACTAATAATAAAACAGACTAGCCACCTCCTAAGAGTAAGGTGATGGACTCAAGATACAGAATCCAAGACATTTCTGGACACAGTCAATGTGGGACCTTGTTTAACTTGACTCTGTATATTTGTTACAGAGTTTTTCTTTTCTTATTTTCAGTAGGAATAAGGGAGGAGGGCAGGGATGGATTTGCCCCTTGCCTTCAAAAAAATGAGGGTCATTGAAGTATTTTTAAATGTACAGAAGTGAATGGAATGAAGGCCAAAAGGAATCAGAGACAAACAGGACAGCTCTGAAAGTTACATTTTATATTTATATATTATTTTTTACTTAAAATTATTTTATACTTAATTATTTTAGGCTTAAAATGATTTTGTCCTTATTTTATACTTAAATTTATTTTCTACTTAAATTATTTTATCTTATTTTATTTTATATTTAAATTATTATTTTAAATTTACTTTATTTTTATTTCATACTTAAATTATTTTGTACTTAAAATTATTTGATACTTGAAATTACTTCATACTTTAAAATTATAACAACCCCTCACCACAAAAATCCCTCCTGGAATTTGTAGTTTTCTCCACTTTTGAAAGGGAAGAAACTAACCTAGATCATCCCTAAGAGAGGGAGGAAGAGGTTTTTCACTAATAACAACAGCAAGAGTTTGGCAGGGAGGGAACTCTTGAGGAGAATGAAGAGAAAAAAAGGGAGAGGTAGCAGTCTTCCTGAGACAAAAGTCAGTTTCTGCCACATGTATAGTTCCCTTATTTAAAGCCATGAGAGATGAGCTCTATCTAAATGGACAACCTGGGAGATTCATTTATCCTGGGCACTCACTCGAGCCAAAGGAGTACTAAGAGAAACAAATCAGAGGAGAGGAACAGAGAAGAATAGAAAGGCCCTTCCCTGTCCCAGACTAACTTCCATTTGGATTTTTCTTAAATTCAGTCAATTGAAGAATACATTAGCTGGATTTAATATTTGTACAAGCACTTGTGGATAACCTTGTTCTTATTTTGCTGAATGATCCCTGGTTTGCGGCATGAGAGCCCAACGAGAGTCACACAGATGAGTCACAACCTAGTGTAAGATTGAAAGTTCAACCCCTAGCCCATTATCATAAAGTTATGATACCTCTCTAACAGGAGGTATCAGCAGGAGCCATTTCATAACTACCCTTCTAAGGGAAGAATCACAATGAATGATGACCCTATCTTATAAATCTGCCTCATAAATTTGAGCCAAGGTTACAAAAGACAAACAAAGCATACACAATACAGACACAGTTTCATATATAATTTTTATGTTCTACTATGTATGGAAATGTTCATTTTAGCAGTTATGATAATAGTAGCATAAAATAAATAAATAAAAATAAACATGACTGTTTTCATCACTTAATTTTGAAATCAATTTTGAAATAAGAGATATTGTGATTTCAGTTCCAGACCACCATAACAAACCAAGTCACACATTTTTTTTTTGGTTTCTCAGTGCATATAAAAAGTTATATTAAGTGTGTAATAGTATTATGTCTAAAAAAAATCAAATGTACACACCTTAATTTAAAAATACTTTATTGCTAAAAAAAAAAAAATGCTGACCATCATCTGGATCTTCAGCGAATTGTACTATTTTTTGTTGGTGGAGGGTCTTGCCTTAATGTTGATGGCCACTGACTGATCAGGGTGGTGATTGCTGAAGGCTGGGATGGCTGTGGCAATTTTTTATAGTAAGACAACAATGAAGTTTGTTGTACCAGTTGACTCTTACTTTCACTTCAAAACTTGGAGGCCATTATAAGGTTATTGATTGGCCTAATTCCAATATTATTATGTCTCAAGGAACAGGGAAGCCTGAGGAGAGGGAGAGAGACAGACGAACAGCCCACCAATGGAGTAGTCAGAACATTCACGAAAAAGTTTAAAATATTCCAAGCAAAGCGCAATAAAATGACGTATGCCTATAAATGTTTCTGTGTCTAAATGAAGAAATGATCAAGTTAAAATTTAAAATCAAGGCTAACACACATTCCAAAATTTACACTAGGGGAAAACTAAACTATTCTTCCTACTTTGAATAATGCAAGCCAGTATCAGAAGGCCATAGACAGCACAGAGTAGAGACTCCCAGACCAAGCTGTTATACGGCTCCTTCAGAGGATTAAATAATCAAGAGGTGCAGTTTTAAGAATAATACAAGTAGCACAGGAAATAGGATTTCAGACGTATAAAGAATAATAGCATTTTAAGACCCTTTTTATTTTAACAGAGAGGAAGAATAGTGCAATGTAAAGTATAGTGAGTGTGGAAGCTGAGGACCTGGATTCAGATGCCAGCTTTTCTACCTACAAGCTATGAAAGTTAGCAATGAGGAGAGGCAGAGAAGATCCAATCCTACCTTTTCCCTAGTCCTTCACACTGAGAAGCAGAAATCACTAATTATTTCTCCTGTCCAATGTTGGGTCACGAGAAATGTATACTCCTGACATCCTGACATCTCTTAAGATACCACCATTGAGCATGTAACAATATCTATCATTCTCCCTCACCCCAAATAATCCGTTTCTAAATCTCATCATTTCTATCTCCCCAACATGTCTCACATACTCCCTCAGCCCACTCACAAAACCAACACTGGTTCAGGTTCTCATTGCCTCTCTCCTGGACCATTGCTAGAAATTCCTAATTGATTGGTCTCTATTGGCCTCAAGGTTTTCCCCACTGCAATCTATTCTCATATAGCTAACAAAATTATTTTCCTAAAGTGCATGTCAGACCATTTTACTCCTCTACTCAACAAGCACCTTTGCCTGCCTATTATCTCTAGGATCAACTACAAATTCTTCTCTTTGGTTTTTGAAGATCTTCACAATCTCTCCCCATTCTACCTTTCCAACTTTATTTGATGGTTCATCTAAATTGTCCTTCCATCTTTTTTACATTGATCCCGTTGGGTATTAACATATTACCCCTACTGCCAAGGTTACCTTGTATTTGTTTTATGTATTTTATCTGTTTCAAATACATGCATGTTATCTCCCTCACTTGAATATAAGTTCCGTGAGGTCAGGTACTACTTCACTTTTGTCTTTGTATCCCTAGTACCCATCACAGTAAGTGACAAATAGTAAGTCCTTAATTGATGCTTGTTAATTGATTGATAATGCAATACATAAAACAGCACAAATAGTGAAGTTACATTCTCTACACATTACAGGTATTCTGTCATTGGTCATCAGTTAGCAACATACGTAGCCTCTTCCCCCATAACTCCTGAAGCATCATAAGAAGCCTGGTCACTTATCAGGTAGCCCTGGGAATCCTACAGTGACATCCTTTCTGTTCATGCCTTCATTATCCTCAGAAGCACTAGGCTGTGATCTTAATACTAAGCTTATGGGTGGCCTAGACAAGCTGTTACTGTCTCTGCATTCTAATAAGCCAGACTCTATAAGTGACTTCCATTCTCTTGAGTCCTCTTCATCATGTTTATTAATCAGGAAATGAGCAGAAACTGAATTAAATCTCTTCCTCACTATCTATCCAAAAGATGGTATTCCTTAGGCCAGAATAACTTTATCCTTGGGGAATGGCTGAACAAGCTGTGGTATATGAAGGTAATGGAATACTATTGTGCTATAAGAAATGGGGATGATACGGACTTCATAACAACCTGGAAAAACCTACATGACATAATGCTGAGCGAGCGGAGCAGAGCTGGTAGAACATTATACACAACCACAGATACATGGATTCTGTGAGGACTAACCCTGACAGACTTTGCTCATCGCAACAACACAAGGTACAAAGACAACTCCAAAGGACTCAGGAAGGAGAATGCTATCTACATCCAGAGAAAGAACTCTGAAGTATGAATGCAGATTGAGGCACACTTCATGCTAGCCTTTTTCCCCCCTTTTTTTTCTTTTTCTCTCTTTTGTTTTTGTTTTGGGGTTGGTTTGGGGTTTTTTTTAGTCCTGTCTCTTCTTTCTCATGATTCATTTCATTGGTCATAATTCTTCTCCATAACTTGACTAGTGAGTAAATTAATTCAATGTGAAGTTGTACGTGGAAGTTATATGGGATTCCACACCATCTTGGGGAGGGAAGGGGGGAGGGAGGGAAGAAAATGTGGAACTCAAGATTATGTAGAACCGAGTTTTGCAAACTAAAAATTAAAAAAAAATTTTTAAAAAAAGAAAAAAAAAGAATAGCTTTATCCAACTTCCCCAACCCTTAAGGGCATGCCAAAAAGCAATTTCCTCCACATCCCCAAAACAGTACACATCTTCTAAATGAGAGCCATCATTTGGCTCCAAAAATCCGTCTGCTACAGCTAATCCATGTCTCTTCCCTTCCCAATCACCTAGTAGTCCAACTAACTCCTTAATGGGCAGCAGGTAATACTTTGCAAGACCTTAACCACCTCCAAGCTTATGGCAAGTGTTAGGTAACTTCACTGCAGGTTGGTGAATGCTGTCAGTTCCAGGATGTTGTGGCTTTTCCTCTTGGCTGGCCCTTCTCAACTGATTTACATTCATCTTAAACCTTTTCCTTTCCTGTTCCTTCTTTTCACATTCACTGAGACAAGGGTCTCACCTGATAACACCATTTCTCTGGCCTCCTTTTCCAACTCTGTCTGTAATTTCACCTATCCACCCCTGGCACCCTGGTCATGGTGAAGAAGTCAGAATTTTCTTTCTTCCCCATTGCAACATCCAGATTCCCTCTACCACCATCATTCAGTCATCTCTCCTTCTTTAAGGTTCCTTCAATCCCTATTTATTACACAATCAAGATTCTGGTGGCTGGTATCTACCAATTTCCAAGATATTCTCCTTTCTTCGTCAGTGAATTCAGGAACTGGCTCGCAGTCTTTCTTCCTCAATTCCTGATCTCATAATAGGGGACTTCAGCATACATATTGATATTCCCTCAAAGAGTCTAACTTCCCATTTCCTCAAATTACTGTTCTTGTGACCTGTTCCCTTACCATTCTTGGCAGATAAACACAGAGATGATCACGTCCTTTATCTTGTAATCACCCGCAAATTCCATTTCCATGTTCATGAACTCTGAAATTCCCTCATCTGATCAAAATCTGTTGTCATTCCACCTCTCACTCTGCCTTGTAACCTCAAAACCTGTTCTTTTTCTTTGATATGACTTCTAATACCTTAACTCTCCAGTTCTTTCCTAGACCATCACCCCTGAACTATCTACTCTCACCTCCTTTCTCAATCTTGAACCCAGTTCAACTTTATGTTGTCTTCTCTTTAGTCCCTTGCCCCCTTATCCATTGCTGATTTTGTCCTGATAAGTCCCATTATTGAATTCCACCATCCACTGCCTTCACTTCTATTCATATCCTGCAGAGAAAATCATGAAACTGTGCTGACTGGGTCCAATACAAGTTTATAAAACAAAATTTCAACTGGGTCCTCACCATGGCAAGGCAATTCTTTCTATCTTCCTAATAAATTCACTATCCTATTCACCTCAATAGTTTTTCTAAGTCATCTCATTCCTTCTAAAACTTCACATAGGACCCACACACACACACACACACACACACACACACACACACCCCTACTTTCTCAGATGATAAGTTTGCCTCATGTCTCACTGAAAAAAATTAAAGTTTCTAATGAAGAGTTCCCTCTTCTCCTGTGCTCATCTCACATCATTCAAATGCCTCCCGAAATTATCTCTTCCTTCACCTCGTCTTACATGAAGAAGTAGCTCTTCACCTTGCCATGGCAAACCTGGCCAAATGATCCCACTCTGTCTCATTTTCTCCAGTAGATTGCCCCCTCTATCATCCCTACTTTGTCACTAATCTTCCCTTCCTACTGGCTACTTCTCTACAGCCTACAAACATGTCCATGTCTCTCCTATCCTTAAAAAACTCTCTCACTTGATCTATACATAGCTGCTAGCTCTCATAATATAGAGAAATAGATCTGTAATCCTATCTATCCAGATACATGTATATCTCCCATCCTCTTTTGTGGCTAAACTCCTTAAGAAGGCAATCTACAATTGATGGTTCCATATCCTTTTGTCTCTCTCTCTTCTGAACATTGTTCACTCTGGCTTCCAACCTCATCATTCAATTGGCACAGCTCTTTTCAAAGTTACAAATGATCTCTTAATTTATCTTTTCTCAGTCCTCATCTTTCTTGACTTCTCTGCAACCTTTGACACTATTGATCGCTCTTTACTTGATACCCTCTTCTCTCTGGATTTTTGTGACAGTGCTCTCTCCTGGTTCTCCTCCTACCTATCTGACAAGTTCCTAATCAGTCTCCTTTGCTGGACCTTCGTTGAGGTCAAGCCCTCTAATGATGAGTGTCCTCTAAGGCTCTTTGCTAAGCCCTCTTGTCTTCTACCTCTACACTATTTTGCTTGATGATATCATCAGCTTCCCTTGATTCAATCATCATCTCTATGTACATGATTATCACATTCATTTATTGAGCCCTGACCTCTCTTTT
Source organism: Trichosurus vulpecula (assembly GCF_011100635.1). Taxonomy (NCBI): domain Eukaryota; kingdom Metazoa; phylum Chordata; class Mammalia; order Diprotodontia; family Phalangeridae; genus Trichosurus; species Trichosurus vulpecula. Next base: position 140,218,022 of record NC_050574.1, on the reverse strand, counting down.
GACCTTTAGTCTTGTATATCCAACTGCCAAATTATGCATCTCAAACTGGAAATCCTGTGAACATCTTAAACTGAGCATGTTCAAAAGTGCATTCACCTTTCCCTCTAATGCTTTCTCTCTTCCCAACTTTCCTGTTAGTGTTTTGAGAGCATCACCATCCTCTCAGTCACCCAGGTTCACAATCTAGGTGTCATCCTCAGCTCCTTCCTCTCCCCTCTCATCTCCAATCTGTTGCCAAGTCTTCTTGTTTCTACAGCTCTTGTATATGTCCCCTTCTCAGCTTCTGATACTGCCAGCACTCTAGTGTGGACTCTCATCACCTCATCCTTGCACTATTGCAATATCCTGCTGGTCTTCTGGCCTCAAGTCTCCTGATTCCAGTCCATCCTCCACTTAGCCATCAAAATGATTTTCTCAAATCTTAGGTCTGACCATATCACCCCTTTCTCAATAAATTCCAGTGTCTCCCTACTACCTCTAGGATAAAATAGGAAAGCCTCTGTTTTGTTTTCAAAGCTCTTCACAACCTACCTTCTTTTTATCTTTCCAGTCTTTTCATACCTTACTCCTTTCCACATACTCCATGATTCAGTGACACTGACCTTTCTACTGTTCCTCACACAAAATACTCTATCTTCATGTAATGGAATACTAGTGTTCCATTAAAAAAAAATGATGAGCAGGCAGACTTCAGAAAAACCTGGAAAGACTTGCATGAACTGATGCTAAGTGAAGTGAGCAGAACCAGAACACTGTACACAGTAACAGCAACATTGTGCGATGATCAACTATGGTTGACTTAGCTCTTCTCAACAATACAATGATCTAAGACAATTCCAAAAGACTCATAATGGAAAATTCTATCCACATTCAGAGATAGAAATATGGAATCTGAATGCAGATCAAAGCAAATTATTTTCCTTTTTTTCTTTCTTGTGGTTTTTCCCTTTGGTTCTAATTCTTCTTTACAGCATGGAAATATGTTCAATACGATTGTACGTGTATGGCCTATATCAGATTGCACTCTGTCTTTGGAAAGGGGAAGAGGAAGGAGGGGGAGAAAATTCAAAACTCAAAATCTTACAAAAGTGAATGTTATAAACTAAAAATAAATAAATATTGTTTTAAAAAGATACTCTATCTTCCAACTCCATGCATTTTCACTGGCCATCCTCCATGCCTGGCATTTTCTCTCTACTCATCTCTATCTCCTGACTTCCTTCAAGTCTCAGCTATAATCTCATTTTTTAAAAGAAGTCTTTCTAATTCTCCCTTAATTCTAATGTCATCTCTCTCTTGATTGTCTCCTATTTGGCCTGTATATAGCTTGTATGTACTCATTTGTTTGCATATTGTCTCTTTCATTATATTGTTAGATCCTTTAGGGCAGGGCCTATTTTTGCCTTTCTTTGTATCAGCAGTGCTTAGCAAAGTGCCTGTCACATAGTAGGCACTTACCAGATGCTTTTTGACTCATTGTTTTGATTCTTGATCCCAGTCTCTGATTATATGCAGCCATACCATTTGCATCTCTGATGCTCCCACAAACATTCTCCCTTCTGCTCCAGCTCAATTAAAAATTTCTCTCAATGGGGTGCCCCTGTCACCCAGTCCCTAGGTAACATCTACAAATTATGTAACACTCAATGTGGACTTATGAAGGCAGTAGTCTCCAGGAAATCAGGCTTTGGCCAGGTCCTCTGTGTCAGCTAATCTGCAAGCCAATCTAGTCCCACAAAATTATTCATGAAAACACTTGTGCCAAATGTAATCTTTGTTGCATTAAAGACTTTTAGTGGACTACGTTTAGTTAGGCTCTAGTCTCATGTGTGACTGTGGTGCATGATATAGCTTCTTGGAGCCACAGGTGACAGTTGGGTGACAGGTGGACACCAATGAGCAGGCTTGAAAAGGACTCAGCAAGCTCTCACACCAGAGGTACTCATCCTCCCCAAACACCTTATACATTTAACTCAGTGATTTAGGGGGATCACTACCTCGGGTATGTGAAGACTTCCCCTGGTAGAATAGGTAGATGAAAATGATTTATTTCAACAGCAATGAAGGTGGCTGAAGCAGGCACTGAAGAGCACTTAGAATTGGTGAGACATTGACAATGCTAAAGCTATACACTGCATCCCACGTTAAAATCAGTCATCTTGACTTTTGTCTTACCATTGGACTTTGATGACTCAGGGAGAGAGACCGAGGCTAATTATTTTGTGAAACTCTGCCTCACTTAAATCCAATTCATGTGCAAGTCAAGATATCGCCCCATGATATCATTGGATCTCTTCAAAAACAAAAGGATGAACAGGAAATCTCATGTAGGCCAATGATAGAAAAGGGAAATAATCAGGGCCAAACATATATGTATATATATATATATATATATATATATATATATACATACACATATATATACACACACATATATATACACACACATATAAGTATGTTTATATATGTATATGTATATATATACATATATGGTTATACAGTTTATATAACTTTGGTTATATATACATAGTCTTGAATATTAGGTATGAATAATTCATAATCCAGTATTTCATGCCAGCTATATGTACATGGCAAATTCCTTTATGGGGAATGATGTCTTCATGAAGCAATGACACAGCGATAGTCTTCAAAGCTTTGGAAATTTTTTCAAATACCTGATGAGAAAGTTACATATATTTTTTTAACAATTTGTATCAACTTCATGAGATTGCTGTAGGTATATTGAACAGCATGTCACTGCCATTGATCACATGCCACCACCAGATTATTATGGTACCAGTGAGATTTAAAATACCAAACAAATAAGCCTCAAAGAAATACAACAAATTACAAGTCCCAAATTCTCACCCTGATGACCTTTTAGGACAAGTTTGAGCCGTGTTAGGAGGTATTCCTAGAGCACAGAGTTACCAGTAGTAGCAAGTGCTTTCTGTGGTTAGCAGTCATCCAGTTTCTCAATGGCATATGTTACTTCACCTTTATCAGACATACATCAATAATCATAACTGGAGTCAGGAACTTTAGACTTGCCTATGATTGCTTGCATCTATAAATGGTTAACTATCATGCCATAGTTAGAGTTTGGAAAAGACTATTGTACATACCCTGTTTTATTTATTTAATTTTTTAGCTACCTAAATACATGGTTGAACTACTATAAGGAAATATCCAGTCAGAAAAAAAGAACTTACTCCTGAGCTCCACTTACCATACTTGAGATATTCCTTACTCTCTAATGCACCAGCCCCTCCAGCTCTGTTTTGGTTGGCAGCCCCTTTCCCTGACAGTCATCATTATGTCTAGTGTGGGAGTATTTTGTCACCACTGATTTTCTAGGGTTAAATGCGAACCAATCCTTTTTCCATCTCTTAGTTCAACTAAAACAATAGTTGTTGCAGCATTTTTCCCAAAAGAGATAAATAAAATGAAAAAGTATACAAAAATACATATTTGATAAGTTTATAGAGCACAAAAATCTTATCTTTAAATAGATATAATCAAACCACAGACCTTCTAACACAACTCCCACAGGAAGTTTGTCCCCATTCCTATTCTCAGTCTACCCCCATGTCAATTCTCCTTTGGTTCTCCTTACCCTTTCCTGTATAGCGATCGATAGCGTAACCACACTCTTACTCTAAGTATCACCTAGGCTTACTCTAGGTCTTCCTCCCATGGTTCTTCAAGATTCCCCCATTAGATTCTTAAGTCTCCCTTGCTCATGACACTCACCTCCAGAAGCAACTGGAACTCTTTCCTGCCTTCTAAACTGGCCCTATATCTTGAGCCACCCACCAATTTCCTATTTTTTCCTGGCTCTCAGTCTAATCACAGGTAATGGAACAGTGCACATATTTTGACCTTTACTTATCTTGAAACTTCATAAGTCACTCAAATGTCCTCATGGGAATCATCTCGCAAAGTCTTAAGGAGGTTGCTCATTTCCAGGTCTGGCATCTTCTGAAGCTATAGACCCTCACAATAACACTATCTTCTCCACAGTAGAATTCAGAATAAGGCTTATCCAACTTGAAACCTAATCAGAGAACTTTTGCTGTTGAATTCCCAAAGGGACATTATAATAAATAGTTTCATTTAAAAAGTAGACCCCAAAGAGAGCATTTTAATAAGGCTTTGGTGTGTATTTACCATTAGCCACCACAAATGCTGATCATTCTATTTAAGCAATAAAATTAGGACACAAAGGTTCAGATAACTGTTATAGGACATGCTGGGTCTTCCTGATGATGCATCCACTTTTTAATTAAGAGCAAGACATAATTAATGGTCCTGACATTTACACCCCTCATTTGTTCCACCATTTCATACACTATACTAATTGGCATCTAGAACAACAAAAAAGCATTATTTTCAGCTGAACACTGATGTGACTATTTCATTTTTAAAAACTTGCTGACTCATCAGATTAGTATCATTTTTTTTTCTAATTGTATTTGCTTCCATGTATTTTTTTAACATGAGAACTTTCATTTGGTAAAAATTATATTCACTTTTGCAGTTAAAATAAAAGTTATGTGTGTGAGGTGTGAGTTTACTGCCTGGGCTGCTTTCTTATGCCTTTGTCGTTTTTGTTATTGAGTCACTTCAGTCATATCAGACCCTTTGTGATCCCATTTTGCAGTTTTCTCAGCAAAGATACTGGACTGGTTTGCCATTTCCTTCTCCAGCTGGTTTTACAGATGAGGAAACTGAGGCAAATCAGGTTAAGTGACTGGCCTGAGGTCACACAACTAGCAAGCCTCTGAGGCCATATTTGATCTTGATGAACTCAACTGACACCAAAGAGAGCACTAATGGGAACACAGACAATAATAGTAGGAGACCATTACAGCTATGATCCCTGAGGCATCAGCAGTGTGATCTAGTGGGGTTCATGTCAGAAGATTTGGGTTCAAGTCCCAGCTTAGCTGCTTTCTAGCTCCATGATAAATCCCTTAATTTCTCTGAATCTCAGTTTCTCCAACTATAAAATGGAAGTAACCAGCAAGATAACTCTCTTTTGAGTATTTGAAAACCTGTCATGTGGAAATGGGCTTCCACACATTTATTTGGTCCCAGAGGGTGGGTGAAAGAAACTGTACCAATGAGTGCAAGCTGTAGAGGGAGCAGATTTAGCTTCAGGGTAAGGAAGACATTCACAATTATAGTCTAAAAATGAAATGGATTGTCTCAGGACGCAATGGCTTCCTCCTCACTAAGTCTTCAAGTGAAGTTTGGGTGACTATTTATTGGGATATTGAAGAGGAAATTACTGTTGAAGTAGAGGGTGGACTAAATCAGAGATATCACACCCCTGGCGGGGAAACTCCCTGGTGGGACAAAACCAGACTAAAATCTAATCGGGAAATGTTTAACAAAATAAATAAAAGTACAATGCAGCATAGATAATGTTAATCTGTGGGGTTTCTAGATCAATGTGGGGTCTGCAGGGATCCATTTTTATTTGTTTGATACCACCAGACTAACTGGACTCTGAGGTGCCTTCCAACTCTGAGATTCTAAGGAAAATATTTGTACTTTCTATTTCACAGGGTGTAGTGAGGATCAGATAAGATAATGCATGCCTTGAAACCATATGGTGCTATAGAAATGTAAATCATGTTCTGCTCTACAAATATCTGACTTCATCCTATATGTCTGCGGGGTGGGCATATGCTGTGCCTATGTTTTTTGGGGTTTTTTTATTTTAATTTTTATTTTTAGTTTACAACACACGGTTCTACACAATTTTGAGTTCCAGATTTTCTCCCCTCCCTCCCCCCTCCCTCCCCAAGACGGCATGGAATCTCATATAACTACCACGTATAACTTCACATTGAATTAATTTACACACTAGTCAAGTTGTGGAGAAGAATTATGACCAATGGAATGAATCATGAGAAAGAAGAAACAGAACCAAAAATAAGAAAAAACAACAACCCAAAAACAAAAACAAGAGAGAAGAAAAAAAGGTGAGCATGAAGTGTGCCTCAATTTGCATTCAAACTTCATAGTTCTTTCTCTGGATGTAGATAGCATTCTCCATCGTGAGTCCTTTGGAGTTGTCCTTGCCCCTTAGGTTGCTGAGAGGAGCAAAGTCTGTCAGGGTTGGTCCTCACGGAATCCATATATCTGTGGTTGTGTATAATGTTCTCCTGGCTCCGCTCCGCTCACTCAGCATTATGTCGTGTAGGTTTTTCCAGGTTGTCATGAAGTCCGTATCATCCCCATTTCTTATGGCACAATAATATTCCATTACCTTCATATACCACAGCTTGTTCAGTCATTCCCCAATTGATGGGCATCCCTTTGATTTCCAAGTCTTGGCTACCACAAAAAGAGCCACTATAAATATTTTTGTACATATGGGTTCTTTTCCCGCTTGTGTGATTTCTTTGGGATACAAACCTAGAAGTGGTATTGCTGGGTCAAAGGGTATGAACATTCCTATGGCCCTTTGGGTGTAGTTCCAAATTACTCTCCAAAATGGCTGGATCATCTCACAACTCCACCAGCAATGTAACAACATTCCAATTTTCCCACACCCTCTCCAGCATTTATCATTTTTCTGTTTTGTTATTTTAGCCAATCTGACAGGAGAGGATGTGGTATCTAAGAGTTGTTTTGATTTGCATTTCTCTAATCAGTAGTGATTTAGAGCATTTTTTCATATGCCTATAGATAGTTTTAATTTCTTCCTCTGAAAACTGCCTGTTCATATCCTTTGACCATTTCTCAATTGGGGAATGGCTTATATTCCTATATATTTGTGTGCCTATGTTTTTTAAACCCTCCTGTAGGTCAGAGTTCACTTGGGCTGGCCTCAGAGCTTGGCCTTTCAAAGGATTTTATTCTGTAATTCTGTGAACCAACAAGAGGGAGACAGAAGAGACACGGTAGTCAGAGATAAATTAGACTATCACTGAGGCAGAATGGCATTGTAGACAGGACTTTGAACACAGTGTCAGGAGGAATGGAGTTCACATACTACCTCAGATACATTCTAGCTGTGTGTCCTTGAGAAAATTATTTAACCACACTGTGCTCCAATTTCCTAATCTGCGAATGGGTGGGAGGATGAATTTGAACTTCAAAATCCTTCTTCACTCAAAATCTATGATCCTATGACCCTTTCCAATGATGTCTTCCTGAGAGAGAGGACAGAAAGAGACAGGAGCACACAGAGAAGCGTTGGGTTACACACAGACCTGGAGAGAAACCTTGAAAGTCATGCAACCACCAAAAGGAATCAAGTCCCTCCAAGGGCTGGTGCAGGACGGAAATGCCAAATAAGAAATAGAACCTTGGGTCAGCTAGGTGGCGCAGTGAGTGGAGCACCAACCCTGGAGTCAAGAGGACCTGAGTTCAAATCCGGCCTCAGACATTTGACACACTTACTAGTTGTGTGACCTTGGGCAAGTCACTTAACCCCAATTGCCCTGCCTTCCCCCCTCAAAAAAATGATAAAAAAAAAGAAATAGAGCCTTAGTGAAAAAAAGAGACGTTCAATGATAGAAGACATGAAAACACCACGCTCACTTCAGCTGAATGCTCCAAATTTATAGAAGGCACATAGTTGCCCTCTATAATAGGAATATCATAATTATGATAACATATAATTAGAGATTGTGTTTGGTGACCTAAATATTATATGGCAGGTAGGCTCCAACTTCGGACAAAATCAATTAGTCCCTGACATGGAGAGGCTTACTGATCGAATTACCTATACCTTCAAAGGGGAAGAAGGATTGGAACAGCAGAGGAACATTCACTAAGGAGCCCTATCTACCAGAACACCTAGCTGCCTCATAATAGGATTTGAAGGTTTACAAAGTTATTATCTCATTTAAATTGTACTACCATGTTGTCAAGCAGGTACTACATATCAGGTCTCGGACACTAGCTATTTGACCCTGGGCAAATCACTTAACCCTGTTTGCCTCAGTTTCCTCATCTGTAAAATGAGCTGGAGAAGGAAATGGCAAACCACACCAGAATCTTTGCCAAGAAAACTCTAATGGGGTCACAAAGAGTTGGACACAACTGAAAAACAACCAAACAATTACAAAATTATTACCTCACTTTGCAATTGAACAAACTAAAGTTCAGGAAGGTTGTTAGATTTGTCCATCTGCCAGGTTAAATAACATATTCTTTATTTTCTATTTTATTAGTCTGAATTCTTGCAAGGACCCTAAGAGTACTTTAAAGGGAGAGAAATTAGTGATATTCTGCCGTATCCTGGGTAAAGAAACCTTGATTGGAGAAAAATAAATCATGGAGATTGTTATTTTTGAGAGAGGTGCTCAAGATGAGCCCAATTCAGTGTCAGAAGCTGGAGGCCAGATACATTCACAAACACACACACACACACACACACACACACACACACACACACACACAGTCTTCGGAGAAAAAAAATAGAAAGCACCTGGGAAGGGATCATTTACTTTATCCTGACTCTTTTTTCCCTTTGTCACATTCTATATGCTTCCTATGCAGATCAAAGTAATTAGCCATCCCCTTTCCTCCAAGAAAAGTGGCTAGTTATCAGCAATTGTATGCTTTCTACAAATTAGAAGGTTTAGCTGAAGTGGGTAATATATGTGAGTAGTGTTTGCTAGATGCATGGAAGTCTCTGATAGAATTCCGTAAATATCTTTTGTGTGATTAGCAGAAATTATGACTTCTCCAGAGATCACTGGGACTCAGGAGTTGATTGTTTGAAGCTCCAGGGCCACAAGTTTTGCGAGGGTTCCTTATGACAGCTAGTTGTAAGGAAAGAATTGAGTTCAAATCCAATCTTAGATAATTCTAATCTAGCCCTGTGACCCTGGCCAAGGCACTTAACCTCTGTAGGCCTCAGTTTCCTTATTTGTAAAATGGGAATTAATAATAGCACTTACCTACCAGGATTATTATGAAAATCAAATGAGATAATATTTGTAAAGTGCTTTGCAAACCTTAAAGTGCTATATAAATGCCAGCTATCTGGTATTTATATCCCTTCTGCCGAGGTAAGTAATCACCACCAATTTCCTTCTGGCCCCTCTGGCATCCTATACCCCTATCATTCCCTCCTTGGGCTATGACCAGCTCCTCCCATAGGTAACCTGCCCTACCATAATCTCCTCCTGGGGTCATGTGATAGCTGGGCTTTAATGAAGCCCAGAATAGGATGGTGAGAGAAGACATACATTACTTATCAAGCCTACTCTGTTGTTTTTCTATTATTTGTGGTGGTATTTGCAAAGCTCACCTGCTATTCATCCCATAAATCCTTGTACAAGCACAATGATATCTATACACAAAAGGGCTGGGATTTTCTTGTTATTATTTCTGTGTGGTTTTAACTAAGAGAGACATCGACTTCAATTCAGTTAAACAAAGACTGATTAAATGACTCCTATGTGCAAAGCCCTGTTGTAGGTGATGGGGCTAGAAATCTGAAAACAAACCCTGCCTTCAAGTAGATTATGTTCTCTTCAGGGATCTACCATTTAGACAAATAGATAAGTATGGTTCCCATACAGGGAAAAACAGTACAGGGAAAATGGAAGATGAAGAGATAACTAACAACTAAGGAATGAGCAAAGATTTCATGGAGGAGGTGGTGGTTCAGTTGATCCGTTAGGGGATTCCAAGCAGTGCAAATGAGGAGGGAGTGAAATCCAGGCCCAGAGACCAACTTATACAAAAATAAAGTAGGAGTTAGGACTTGGAGAATCAAGTGCACAGGATTGTTAATGGTCCAGTTTGACTACACTGTTAAATTCATAAAGGAGACCAGGTATTAGAGAAATGAGGTTGGAAAGGCAGTAAGAAACCAGACTATGGAAGCTCTTCAATGCCAAGATGAAAACCATGGAGGGCAAATGTTGAAAAAGCTATTGCACTCTAAAATTAAAAGTCCCAGATGAGAATAGCAGCAACTCATCTGCTGCTGTCTCCACAATTAGCACGGTTGCCCCTGATCTTACCTTATTTTGCCCATTTGTCCTACATATACATGGACCCCATGCCATTTCATTAACTTGGCAATAGAAAGTGAAAGGAAGGGTGGCTGCCTAATCTGTTAGTCTCTCCTCGAAAACAAGGAGGGGAACATAACTCACACATGGCTGATATTTTGCTTTATAACTCAGATGCCAAAAAGTCTTTAATAGGCACTGAACAAATCATTGAGCATCTTTCACCTTTCCCTGAATGTAAAATTATTTTTTCTAAATCCTTAATCATGCCTCCTGGCAATACTTCAAAAGAGAGCCTTCCCCAGCAACACTTATTCTAATTAACTATCTTAGGTTTTGCCTATTTAGGCATTCAAACTTCTCCTATAGTAACAGGTTTTTGGCTTGCCAGCATTCAGTTCTTCACACCCAAAGTTAAAAGGCATTTGAACCATAAATTCCCAGGGCTCCCATACCAAAGAGATGGCAATTATGCTCTAAAAGTGAAAAACCCCTCCTTCTCTAGTTTGGGGTCATTCTTCATCCCTACTCCATTTGTTCTCGTCCAAAATGCCATCGCAAATTTTAAAAAGAGAAAATGAAAGGAAAAAGAAGGGGAAAATAAAAGGAAAAAGGTAAAGAAGAAAAGGAAAAGGGGGAAAAATGGGCACTGAGTCCTCCCCTGAAAATGTATGCATTTCATTTTCCCAGCAAAGAATATTCTTTCAACTAATCTAATGGAAGGGCCCAAGTGTCCAACAGGTTGAAATTGCACCTTTTAACTGCTACTCATTGTAACCTGGAATATGGTTATTTGAAACATGGCTTTTGCCAAACAGCTGTGTTTGAATGGATCAATATCATTAATGTCTGCTCCAGAGACTTGTTACCACTAAGAACACACACACAGTGACATCCTGCTACCACTAAACATCCACCTTGTGGTTTGTGTTCGAGATTGATTTTTTTTTTAAATTTTGGAAGAAGCAAGTGAAATCTTTTTTAAGACATTCGTTCTTATAGCAGCCTACTAGAAACAATCAATTCATCTCTTCAATTAAAAAAAATCTTACTATATTATCCCCAAATTTTTATTGTGGGCACTCTTCCAATATTGATTTGTCCTTGCTAATCATTAGGTGAAATAGTACAGATGTTGTCCAAGTTCCAAATCCTGTGATCCTAACCATGATGGAATTTTATATCTCATAGTGTACTAGTTCTGAAGGAACCTGGTCTGCAGTATTGACTGATATTTATTACCTGTATGGCCCTGGGCATGTCATTGTAACCTTATTAAGCCTCAGTTTCCATCTCTCTAGAAGGAGGGAGTTGGATGAGAAAGTCTCTAAGGTCTCTTCCAGCTCTAAATCTATGACCCCACGACTTTAAGAAAGGTTTAAAGGCCATTTGACCAACCTCCTACATCTAAGCAGAACTATACTCAAATTGTCTTACCTTTTCCCAGGCCATTTAGGCTTCTTGCCATTTATTGCCCAATATGGTGAGGGGAGAGATTTCCATGGTGGGCTTAGTCTAGGGTGTTACACAGAGTTCCTGCTCCTACACTTCTCCAGTCTCCATATCTAAGCAGAACTATACTCAAATTGTCTTACCTTTTCCCAGGCCATTTAGGCTTCTTGCCATTTATTGCTCAATATGGTGAGGGGAGAGATTTCCATGGTGGGCTTAGTCTAGGGTGTTACACAGAGTTCCTGCTCCTACACTTCTCCAGTCTCCATATTTAAGCAGAACTATACTCAAATTGTCTTACCTTTTCCCAGGCTGTTTGGGATTCTTGCCATTTATTACTCAATATGGCAAGGGGAGAGATTTCCATGGTGGGCTTAGTCTAGGGTGTTACAACTCTATACCTTACACAGAGTTCCTGCTCCTACACTTCTCCAGTCTCCATTCCTATGCAAATCATAGGAATCACATCCAGGGAAGGAGAACAGAGGCATGAGTGGCAGTAGGCCTCTTCAGGGGAAGCAAGAATAGTATTAGTTACTTCTTAGTCCCATAGGAAACCAGGGCGTCAAACATCAAATGACAGGATGAAAAAACATCATCAAAAACAGTGAACACTAAAGAAAACAAAAACCCTTGGGAAAGGACAGTCCTTGAGACTAAAGGAAATGAGCAACCTTTTACACAAAGGCTCTTTGAAGTATAAATTCAATAGCTCATTTGGAAAGGAAGCAAAAACTGAGATTCTTGTGTCACTAGGGGGCCACTAAGTAACACAGTGGATAGAGAGCTGGGTCTGCAGTCAGGAGGAACTGAATTCAAATGTAGCATTGAACTCATTAACTATGTGACCTTGCCCAAGTCATTTAACCTCTGCCACAATTTCCTCATCTATTAAAAAAAAGATAATAATAGCACCTATCTCCTTGTATTGTTTGAGGAACAAACGAAATAAGAATTATAAAGTGCTTAGCACAGTGTCTGGCACATAGTAAGTGCTACTGTGCAAATGTTAGTTATTATTATTATCATTAGGAATGTTACAGTCAAAACAAGGCCCTTTGTGTAGCAGTAACTATTATCTTATCACTTAGAAATAAACTTCCAGTTGAAATAGTTGCATTCTGCTAATTCCTTTTTTAGTTCTAGCTCATTGTTGGATTTTTTTTTCTTATTTCTTCTTTCCACACAAAAGGAGACAATGTGACAGTCACTATGTGTGAAGAGTATTATAAGTGAATCAAGAATTTATTGACTGTCATCTGGGAGCCAAGATGGTGAAGTAATCAGTAAACAGCCATAAGTCTCCCACAATTACCTCCAAACAACCATAAAAGAACACCCCAAAACAAATCCTGGAACACCAGAACCAGCAAAAAGACAGTGTGGAAAAAAATCTTTTAGCCCAAGAAACTTGGAAGATCACCAAGAAAGGTATGTCTCAATTCAGAAGCATCCCAGTAAGCCAGCAACAAATGCCACCTCAGCAAACCAGTGAGAAGTTCTTAGCCTTAGAGTGGTGGAACAGGCAAATGTCAATACTAGGACCCACCATGAGCCTCCGCATAGTGAGGGAAACAGGCAGACTCCAACTCCAAGAATCACTGCATACTTCAACATAGCTATGGGCAAACAGGCAACCTCCAGTGGCCAGACATCCATGTGCTTCAATGTAGCCCCAGGGAAACCCAGAAACACCCCACTGGCCTCAGCACAGTAGGACCCCAGTTCAGCACCAGGCAAGATGCCAGGCCCCTATCACCTCAACCAGCACCAGCCACTTGTGTTGGCAACCAAAAATGGGCTCCTTAGCACTTAGTCAACAAGTGGCCTTGACTAGTTTGGCTTTTTCCCCTGAACTGAATGCTGTTTGTATGTTGGACTGGAGTAAGCTTGTCGGCCCCTTCACCTTGCTTCCCTTGCTTAAGCTGATGGAAAGAACCTGTGCTTTCCCGGTCAACCCCTTCACCTTGCTTAAGCAGATTGAAAGAACCTGTGCTTTCCCCGGCGTACCTTACACCCCTGCAAAAGCCAGATGGTTAAAAGCAGCTCCTGTTGGAGCCAGAGGCTGCTACAGCCACAGCCACAGCTGAAGCAGGAGCTGCCAGTAGCAGAGCTGACCTACGGGAGGAAGCTGAACAAAGACTTCAGGCCAGTGGGTAATCTTTTTACCATAGAGGGGGAAGCATGATTTTGCTTTACGCAATCATGCTTCTCTGTAGCCTCCTGGTTACTCTTTCAAGGCGTACTTATTGGGCCTGGAAGCTTTTGATCAATATATCAAAATGGGGTTGCTGGTTCATGGGTTGGTTACTGTGGAGCCTAAATATATGTTTTGATTCTTCTGCCTTCTACTTTGAGAGTTTCTTATATCCGGCGGTTCCGAACCTTTCAGACATGTTTATGATCCTCTTTGAGATTATAAACTCTGCCCTCCTAATACATTTGGTGATGAGGATGGGATCGCTAGGTATAAGATCTCTATTTAGAAGCAGAACAATTCCAGAGGAAGAGATGAATATCCCAGGATGGGAGGATCCATTTTATTCCTCCCTAGCAAAAGAATTGGCTAAAAAAGCTGGACCCTGTGAAAACTGGGAACCAAGGCTACGGAGAGGAGATCCTAGGGATTTGGAAAAGTGTTTACAAGAAGTTGGGATTCAGTCAGGGGCATCACTATCTAGGCAAAGCTGGATAGTGTTATCAGCCTACCAGCTAGTATACGAAAGATTGAGATTAAGTGAAAGACATGGGGGCACTCCTACCCCACAGGAAGAAGGGGAATCTCAGATAGCAGGAGACCAAACTGACTCAAATGAGAACTTTTCTATTAATGTGGCTAAGAGCAACAGGAGACCAAAAAAGCCCAGAGTGCATTTCAACCCAGCCCAGAAAGAGCCTGACTGCCTGCTTCGTCCTAGCCATGGTGGCAGAGGAAGTGAGTGGGGGGAAAATGAGACAATGTTAGGGGCTGAGGCACAAAACACTACTGGGGTTCAGGATGTCCCTCACACAGAGAATAGGAGATGGTTAAATGATCAGACAAGGGCTCGACCCATACAAAGGAGGAAGACAGAAACCCGAGGTGAAGATTCAGTTACAAGGGAAATTCAGGAAGATTTCTCACCGCAAGAGGTCACAGATATTTTGAGTAGATTCAGCCAAAGAATAGGAGAACCATTGATATCTTGGATGGTAAGACTCAGTGATCAAGGGGCCAGTGGAATATCAGTAGATAGGACAGACTGCATGAGATTCATAGGTATCAGCCATGATCCTCTAGTTCAACAAGCTTTTAGGGAACATCATCAGCAAGGAGATGGTGATAGCAGGACTACTCTGTTGGCATTAGCCGCTGTGGGATGCAATAAGAGATATGCTACTGATTCTATGTGGCCCACTGAGCACAGACCCTGGTATTCACTTAGAGATTGTATCATGAGACTAAAGGAGGAGGTAATGAAGACTGCCATTATGATAGGAACTGCAGACAAATATTACAATGATCCAATGGGACTGCCTCATAGGAATTTAATAATTAGGACAGCTCCCCCTGCTTATAAACAACTAATTTTGAATTTATTACTTGGAGAAGTAGGGAGCCGTCTTACAACAGTGATAAATAAGATTTTACAGTTACATGACTTAGGTGACTGGGGAAGGGATAGATCTCCTCGAGAGAGAAGGGTAAATAACCAGCAAACTTGGTGCCAAAGGAGAGTAACAAGGAAAGAAATGTTTACTGCTCTATTGAGAGCAGGGGTAGGTTTTGAAATGATAGATGGAATTCCAACCAATGAATTATATAGAATGTATAGAGATAAAGGACTTGATAACAGGAGAGATAGGGAAATAAGAACTGCTCCTGCAAATACTACAGATGTTGAACCTTCAAACCCAAGTGAATCACATGAAAGGGAATACTAGGGAACAGGCCGAGCCCCAGTCCAAATTAAGGAAATACACAGGCTGGATTGCAGACCTCACATTAACTTGACCATATATTGGAAAAATGGGTCAAGTACGGTAACTGAGGCATTAATAGATACTGGGGCCGAGGCCACCCTTATTTATGGAAATCCAGACAAGTTCAGCCATGGAACTCCTATTACCATTACAGGACTAGGAGGGACTGAAATATCAGCCAGGCAAGTTAAATTAATGATGAAAATTGGACAGTTGCCCAAGAAAGAATATAGTGTGGTTATTGTGCCTATTCCCGAATACATCATTGGAATAGACATATTGAAGGGTATGACCTTAAATTTACCCGAAGGGAAATACCAATTTGCTGTGAGGAAAATAGGCATTAATGCAGTCTTAGTGGGGAAAATCAAGATGGATCCAATCACTTTGCCCGAACCTTCTAAAATAATTACTTTGAGGCAATATCGTGTGCCAGGTGGGCAAGATGAAATTACCAACACTTTAAGAGAATGTGTTGAGGTAGGAGCGTTAGTCCCTACAACTACTCAATGGAACAACCCTGTCTGGCCAGTCCGAAAGTCAGATGGGACATGGAGGATGACAGTAGATTATAGACAGCTGAACAAAGTGACTCCTCCCTTGTATGCTGCTGTTCCAGACACGGTTACTTTAATAGAGAGAATACAAAAACATGAAGGGACTTGGTATGCAGTTATTGATTTGGCCAATGCCTTCTTTACAATCCCAATAGACCCCAAGCAATGGAATCAGTTTGCTTTTACTTGGCAAGGCCGACAGTATACATTTACACGCCTGCCGCAAGGATATATTCATAGCCCAACTATTTGCCACAGGATTGTAGCTGAACATTTGGATGAATTAAAGTTACCTGGTGTACAGCTTACACATTACATAGATGACATCATGATACAGGGAAAGAATATAAAGAAGGTGGAGGAGAGTTTAGCATTATTAATTGACCATATGAAAAGCAAAGGATGGGAAATCAACCCCGCAAAGGTTCAAGGGCCAGCTCAAACTGTAAAATTCTTGGGGATACAGTGGAATAGAGGACTGCGAGAAATTCTCCCACAAGCTCGACAAAAAATCCAGGATTTTCCCACCCCTACCAATAAGAAAGAGGCCCAAAAGTTCATAGGGCTATTTGGTTATTGGAGACACCACATCCCACATTTGGGACAGATTTTAAAACCCTTGTATAAAGTCACCAGAAAGAAATATGAATTTGACTGGGGACTTGAACAAAGTAGAGCTTTTGAGGAAGCAAAGGCTGCTATCCAATTAGCTCTAGACTTATGGCCTATGCAAAATGGGCCAGTGGAGTTACAAGTGACTGTACAAGATGACTATGCAAATTGGAGTCTGTGGCAAAAACAACAAAGCCGAAGTGTACCTTTAGGCTTTTGGTCAAGGAAACTGCCCTCATCTGGAGTGCAATATACACCTTTTGAGAAGCAGCTGTTAGCTGCTTATTGGGCTTTAGTAGAAACTGAGCAACTAACTCTGGGTCATGAAGTGGTATTAAGGCCTGGAATTCCAATTATGACTTGGGTAATGAGTACCCCAGCTTCTCACAGAATTGGACATGCACAAGAGGCAAGCATAATCAAATGGAAGTGGTATATTCAGAATAGGTCCAGAGCAGGCAAAAATGGAGTTTCTGCTCTACATGAATCTGTGGCGAACATTGATACTGAGAGCAATGAAAAGCCCCTTGAATCTAAGCAACAGATGGTACCATCCTTAGTGAAATGGAATAATGGATATGACGGACTAAATGAAGAACAGAAGAAACATGCTTGGTTTACTGATGGGACAGCAAAATATTTAGGACAGAAGAGACATTAGAAAGCAGTAGCCTATAACCCCTGTACAAGGAGAACTCTGGAAAGTTCTGGGATAGGTGGAAATAGCCAATATGCTGAACTGATGGCAGTGCATCAGGCCATCAGAGCAGAGAAAGGAGGACAGTGTCATATATTTACTGACTCGTGGGCGGTAGCTAATGGATTAGCTACGTGGATGCCTATATGGAGGAATCAGAATTGGGAGATTCATGGCAAACAAGTTTGGGGTAAAGAGTTATGGGAAAATATATGGGACATGTCTTTGGTTACAGATCTGTCAGTTTTTCATGTTGATGCTCATGCAACCCTGACCACACCAGAACGTGAGTACAATGCACATGCGGATCGACTAGCAAAGATTGCTACTGAATGTATTGTCCCTACTCCGACTCCAACTGATGACCCAGCCTTAGCAAGATGGGTCCACCAGACTGCTGGCCATTTAGGGGTCCAGGCCGCCCATCGATGGGCACAGGATCGAGGTATCAGTATTTCTCATGCGTTGTTAAAACAAATAACAGAGGAGTGTTGTATATGCCAATTAGAAAAAGAACGAACTCTTCCTAGGATAATTACTGGAGAAATAGCAAGGGGAAAAGTTCCAGCCCAAATTTGGCAGATAGATTATATTGGCCCACTACCCCAGGATAAAGGATGTAAATATGTATGTACGTGTGTTGACACCTATTCAGGTGTACTAGTGGCTTGTCCTTATAAAGACGCAACTCAGAAAAACACCTGTAAAACTCTAGATATTGTAAGTTTATATTATGGAACCCCAATGCAGATTCAAAGTGACAATGGGTCACATTTCAAGGGCAAAGAAGTGAAAAGATATTGTGTGTTGAATAATATAGAATGGATATATCATATTCCATATTACCCACAAGCATCTGGGCTAATTGAAAGAATGAATGGATTGTTGAAAGAACAGCTGAGAAAACTAAGCTCTAATAATTCATATCGACATTGGAAGGATAATTTGTCTATTGCCTTACGTAATTTGAATAATAGGCCCTTAGGGGGGAGTACACCTCTAGCCAGAATGATGACCCCAAATCTGCAGATCAGAGAACAGCAAACATGTGAGATCCAAAACATTGAATTTTGGACTGTGAGGGAAGATGTCCCACTACCAAGTCCAGGAACACCTGGTTCAGCAGGATATGATTTACATTGTATAGAGAATTTTAGGTTGAATAGGAAAGAGATAAGAAAAACCCCTACTGGAGTATGTATGAGAATCCCCAAGAATCATTTTGGACGGATATTACCTAAACCAGGATTAGCGGCTCAAGGAATACATGTATTGGCTGGAGTGATAGATTCTAATTATCAAAAAGAAATTGTTGTGACACTCCAGAATATGGGTAAAAAACCTGTACAATTTTGTAGAAATGATAGGATGGTTCAAGTGATTATTATGCCCTGTGAAAAAATACCCTTCGTGAAAACTGACCCTCCTCCCAAAATAACTACTAGAGGGGCAAAAGGGTCTTGTTCCATTGATAGAATAAAGTCAGGAGCTAAGGTATGGGTAAAACGGAAGCCAGATGATATTCCAAAGGCTGCAGAAGTTATAGCCCATGGGAAGGACAACACTGTAACAGTTGTCTATTCAGGGGAAAACAATTACCAAATCGTACCCCTGAACCATATATTTTACCGTGAATAGGTTATAATAATAGATTCACAGACTCCACAGGTATAGCTGGTGCTGGTAAATGCCATAAGCCACTCAGAGGAAAGGTGACCTTGTGTGATTAATGGATGAAAACTTGTACATTTGGGGAAAGGCTGGGAGGACAATCCTAGTCTCTATCTAGGATAGGATCCTCTTAGTTTAATTTTCCCATTGTGTTTCCTTGTACATCTGGGGAAAGGCTGAGAGGACAATCTTAGTCTCTATCTAGGGTGGGATCCTCTTGGCTTCCTCATTAAGTTCCTTTTGAAAAGAAACATTTCCCACCTGAGTTTGGCTCTGATGTTGGATCTTTGCATAACTGAAATCTCAACCAAACTTGAGATGATTTTATTTGAAGAATAATAGTCCATACTTGTCTACTCTTTTTGTCCTTTGTTTTGGCTAACGTTGTTGCTAGTTTTGTTTCCTTTAGGCTTAAGCACCCTGCACTTTCTGGTGACTGCCTAAGCACATAGCATTCTTGGAATTCCTGCCAGCTTGTTAAAGAACTGACCTCTGGAATGGGACTTTTTGGGGCAGGGCCATCTCTACATCCAATTTCAGCATGAAGAAGCTATGGAAAATGAGACCTTCACCCCTTACCCCAAGATTTTGAGCCCCAATCATTCAAGGGGGGGTGGGAATGATGATAGTGTTCTATGTTTACTTATTTTGTGTTATCTTTGCTATGTTGTTTTATTATTATGATATTATTGATCCTATGTAATGGATACAAGGATCTAGGGGTGGACATTTGAATTATTAATAATTATTTTGGGGATGATTGATTGAAGAGATTATCTTGCTGGGACCTAGGGGTGGATCACATTTGAATCATAAACCAATATTTAGGAATGTCACCAAATGATATGTTTTGCTTTATTATGAATGATATGTTTTAGTTTCCTTTGTAATTGGATCACAATGTATGTTCTAGGATACATGGCTGATTAGATTATGTATCCTATAACAAGGGGTGGAGAAGTGTGTTGGCAACCAAAAATGGACTCCTTAGCACTTAGTCAACAAGTGGCCTTGACTAGTTTGGCTTTTTCCCCTGAACTGAATGCTGTTTGTATGTTGGACTGGAGTAAGCTTGTCGGCCCCTTCACCTTGCTTCCCTTGCTTAAGCTGATGGAAAGAACCTGTGCTTTCCCGGTCAACCCCTTCACCTTGCTTAAGCAGATTGAAAGAACCTGTGCTTTCCCCGGCGTACCTTACACCCCCGCAAAAGCCGGATGGTTAAAAGCAGCTCCTGTTGGAGCCAGAGGCTGCTACAGCCACAGCCATAGCTGAAGCAGGAGCTGCCAGTAGCAGAGCTGACCTACGGGAGGAAGCTGAACAAAGACTTCAGGCCAGTGGGTAATCTTTTTACCATAGAGGGGGAAGCATGATTTTGCTTTACGCAATCATGCTTCTCTGTAGCCTCCTGGTTACTCTTTCAAGGCGTACTTATTGGGCCTGGAAGCTTTTGATCAATATATCAAAATGGGGTTGCTGGTTCATGGGTTGGTTACTGTGGAGCCTAAATATATGTTTTGATTCTTCTGCCTTCTACTTTGAGAGTTTCTTATATCCGGCAGTTCCGAACCTTTCAGACATGTTTATGATCCTCTTTGAGATTATAAACTCTGCCCTCCTAATACACCACTCCCCACCCCATCTCCTCAGTGAAGCAACAAACACAAGGGTCCCCTAGGGACCTCAGGGAAACATCAGTGCAGCACCAGATAAACAGCTAGGGCCTGCAGCCCCTGGCAGAAGAAGCCTGAGGCAGTGCTCCTTCCACCCTGGGAACAGAGCTCAAATTTAAATGAAAGGAAAAAGCAAAAAAAAAAGACGAGCAAAAAACAACAAAGAAAGAATATGACCACAGAAAATTATTATGGTGTATCAGTAAGGCAAGATTCATGACCTCAAGGATGACCATGAATATGTCTGTATGGCTTGGAATCACTCTCTAGGTAGAAGGCAGAGGGAGTATAACATTTATTTAGACTCCAGAAGACAAAATCTCAAGACCAATAACTTCAATTCAATATAGTTGCAATTATATTCCAAAACCAGTAAGCCCACCTCAATGTAGCAACAAGGAAATTATAACACAGTATTATAGCAAGGAACTAAGTTATCCTGTAACCTTCCCTTCTGCTAGGGCTTTCCTGTAAACGATCCTAACTGTCTGCTTGCCTGTGTTCTCTCCTCTCTCAATTCTCTGGTCTCTGAAGCTCCCTGGTTTCCACCCTCTGCTCAGCACTCTCTTTTGCAGCTCCTTGGGATGAATTCTGAATGCTGGCTTCTCTTCTGACTTCTGAATTTGGAATTCTCTATTCTCTATGGATACCTTCTGGGTATGTATCCTCTTTTTAGGGCCTGAGGGCTTCACATCCAATCAGCAAAAAGGGTGTGGGTCTGAGGCTTAGTGCCTAGCAAGTAAAGAGATTAGGCCTGCCTACAAACAAACCTCTAATTAAGCTTCCCTTAATTGGCCCCACCTGAATTCTATTGAGTGAGTGAGAAAGGTCTTTAATCCCTGACTGGCATCACAAAGGTGTGGGCCTGCCTCTAATCAAGCCTCGCTTTGTTGGCCCCACCTGAAGCCTATTGAATGAACAATGAATGGAAAGATCTTTCACTTACTGATTGGCCTCACATATGGTGACAAGAGAGATCAAGATACAAATTCCAAAGAGGACAATAGTGTCAAAATACCTATGGGAAAACCCCAAAGAAAAATGGGAAGTGGTCTCAAGCCCGGAAAGAACTCATGGAAGAGCTCAAAAAGGAGCTTAAAAATCATATAAGAGAGGCTTCAAGTCCAGTACTCTACCCAGTGTACTACCTATTGGTCCCCATTAAAAAGTTCCCTCCTGCTTCTCCTAACTGTCTGGAACTTCCTTGGCCTTCTAGACACTCTTTTCTTTGGTTTCTATACTCTTCTCCTTATTGATCTCCTTTGTTCCCATGGTTTCAATTACCATTTCTTTATAGATGATTATCACACCTGTATGTCCAGCCCTAATCTTTCTCCTTAATGTCAATTCTTCATCACCAACTGCTGGAAGGACCTGGATGCTATATTGGGTCTGACTCAAACACATCCAAAATGGAACCCATGTTCTTGTCCTCTAAATCTGTCCCTCCTCTTGACTACTGTATTTCTTTTTTTTTCTTCCCACATTCTATGCTACACTCATTCAATAAGCATTTTTTACATGTGAAATCATGTAAAACATTTCCATAGTAGTCATTTTGTACAAAAAGAATTGAATAAAAGAAAAAATGAAAGTAAAAACAGCATGCTTCAGTCTGTTTTCAAACAATATCAGTTCTTTCCCCATGGGCAGATAGTCTGCTTCATCATTAGTTCTTTGGGATTGTCTTAGATCATTTTATTACTGAGAATAGCTAAGTCATTCACAATTCATCAAACAATGTTACTGTTACTGTGTACAGTGTTCTGGTTCTGTTCACTTCACTATTCATCAGTTCATATAAGTCCAGTTTTTTTTTCCTGAAATCATTTTGCTTGTCATTTCTTATAGTACAATAATATTCCATTACAATCCTATACAATAGCTTGTTTAGCCATTTCCCAATTGATGGGCATTCCTTTGATTTCCAACTGTTAGCCACCACAAAAAGAGCTGCTATAAATACTTATGTCCAAATAGGTCCTTTTCCCTTTTTTTGATTGTCTTTGGAATATAGACCTAGCAGTGTTATTGCTGAATCAAAGGGTATACACAATTTTATAGCTCTTTGGGCATAGTTCCAACTTGCTTTCCAGAATGGTTGCATCAGTTCACAACCCCAACAACACATTTGTGTTCCACTTTTCCTACATTTTCTCCAACATTCATCAATTTCTTGTTTTGTTATGTTAGCCAGTCTGATAGGTATGAGGTGGTACCTCAGAGTTGTTTTAATTTGCATTTCTCTAATCAGTAATGATTTAGAGCATTTTTTCATATGACTATAGGTAGCTATGATTTCTTTGTCTGGAAACTGCTTGTTCATATCCTTTGACCACTCATTAATTGGGGATTGACTTGTATTATTTTTATAAATTTGACTCAGTTCTATATATTTAAGAAATGAGGTCTTTGTCAGACATACTTGCTGCAAAAATTTTATCCCAGTTTTCTAATTTCCTTCTAATTTTGGTTGTACTGGTTTTGTTTGTACAAAAACTTTTTAATTTTATATAATCAAAGTTATCTATTTTATATTTTGTAATGCTCTCTATATCTTCTTTGGTCCTAGAGTCTTTCCTTATCCATAAACCTTACAGGTAAGCTATTCCATAATCTCTTAATTTATTTATAGTATCAGCCTGTATATGTAATTCATGTACCCATTTTGATCTTATCTTGATATATGGTGTGAGATTTTGGTCTATATCTAATTTCTGCCATACTGTTTCCAGTTGACCTAGCAGTTTTTGTCAAATAATGAGTTTTTGTTCCAAAAGTTTGGATCTTTGGGTTTATCATAGGTAAGTATGGTCATTTACTATAATGTAATTTGTACCTAACATATTCCACTGGCCCACCACTCTATTTCATAGCCAGTGCCAGACTGTTTTGATACTTAACACTTTATAATAGTTTGAGATCTGGTAGGGCTAAAACACCTTCTTTCACATTTTTTCATTGATTCCCTGATGTTCTTGAGCTTTTTGTTCTTCTAGAAGAATTCTATTAATTTTTCTAGCTCTATAAAGTAATTTTTGATAGTTTGATTGGTATGGCACTGAATAAATAGATTAACTTAGGTAGAATTGTCCTTTTTATTACACTGGCTTGGCCTACCCATGAGCAATTAATATTTTTCCAATTGTGTAGATCTGACTTTATTTGTGTGAAAAGTGTTTTATACTTGTGCTCATATAGTTCCTGGAATTGTCTTGGCAGGTAGACTCCCAAGTACTTTATATTTCTACAGTTATTTTAAATAGAATTTCTCTCTCTATCTCTTGCTGATGGACTTTGTTGGTAATATATGGAAATGCTAATCATCTATGAGAGTTTATTTTGTATCCTGCAACTTTGCTAAAATTGCTAATAATTTGTTAATAAATAATAAAAAGTTTTTGGTTGATTCTCTAGGATTTTCTAAGTATAACATAATGGCATATGCAAAGAATGATAATTTTGTTTCTTCATCACCTATTCTAATTCTTTTATTTTTTTTTCTTCTCATTGCTACAGCAAACTTTTCTGGTACAATATTAAATAATAGAGGTGATAATGGGCATCCTATCTTCACCACTGATTGTACTAGGAAGGCTTCTCACTTATCTCCATTGCAGATAATGCTTACTGATGGTTTTAGATAAGTACTACTTATCATTTTAAGGGAAGCTCTATTTCTATGTTCTCTGGTGTTTTTAATGGGAATGACTGTTATATTTTTTCAAAGGTTTTTTCTACAGCTATTGAGATAATCAAATGGTTTTGTTGGTTTTGTTATTCATATGGTCAATTATGCTGATAGTTTTCCTAATAGTGAACCAGCCTTGCATTGCTAGTATAAATCCTACCTGGTCATAGTGTATGATCCTTTTGACATATTACTGTAATCTCTTTGATAGGATATTATTTTATAATTTTGCATCAACATTCATTAGAAAATTGGTCTATAATTTTATTTCTTTGTTTCAGCTTTTCCTGGTATCAGCCCCATATTTGTGTCATAAAAGGAACTTGGTAAGACTCTTTCACCTATTTTTCCAAATAGCTTACATAATATTGGGATTAATTGTTCTTTAAATGTTTGGTAGACTTCTCTTGTGAATCCATCTGACTGGGAATTTTTTCTTAGGAAGTTCATTGATGGCTTGTTCAATTTCTTTTTCTAAGATTAGGTTATTTAAGTATTTTATTTCTTCTGTTAATCTGGGTAATTTATGTTTTTGTAGATATTCATCTATTTCATTTAGATTGTCAAATTTATTGGCAGATAATTGGGCAAAATAGCTCCTAACAATTGTCTCAATTTCCTCTTCATTGGTGGTGAATTCACTCCTTTCATTTTTGATACTAGTAATTTGGATTTCTTCCCTTTTTTAAGTAAATTAGCCAATGGCTTATCTACTTTTTTCATAAAACCAGCTTCTAGTTTTATTTATTATTTCAATAATTTTCTTACTTTCCATTTTATTAATCTGACCTTTGATTTTTAGGATTTCAAATTTTTTCATAAAACCAGCTTGCATTATAGTCTGAAAAGGATTTACTATTCCTTCTTTTCTGTATTTGGTTGTGAGGTTCTTATATCCTAATACATGGTCAATTTTTGTGTAGGTGCATGTACTACTGAGAAAAAAGGTATATTTCTTTCTTTTGCCATTCAATTTTCTCCAAAGATCTATCACATCTAACTTTTCTGGAATCTCATTCATCACCTTCACTTCTTTCTTGTTTATTTTTTGGTTAAATTCATCTAGTCCTGAAAGAAGAAAGTTGAAATCCCCCCCCCCAGTTTAATTTTATTATCTATTTCCTCCTATAACTCCTTCAATTTCTCCTTCAAAAATTTAGATGCTATACCATTTGATACATATATGTTTAGTATTGATATGACTTCATTGTCTGTGGTAGCTTTCAGAAAGATTTCCTTCCTTATCTCTTTTAATTAGATCTATTTTTGTTTTTGCCTTGTCTGAGATCATGGTTGCTACCCCTGTTTTCTTTGTTTCAGCTGAAGCAAAACAAATTCTGCTACAGCCCCTTACCTTTACCCTGTTCTCTGTTTCTCTGTTTCAAATGTGTTTCTTGTAAACAACATTTTTAGGATTCTGATTTATAATCCATTCTGCTATCCACTTCTCTTTTATAAGTGAGTTCATCCCTACCCTATTTCTTTAGAGGACAACCTCATCCTTTCAAGTGCTTATGTTCACAGTGTTGGCATCATCCCAGTATCCCCCCTCATCTTCATCCAATATCTAATGAGTTTCCAAGTCTTCTCAATTCTACCTCAGGTGCTAGTGGGCTCCCCAACCCTGATTGTTGTCCTTTTTGCTCTGAGAGAACCAAATGATATTACTATGTTGGAGTCAAAGTATAGTGCATCTAACTATGACTGATCAGACCAATATGAGCTCAGAAGGTTCTACCATATGAACATTTAGAGTGCAGATGTCTGTAAATTTGTGCATCTCATATTTCTTTTGAGCTACTGCAAATATGCTTCATTCATGAAGCACAGCACCTTCTTTAATGTGAGCAAGCCATTCAGGGCAGTCCTTTGCCAGTGTCTCCCATGTCTCATAATCAATTCCAAAGATCCTCAGAGAGACCTTGAAAATTGTCCCCAACAATAGAGTTCTTCCATCAATCATTCTATCACTCAACAAGCATTTATTGAGGACCTAGTCTGTGCAGGCACCATACTAAGCAGTGGGGACATAAATACCAAAAAGAAACAGTTCCTCCCCTTAAGGAGCTAACATTTTACAATTCTATTCAAGTTAATGATAATTTGTGGGGCGGGGGTGGGGTGGGGCATGGTAGCTGAGATTCCAATTCAGGTGTAGCTTGGACTTAACTCTGAGTTCCCTTTTAATTCTGAGATTGTGATTCTCTGTTGGGCACCTATCTGGGCACATATTGTTTGCTCAAACTTTATATTGTAGTTAGGTTTTTTTCACCCTGTGTACATCAGCATATTTTTCCATTGCATTTCTGTTTATACAGCATAATATTACATTAGCATTTTTAGCAATTGCATCACTCTGTTGAGTCATATTAAATTTATGGTTAATCAAACTCCAGATCTTTTTCCCCACATGAATTGCTGCCAAGCCAGGATGCCCTGATCCTGCTTTTGTGTAATTGATTTTTTAATGTAAATGTCAAACTTTATGGAGAGGATTTCTGCATTGAATGGAAACTGGACTAGATACTGTCTATGTTCCCAAAGAGTTTGTAATTCTGCAATTTTTATATTTTTCACTGCTTATTTTCATTTCATTTGTCTTATTTGATCATTCCAAAATATTTGTTGAGTGCCTCCTCTCTGAAAGGTTTTTCAAAGGACACAAAGAAATACAAAACCTCTCTCCTGCCCTCCAAGAACTGACAGTCTAGTTGGTTATATGAGACAGATGCAGAAATGATCATAATAGAGTAAAAGTCAATATGTGATGTACCTCGTGAGTGGCACAAGAGGAAGGGAAGGAGGAAATAAACATGTATTAAATGTCTTTGTGACAGGTACTGTGCTAGTTGCTTTACAAATATCTCATTTGATCCCTTCAGTGAAAAGTTATGCAAGGAATCAGATCTGGCAGGGATGATCAGGGAGGATCTGACAGACATGGCTTTAGAGCTGGACCTTAAAGGGTCTGTAGAATTTTGATAGAGAGGACAATATTCCAGGGAAAAGGACAACATGAAGAAAGAAATAACTATAAATGACAAGTAAGTGAAGTTTGTTAGAGCATTCATTCGATTTGGGTAGGGAGCAGGAAGATTACTAAAAACAGCCATTGTGACCAGAAATTCTGGGGGCCAAAAATGGTCATAAATGCCAGGTAAGAATTTTGGACTTTGATAAATAATAGGGAGCTACTGAAAGTTTTTCAGTGAAGATGTAACATGGTAAGAATGGTACTTGAAGAAAATTTATCTAGCAGCAACGCACAGGATGCTATGGCTTGAGGAGAGGGTGGAGGCAAAGAGAGCAGTTATTATGGTGGTCCAAGACAACATGTTAAGAACTTAAGCTAGCTTGAGCTAGGATGGTAACAATGCAGATGGAAATAAAGGAATGAAAATAAAATACATTAAAAATGAAAAATTCCCAAGATTTGGTGAATGCCCGGGCACAGGGGACAAAGGAAACAGGATGAAAGATTACACCAAAGTCTTGAATACATAATTTTAAAAATAGTTATAATATACCAAGCCAGGTTGGGTGACTAATTCCTGTAATCCCTGCTACCAGGGAGGCTTGAGGCTGGCATATGTCTTGAGTATGGAAATTCTGGGTTGTAAAGAGCTAAGTTAATTGAGTATCCATGCCAAATTTGGCATTAATATGGTGAACCTCTGTCAGCAGGGTGCCACTAGATTTCCTAAAGAGGGATGAGCCTTCAGCCCAGTTTGGAAATGGAAGATCCTGTATGAATCGAAAAGGGCTAGAGCAATGAGTGAGCCCTACACTTCTAGCCTGGGTGAGACAGGGGGACCCAGCCTTCCTGGGTCTCCAGGGAGAGAGAATAGCTATGCCAGTTACAGAAATCAAGAGTCAGAAAGAACAACTGGTTTTAAGGAAATGTCATGTTCGCTTTTTTATACACATTAAATTTTTGGTTCCAGTGTTACATAATAAGTCAGCAAATAGGCATGATTGACAGGTGCTTAGGACAGCAGACAGGGCTAGAGAAATAGACTTGTGAATCTATATTTGAAACTGTAGGCCTAAATGAGATCTCCAAGGGACATAGGAGAAGAAAAACAGGGAAAGAACAGAATTTGGAAGAACATGCATATTGAAGGGGAGAGAGAAGGGAAATCAGAGAATAAGTATCATGAGTACCACAGGAGAGTGTATCACAAGAATATAGTTAAGTTTCAAGAATGGAGAAGTGCTTAATGACATCAAAAGCTTAGATGGATGGGGTCTGAGAAAAAGCCATGGGATTTGACAATTGACCTTCAAGTGAACAGGTGTTCTCAAGGGATATATGCCCTTGAGGTGGGGCACTACCTCTGGAACCACTCCTCCCAACTTGCTGGTTGGGATCCCCATAGGATTAGATGACTGTTACTTTCTTCAGGGTTCTAGCAGGCATTCAATCCTAAGGAGAAATTTTAGACAATACAAAACGCAAAAGTTATTGACAAAAAAAAATTCTTAAGGAAAATTATTTCTATGGTTGATGGAAGAAGCTAGGAAGAGCAGACTGTGGCTGAATAACCTCATTTCCTTCCTTATTTGTTTTTTGACATGGTTACTAAATTGATAAATCAAGTGAAATTCAGCAGTTTCTGGTTTCTTTGATTTTGGTGAAGAATTTGACATAGTCTTTCACACTATCTTTGTGGACAAGCTGGAGAAATGTGGACTAGGATTGGATTTAGTACCATTTGAATGACTGGCCCTAAAGTATGTACCTTAATGGCTTAATCAATACTGGATCCATGCTCAGGGAAGGCAGCAGACCTCTCTATTGCTATTGTTAGGACAACCAATTTTGGTATTGGTCAAAAGAAAATCAGAAACCACAGTTACACCAACCACCAATGATTATTCTTTGAATGATCTCTCCCCTGATGGGCACCCATGGATTCACAAGCTATGTGGATCTTCAAATTTATTACTTAGCTCCAAGGGTTAAATGATGCTCCTTCCCTTTCTCCTCTCAGTTACATTCTTCCATCCTCTGTACTCCTGACCTCCTGGGTTCTCTTCTGCTTCTTCAGATCTCCTTTCTTCTTTATTTTTACTCTGAAGTCTTCTTTTTATTATATAAAGGAACTCTTTCTGATAACACGGAGTTTGAAAAAGGTATTCCTCTAGACTTTTTACCTTCTCTTCTAGGAGGGAAACTAGCCTGTACTTTGAGCCTATATTGAAGTTTCTTTTCCACAGCAGAAAGACAAGCATCACATACTGGATGCAAGCCATTAGAAATTACTCCTTGCTCTCCATACTGCCTGGAAACATGATCCTCAGTCTTGTCACTCCTATGGCCAGCTCCTCTGGGGCAAGCTTAGGTAAAAAGCTTCAGGTTGACACCATAGCTTCCATTGAGCACTGAGATTTGGTGTTTCACATAGATGCCATTAATTATGCCAATTTACATACCTAGTAGGCTGGGACGTTCCAGTCACTGCTGAAGAATATTTCCTTACCTTTGCATAATTTTTTAACTTCTCAAAGTCTTTTCATGTTGATTTTCTCATCTTAGGTTCATAAATTTTTATTATAAAAATTTGTGTACATAATTCCATTCAATTTAGGAAATAGTTATAGAGTAACTACAATATGCATATGATTATGCTGGCTCTGGAGAATTTATTTAATGCATCTATGATTGCATCTATATGACCAATCTTCTCAAAAGTATAGATTATGACCTATTCTTGACTTTTCCTTTTGTGAAATTCTTCTTCACATTTTTCCATAAATCCTCCAGAGAGAAGAGAGGGGGACATTTAACATACTGGGAGGCCTACACCAGATCTCTTGACAATTTGTTGATATCAGGCTTCCCAGCAATCAATCCCTCTCTCTGGCCAAATGATGAACCCATTGCCTTTTCCAGTCACGCATCTCTCTCAGCTATACTTTATTCTACTTCTTTACCAATTCCTCATTGATGATATGTTATAAACGACTCATATCCACCATTTAACTCTCCATTATCTTTTGTGTGACCTACAACTTTAAATCTTCAGAGACTGTACCATTACATGACTCATAGTCATACATAATCACCAAGGAAATGTTAATGTTAATGAAATATGGGCCTTTGCTTCAGGAAACAGCTTGAGGCCATTTTAAATGCTACAAATTTTTCTAAAGGCCATGAAAGCTGTTCTCCATCTATTTAATTCTGGACCTAGTCTGCTGTCCACCTACAGTGTGGACTGTCCAAGATAGATTGAGCAGTTCTTGGGTTTATCAACCTAACTGCATCTTTCGTCTATCTGTTTATGTGGGGATAGTTAGAATGAATTATTTTCATTTTTTCTCCCCTGGCTACTACTTTGAGACTTCTCTGACTTTTCCAACATGCCTTGGTACCTTCTAGCCCACCCTTCCAGTTTCATTTTTTATGTTGTCTTCTGCTGTTAGATTGTAAGCTCCTTAAGGACAGGGACTGTCTTTTTTTCATATTTGGATCCTCAGTGCTTAGCACAGTGCCCTGCACATAGTAGGTGTTTAATAAGTGTTTCTTGACAATTGACTACTGAATTCTTTTGTGCAATTTTGGGTCTCAATTAGGTAACTCTGCAATGTTCTAAAGTTTTCTAAAACCAATATATCACCCATCAAAAACAACATCTGGAGTACCTCACCCTCCATAGTGATTTCTTCTTGTATTTGGACTCCAATTCTGTGCTGAGCAACATGTAAAGATAAAACAACAAATCGCTAAACCCAAGTAGTTTCTGATCTAATACCTGTAAGACAGGTACATTAATAATTATAATTCACATTAACAATAATAATAGCTTACATTTACATAGTGCTTACTATGTGCCAAGCTCTGTGCTAAGTGTTTTATTATTATTTCATTTTATTATTATTATTGTAACTTTATTATTATTTTATTAATATCTCATTTGGTCCTCACAGCAACCCTGAGAGGGAGATGCTATCATTATCTCCATTTTACAGATGACAAAACTGAGGCAAAGAGAGGTTAAATTACTTACCCAGTGTCACACAAATGCTAATCATCTGGGGACATGAATGCAGGACTTCCTGTCTCCAGGTCCAGTGCTCTGTCTACTGCAGCACCTAGCTGCCCCTACTAAATCATGGATGAGTACAGCCAAGAGCTAAAAATAAAATTATTTTCAAAAGAATCTTTCAAAGGACTGTCTAAAGTATTTAGGATGAGCAGGGAGGTGAAGGAATCCAAGAGAGGATTACTTGTCCTGGAGAATGGGAAAGGACAAGATAATCGGCCATCTCCACAAGTGGGAGGAATTGGCTCCAAAGATGGAACAATTGGAGATTGGGGTTAAAGAGGAATTTTAGATGTTAGAAGCTGGCCAATTCTAAGTGTTGATGTATTTCCAGGTATGGCTGTGCTAGATGTTAGATGGGGTAGAAGGTAATTGGACTTAAGGAAAGCTGAAAAATCATGAGGCCAGGATGTTGGAAAGGCAATCAACATGGCTGCTGAAAGCTTTAAGGATAATGGCCTGCTGCTGAAACTAAGACAGATGAAGTGACCTAGAGATGAGGAAACAACAGCATCGAGGATGGTGAGGATTGTCAGTAGAGGAGATGTTGCGTGCTTCAACCGAAAAGAGCTCGTTCAGTGTTCGTAGTAGAAAGGTGGTCTGGAAGTGGGAGTGAAGATATCAAACCCTTCTCTGTCCATGATTCATGTGTTGGGAAAGGAATCATGTCCATTGGAGAGGACTGTAAGGGAAGAGGTATAATCCATAGAGCAGCAGTGTTGTTTGAAGCTAGAGAATGGAAGAAGCATTTTGTGGTTGCTGTTTAGTTGTTTTTCAGCTCTGTCCATCTCTTCATGACCCTTTTTAGAGTTTTCTTAGCAAAGGTACATGAGTGGTTTGGCATTTCCTTCTCCTGCTTATTTTACAGATGAGAAAATTGATGCAAACAGGGTTAAGTGATTCACCCAGGGACACATAGCTAGTAATTGTCTGAGGCCAGATTGGAACTCAGATCTTCCTGACTCCAGGCCCAGCAATCTGTCACTGTGCCACCTAGCTGCCCAGGAAGCATTTTAGGAAAAGATTAAAAAAAGGGGAAGAATGGGAATAAGCATTTATTAAGTACCTACTATGTGCTAGACACTGTGCCAAGTGTTTTACAACTATCTCATTTGATCCTTGCAATGATCCTATGAGATAAATACTATCATTATCCCCATTTTACAGCTGAAAAAACTGAAGTGGGCTCAGGTAAATTGCCCAGGGTCACACAGCTAGTATGTACCTGAAGGGGTATTTGAAGTCCAGCTTTCCTGACTCCAGGCCCAGCCCTCTAATCTATTGGGCAGGATAAGGCACCAGACACTGAGGTCCTTACTTGAACTAAACTGCCAAGCATTCAAATTCTACTTCAGAGAGCACAACTCTGATGGGCTAGCCCCATTGTTCAAAAGCAAAACGCACACTTGCCAAAAAGACTGTTTTATGGAAAACTCATATAGGGCAAGCATTCACATGGTGGTCAGAAGAAGTGATACAAGGACACTCTCAAGATCTCTCTTAAGAACTTTGGAAGTGATTGTGTGACATGGGAGACATCGGCACAGGACTGCTCAGTATGGCATGCCTTCATCAGAGAAGGTGCTGTGCTCTATGAGCAAAGCAGAATTGAAACAGCTCAAAGAAAATGCAGCATGCGCAAGTTTGGAGTATCCACCCCAAATGTTCACATGGACCATTTGTGCCCAACATGTGAAAGAGCATTCCAAGCTCTTATTAGTCTGATCAGCCGCAGTCAGACACATTGAAACTTGACTCTAGCATAGTGAGGTTATTTTGGTCCTCTTCGAGAACAAAGGACAACAACAGCTGCCTAAAAATATATCAGTAATTTACTGATAATAGAGTAGATATTCTATAAGGAACACCCCCTAACCCCCACCCCACTATGGAAGGGGAAGACTGAGATAGCTAGAAAAGAGATTATGGGAAGAATGCTCCATCCCTAGGGACACGTCATTGTAATTGAGGATAAAAGGGATAAAATAAGGGGGATATTAGTGATGGGTGGTGGGTGGTAAGATTTAATTAGCAGAGGAAATTACAGGAATAACAACTCTGAGTTTTCAATAAGAATGTAGGTGTTCTTGGGAACTTGTGAGAAAGCCAGAATTTTTTTTGTTTGTTTGTTTTTCCTGCAGAGAGGTGTTTGTATTCTCTCAGTTTAACCTTGAGAGAAGCAAAAAATGGCCAGACCACCAAAAATGTCATCAGCTTATCCTCTCCGAAGATAGTTAAATTAAAGAGCTTTCTTTACTGCCATCAAACATAGGTTATTACTTTGTGTGGATAAGATTTTTTTTTTACCCAAAGATGTGAGGGACAAGCTCCATTTGTTCATTCAGGCCTGAAGCTGCTTTAATAAATGCTTGTTGACTGACTGACCAACTGACTCTGCAGGACCATCAGCCCTGCTATGCTCTGGTGACCATTATTTTCAGTCTGAGAGAGAAACGCTGTTATTCTCTGCTGCATATTTGAAATAAAGATGCAAAACGGTTCCCCTCCACAAGCAGCATCAGCCAAGGAAGCAAATATTATTGGCAGTTCCAGAACCTCCTGAAGAGATTCCAAATGGAGAGAGGTAGAGATACTTTGACTTTGCCCAGCTGAGGACATTTCAAAACCGAGGAAGTCCTTAAGGGCATTCTCTGTGTGGCATGTTTTCTTAAATGACATGCATCAACAAATCTCACCCTCTCCACAAACCACTTTTTCCTCCAGAGCATAAGTGGAGGGTAGAAAAGCAAGCACCACCATGCTGATGTATTTTAAAGAACAGCAGAGAATGCCAAGGAAACCTTCCTTTCAGTGCAAAATGAGGAGCTTGTGATTAGTGAGGACAGCCTGGATAGATGGATCAGATTTAGCCTTTTCTGCCAAGTCTTCTTAATCTGCTTCAGTCACAGCAGGTGAAGGAGAATCCTGAGGCTTTATCATTTAGACTTGAAAATCAGCCCAATTCCCAGGAAAATTGGTTCCCCAGATCTACCAGAAACTACATGTCCCTGGTGCCCAAGTAGTCAATTAGGTACCTAGAGAGGAACATTAACTCAGTCAGCTTATTGTGCTTGGCCCCTGAGAGCAGAACTGAGATCAATGGAGGAAAATTACAAAGAGGCTAATTCAGATTTGACATAAGAAAATTTTTACTAACAATTAGAGCTAACCCAAAGTGGGATGGTCTGCTTCAGGGAGCGGGTTTTGCCCCACTGGAGGTCATGAGAATGAATGGAAAGTGCTTATTAAGCACCTACTGTGTGCCAGGCACCGTGCTAAGCACTGGGGATGCAAATACCAAAATAGGCTTGAGGGGCTTACATTCTAACAAGAGGAGACAACACACTTGGGAAATAGAGGCTAAGGAATGGAGTTTTGGTCTGGAGAATCGCAGGAATTGTAAGCAGTCAAAACGAAGGGGAAGAGGCAAGGAAGGTGTGAAATTAGGACAAATGGCAAGATGACCAAGTTGTCAGTTGTCCTGTGTTTCTTCCTACATAATTCGATAGAATACAAAGCATCGTCTACCACATGTGGCCCTCTAGGTCCTCGAGTGACTAAATCCAGTCAAAGGGCTGTACTTGAAGACCTACAGGGCCACATGTGGCCTCAAGGTCACAGATTCCCCACCTTGGCTTTAGAGCCAGCTGCATATAGTGGGTTAGGTGAGTTTGCACTCACCAATAAGGACAGCTCAGCTCCAACATGGAGTTCCAAGGATGAATAGGTTAATTCTTCCCATAAGAGAGAACATGTAGTCTGGAGGTCAGGTGGAGAGGAGGAAGGCAGAGTAAATGGCAAGATGCCCAGATAGGCCCATTGGCTGAATGGTATCAAACAAAAGATGTATAACTACTTATTAAGAATACTATAAAGGGGGTTTTATTTAGGGAGGTATTAGACTTACTGGCCTTTAAAGTCCTTTCTAACTCTGAGGTTCTTAAACCACCAGGGTAGCTGCTGGACAATAAATGGACCTCTAACAGCACTGGTTTTCAGTGACTTTCCTGGGAAGATCTCTATTGGCTTCCTATGTTTTAAAGGTTGACAAGGCCAATCATAATCCACTGAAAGTTACTGGGTTGTTTTTTGTTTGTTTGTTTTTTTTTGTATTCAGCTCCTGTGTTTGACACTCAGGAGCTCTGTAACTTGGGTCAAGTCATTATCCTCTCTGAACCTCATCTGTAAGATGGGAACAATACTAGCTGTAGCACCTACTTCATAGGTTTGCAATTCAAATGAGATAATGTACACAAACTTTTTTGTATAAAAATTTTGCAAACTAGAAAGTGTTGTATAAATATCAGTTAATGTCATCCGAAGTGATGAACATCGTTATTTGAAGACACAAGAATGTTCCCTTCCTGGTGGGTCATCCTGAAGAATGAAAGTGGTCTGAGTAGGGAATGGGGAATAGTGCAGGAAGGGAACAGGAGGAGACAAACGGGGAGTCCAGGTAGAAGAAAGACTAAATGATCAGTGGACAATGGACAGGGCATTTAGGTTGAGTGGTTCTGAATGATAAAATTCAAGGAATGGTTGTAGCAGTGAATAACTGAAGTAAAAATAGTCACAAGAGCTGGTAGTTATCGGCTCCATTTTTCAGGTGTCATAGATTTGAAGGAATAATTTCACGGGCTAGAGAGTTGATCAGTCTTTCTTGCTCTTCTGTATCAGCAAGGCAGTAATAACAATATAGGTGATAATTGTCAAAATGCTTATGTGATTCTGTATGGCAAAATATACAAGACTCTCCACATAGAAGTAAACCATTTATTCAGACACCAGAGGACTATATCCCATAAGCCATGTGCCCAATCCATCACAGCAGCAAAGAATTCGATACATAACATCACAGCATGGAGCCTTGTTATCCCAAAACCTCTCTGCCCCCTGCTGGGGCCTTCCCACAAAATAATCAAAACTTACAGTACAGCTATCACAGGTCAGCTCTCTTTTCCTCAGCTCTGTCATTAACTGTCATAACTGCTCTCTCAGCATTTCCTGTGATACAACTTCTTTTTCCTCTCAGCAAGCTTCTCCCACCACATGTCACATAGACTTCCTGTGATGTAAGCAGATCACATGACCTATTAATGGGTGGGAAAGATCTTCAAATCTAAATTGCTATTACCTCTTCCTCCAACATTTAGTAGCAAATGCTCCTTAAATGAATGGTTGTGAGGCAAGCATGATTGTCATACTGACAGTGTATAGCCCTGGATGCCCCCCCTCCTTTGAACTTCCCCTGAACTTTCCCACATGACCTAGTCCCTGGCATTTGACTAAGGCATCAATTCATCCCAGAATAATCTTTTCAATCCTTTCAACTGTCCTTTTATTGTGGCTCTGACCCAGTCCCAACCTTCAATTCTCTGTTACCTCTAATGCAGTCCAGCCTTTCATTGTCTGTTACCTCCAGACCACCCCAGGCTATTTCCTACTCTTAATCCCATCTAGACCCCTTCTCTGTTACCTCTGGGTCACCCCTCCCCGCACTGGCCACTCCTAGATCCCATCTAAATCTTCTCACAAATCTTTTTCCCTTGTAAAAAGGGTCAGTCTCATCTACCAAATGTGCAGATTCTTAAAATCTCAACCACCCCAACCAGTATTTTAGTAAACCTTGTCTCCGACTGAAAGAAGGCTTGAGACAAATTCTTTTGAGGCAGACCCATGCCTTTTGCCCTTGAATTTCAGAGTTCCCAGCACCCCTAGATCACAACAATACCACTGAAAATTAAAACAGCCCTATATATACAAATGAGATTCACTAAAGAATATGGTATAGTCAGATCCCAAGATGATGAAGAATATTGGGAAAAGTGACCGCATCTAGTATTCCGCTTGGGCCTATGAAGAATCTCCCCAAACTAGGGAACAGTAAAGCTCTGGCAACAGTGCATCGTATAGCAGAAAGAGCTATATTTGGTATTACAGGATTTGAGTTCCAGCTCTTCCATGTACCACAGCTATGACTGAGGACAAGCCAACTAATCTTTCTTAGCCCCAGCTATAAAATAGTAGGTGAAACAATAGGAAGGTTGGACCAGATGTTCTCTAAAGTCCCTTCCAGTTCTGAATGTATGATGCTTATATAACATATATCTGATTGCTTATCATCTCAGGAAGGGGGAAAGGGAGGGAGGGAGTGAGGCGTAAAATTTAGAACTCAAAACTTTTTTTAAAAAGCAGATATTAAAAATCATTTTAACATGTGCTTGGGGGAAAACAGTATATAAAAATATTTTAGAATATTTTGCTAAATATATGATGCCATATTGGAGATGTAATATACTCTATAGCTGTGATCCTTGTGCTTTGAAAGAATTAATGAACCCCCTACATGGCCCATGGCAGTGCCAAATAGTGGAAAGAGTAAATAGATTGATAGGAGATTTGAATTTCAATATTGGCTCTCCCCCTAACTTGCTGCACTGCTTTGGTAAGTCACCTAATTTATCTGTCAAAGCATTAGCTGTTTAAGTAGTGATAGCTATATCTGAAGTTTTCTGAATTATGACTTTCCATTAAAATTAGGTGGTAGAAAAGCTAGAAAAAAAAATTAAGCCCACATTCATTATGCTTAGTACATGGAAAGTGATGAGAAATGTTCTTTCTGGGTCACAAAGTATACTCCTTTAGTTATCAGATCTGGTATCACCTTTCAATGCTTAATCCCATGTCAGGTGCTGAGAAAGTGAAGAAATGCTTTTTGAGTCTTTCAACACAGAGAAATGACTGGCAAAAGCACTTTGGGCATCTTGAAAAAAATCACCTGACAGTTTTATTTGTTTCAACTACTTAATAGAGCACACACTGGTGGATACTGCACCTTCACTCCTTTCAGAAGATTGACTGCTCCACCATTTTCCGCAATAACACTCATCACCAAATTGAAAAAGCAGATTTGGAGAAAAATATTTGCCAGAGCATTTATGTCTTCCAGCTTTGGAAAAATATTCCCTATAAATATTGTACAGGATAAAACACAACATTTTTGGATGTGACCAAAATGGGAATTTGCTTTGTTTGAGTATGCTTATTAGTTATAAGGGTTATATTTTTCTTTCCTTGTTTCTAAAGGGAGAGAGAGAAAAAAATAAATGTAAAATACTTGAAAAAAAAGAAATTTAAAAAAGAAAAACAAATTCTTTACCTACTTAGTTGCAGAACTACAATTGGACTATATCTAAAGAACAGGCCTTAAAAATCCTCATGATCCCAAACTACTAGGCCTAATGACCAGGGATACCAAGCTACCTTTGTCCTTCTCATCTCAAATACTATATAGTTTCAAGGACCATGTTTTTATTGATGTATGAACTTCTCTTTACTCACCTAGGATACTGAGAAGTTCCTTTACTTATCCACCTTTTATAACTTAGAAGATGACCTTTGACAGTTAATGTGGCTGAAAAATGCATTACCTCATGGCCAACCTGGTGATAAGCTTCTCCAAAACTAACCATTTTGGTCCTTGGAAAATAGACAAATAATCCCTCACAAGGACAAGATATGAGGCCTTTCTTGTCTGGAAGGAGGTGCTAGAGCCTATGCTGCATCATCATAGCCCTCAAGAACCCAGGATAACATCCATAATAAGATGCTAGAGTAGGATCTTAAAGGCGCCATCTCAAATAAAATATCAAACACAGGCTATCACCCTCTAGGCAAGGGCTCCATTGTCCATTGTGTGGTTGTTTTATCCTTCACAGAATCTGCCATCTTCCTCATAGTGTCTATGCTTTCCATGTGTATAGACATGGCTAAAAAACTGGATGACTCATGCTTTCTTTTTTATCTTCCTTTTTATTATTATGTTATTATTTATTTTATTTATTATTCTTTTATTATTATTATAAAAATGAACTTATTATTACGGACTTGTCAACAAACAAAAATTTCCCTATACAAAGAAGAACAGAAAAAGAAGACAGCCTATGAAGCTGTGAATCTATACTATTTACAGATTAGGGGAGTTTAATTAGTAATGTTTGCAGTTTTTTTCTTTATTTATTTCAAATTTAGTATGGCATTTTCCCCACTCATCTGCTTGTCTTGTCCTTGTCCGAACTTCCTTCTGTTCTCTGAGACCTACAGTTTAAAATGATTCTCAGGAACCTTAGTTAGCAACATGAGATGAAAATGCT
Source organism: Trichosurus vulpecula (assembly GCF_011100635.1). Taxonomy (NCBI): domain Eukaryota; kingdom Metazoa; phylum Chordata; class Mammalia; order Diprotodontia; family Phalangeridae; genus Trichosurus; species Trichosurus vulpecula. The sequence continues at coordinate 140,178,515 of NC_050574.1, read as the reverse complement.
TGGGAGAATTCATCTTGTAGAAATCTTTGTCTAGAAATTTCAGGATATTTTAAAGACTTCCACACACTTTCCCAAACAAGATCCCAAAGAATCTCATTCATTTTAAACTTGGTCATAAAGGAAACATGATGGAAGAATCTAGCCTAATAGAAATTTGCTAGAAGACTGTCGTTCGATGACACTAAAAATCCTTTCTAGTTGGATGTTAAGGATAGATTCAATCCAATTCAACAAACATTTATTGAAAGCCTACCATATTCCAGGTGCTGTTCTAAGCATTGGTGATAGAGAAGCAAAAGTGAAACAATCCCTAGCCTCGAGCAGTGAACATTCTGTTGGATCCCAGCTCAGGTCACTACTGGAATAATTTGTAAACATTAAGAGACAAATGCTAGTGCAAGTGAAAGAAGAGTTTACCTTGAACCTTAGAGAAGTCTCAAATACAATATAATACAAATCCTGAGGCATTCATAAAGTGGGTGTTATTCATTGCCATCTCCCTGCTCCAGAGTGGAGCTGATGGGGGAGGCCCTGTACAGGGCACATGGGCTTGATTCTCTTCTTACCTCCTCTCCTGATGATGACCCACAGACCTACAATGTTCACTGACTGCCTAGTGAACTGCTGCCACAGATGACCCAGACATACTCCTCAGTAAAAGGAATGGCCTCGCTCCTAGTCCAACGAACAGCTTCTGGAGTTCCTTTAAGGCAGGTTGGCTCCAGTGAGTCCATGGTCACTCCTTCCTCTGTATAATTCTCTTAATCAAGAGAGGAACGTGGAGAATTCTGGAGAGATTGATACATAAATTCACTCCCCAGAGGCTTACTTTTTCCTTTTAAAAATGTTCCTTTCAGCTTACCAGCTGCTCCTCTTCATAAAAGGCTGGGGAAACATTAGCACCATATGTCTTCTGGTTATCTGAGAGACTAATGAAAAATTTATTTAAAGGATTCATCAAATCCTATCAGAATAGAAAGAGAACAAGCTGAAACTGAGATTGGAGTGTGCTGGTCTCATTCAGGCCCCTGGTACATCGTTTCCTTTTGTTTATCAAAAGCATGACCATATGTCCAACAATACCACTCTTATCCCTGTTTCATCTCCCCCTGCACTTCTACCACCCGCAAAAGCCCTCTCTCTCAGATTCATGGCCACATTAAGAAACTGTGGATGTGGGAGTGTTAGGGGAGATCATGCCAATTAAGTGAGACCATGCTTCAGTGTCTTCCCATTCAGTTGTCCTCCTAAACCATCTCATCATCCTCCTGTCCAGGTGTCCTTTTGCTCCTTCCTTCCTCCTTTCCATCTCCTCAGAACAAAACACCCTTCCCTTATTACCTCTCTCCTCTTTATGCTTTGTCTTCCCCCTTTAAAATATAAGCTCCTTGAGGACAAAGACTCTCTCCTTCTCCCTCTCCCTCTCTGTTTCCCTCTCCCTCTTCCTCTCCCTCTCCCTCTCCCTCTTCCTCTCCCTCTCCCTCTCCCTCTTCCTCTCTCTCTCCTCTCCCTCTCCCTCATCAGTTGAGTTGATGTTGCTGAGTTGTTCCTCTTCTCTCTCTCTCTCTCTCTCTCTCTCTCAATCTCTCTCTCCCTCCCTCCCTTGCCCTCCCCCTTCTCTCTTGGAGTTGGGATTAAGAATAACCCTACTGGAAATAATAGAAGAATCTGTGATTTCATCAGCATAGGAAACTTCTGAGAGGAAGTTCCTTCTAGAAAGTAGATAATACCTATGGTTTTGTTTAGAAATCCTAGAGAGTCAACTGAGGTTTATAGGGATTAAATGGCCTGCCTGGGATCACAACCCAGTTCTTCCTGGCTCCAGGTCCAGCCCTCTCTAAACAGGCCATGCCATGCTGCCTCTGTAATTTGACACTGTCCCCCAAATGCCAAGGGATGGAGGGCATTAATGTGGAAGGAATATCAGGATAGTCAAATGCTCCAGTGATTAATTTTTCTCCTTAGAAGAGGCTGAACATTTGAGGGATACACTTCTCACTATTATTCTCTCCTCTACTTCTGTGCTCTTACTTCCCTTACCATCCAGAGTCCCCCTCTCTCTAACATTCATGAATGGATAAAAACACATTTGTTAAACCTGTTTACTTGCTATGTGCAAGGCACTATGCTAATTATTGAGAGAGAGAGAGAGAGAGAGAGAGAGTTGAAGAGGGGGAGAGAGGGGAAGGGGGAGGGGGAGAGGGAGGGGAGAGGGAAAGAGAGAGGGAGAGGGAGGGGGAAAGGGAGAGGGAGGGGTAGAGGAGAATGAGATTAAATGAAAATCTATAGCTATTCCTCAAACTTCAAATTCAGCAGTAGGTTCTCCTTCCACTTACTTTCCAGAGAACTAAACTTGCACCAGTGAGGAACTCTAGATTACCCAGAGTTTCCCAAGCACACAACAATATTAATACCACACAGTTTAGCACTCCTTTCATGTGTTTTAGTCCTATTCCCCTGCCCCCCATCAGATTGTAAGCTATGTGAGGGCTAGACTTTGTCATCTGCTTACTTTGTATCACCTAGCACACATAAGGCACTTAATAAATACTTGTTGACTGTCCCTCCTTTGTCTTGCTCAGCCAAAGGGCAGATACTAAAGAGTATCCAAACGTTTAAAATATGGACAGAAAGATCAGGGCTGCCCCAGGTAAAATTGTAAAGTCCGTGAAATTGTCTCCAGAGCTCCCCTGTCTTCCTTTCTGATCTCACTCATGCTTTTATGATAAATAATAGCTGCTCACATTTATATAGCAGTTTGCAAAATACTTTCTCCGCCGTAACTCTGTAAAATATTATACTCTCCAACAATAACAAAAAAAATGTCATGTCATTAAAATAGGTGAAACATAGGACTTCTTGTGATGGTTTCAAATATGACTTTAGATTTTGAGGATCACCTACCATTTTCACAAGAATACTACATTTATTTTAAAATAATTTTATAAGCAAAATTGTGCTCATTTAACTCACCTAAAATGTAGTTACTGATGATTTCCTGTTGCATTTTGCCTATAAAACATCCCTCCTCAGAATTCTATCAGAATCAGCCAGCTTGCTTAGATTTTTCCCCCAGTATCATTTTCGCATTGTAAAGATTTCTTGATGCAAACATATCCTGTTCTCATCGCTGATAGAATCCAGGGTTTCTGGGAAGAAATCCAAATATGAATCCAAGAAATGGATTTCAAGTAATGTATTATATCCCATAACTTTTTGAGAAGATCATGAACAATTTCTTGGTTATTTTCTGCCCTGTAGTTTCCCAAAAAGTTTTTGGTAACTTTTAAAAATTATTTTTATTCAGTTTCGTCAGCTTCACCTACTGTTCTTCAAAATATTTGTCTTTTATAATTTCTCTTATTTAGACCCTGTTTTTACTTTAGCCTCATTGATCCTTACAAATTTTTTTCTGATGATAATATTAGCATGTATACAGCACTACAAGGTTTGCAAAGTGTTCTACAACTGTCTCATTTTATCCTCACAAACAATCCTGGAAGGTAGATATGATTATAATCCTCATTTTACAGATAGGGAAAGTGAGGCAGAGAGAAGTCACACAGCTAGAAAGTATCTAAAGCTAGATTTGAAATCAGATCTTTCTAACTCTAGACCTAGCACCAGTTTGATCCATTAGCTTAACAAAATTTTTCTTTAGTCCTAGTTTAGTATGGGTATTTTTTTTGTCTGTACTGTCCCATTTTCAAATAAAACTGCAGAATTTGCTAAACTCAAATTGCAATCCCAGTAAAAGAGCAATCACTTATATCCCCACAGAGACATCAAGAATGCTTTCCATATTTAAAGTTTATCAAGACAAGTTTCAGGATTCAAAGACATTTTAGAGTCTCCTTGTAGTAAAATTCATCCGTTTAGTCTAGAAACAAACAAGTGTAGACAGACATTAATAAATAGTTCATGGAGCTTTGAACCAGTCCAGCCTTTCTTGAAAATAATTTGGAACCATACCTTCCAAATCACTAAACTCTGCACACTCTTAGAGGTAGTAATACTACTACTAGTCCTATACCACGAATGTATCAAACAAAAAGGCCTCCTATGTATAAAAATATTGATAACAGCTATTTTGTGGTGGCAAAGAACTGGAAATTAAGGGGGTATCCACAAAATGGGGAACAGCTAAACAAATTATAGTATAAGAAATTATGATAGGATAAATTCTAAAGAAATCTGGGAAGAATTAGATGAACTGATGCAAGGTAAAGTAAGCAGAATTATCAGAACAAGTTATATAATAACAACAGCATTATAAAGACAAATAACTTTGAAAATATTGAGATCTCTGACCGATACAATGACCAACTAGGATGCCAGAGGCTGATGATAAAGCATGGTACCCAAAGGGACTCAGGGTGAAATTTGAGACGTATATTTTTTGGACATGGCCAATGCAGGAAATTGTTTTGCTTGATTATTTGTTAAAATATTTAGGATTTTTTTTTTCCCAGTGGGAGAGGAAAGGCAGAGAGAAAATAGATGATTTTTATTAATTGAAAAAAAATTTTAAAGATTAACCAGCCCTTTGGATAAGTCATTAAGCTCATAAAGAATGTTATTTAAGTATGTTTGAGTTATTAAATTAGGATTTGAAAACAGAAAGGCTACTTCAAAGGTGAATCACCACCTTTCTGGACTCTTACTTTGTCATGCTAAGCCTCATTATGACAATTTGAATCATTTTATCTCTGTAAAACAGGCCTTTTAGATATGGCAAATTTGGATATTGTAGAGTATGTTTAAACTTAGAAGTAATCCCTGATAAATGTGTTTAGCAAAAAGAGATATCTATTGAATGGTCTTTGTTCTCTCCAAATCATAAACCACCAAGGGTATATGACAAGGTTCATGTATCCTGGCAGTTAATGGTATAACGTAAGAGATGCAGCGAGAATAAAATGCCCAAACTTTATCTTCTTCTCCTGTTTTACAAGCAAAATAGAGTTCATACTCTTTCTTAACTACAGAAGTAAAGTTTTGTCTCCAAGATTTAAAAGCTTATCACATGCGTAACAAAACCTATTCAAATGATTGACACCCTTATGAGGCATACTGAGAATTTAAGCAATGCACACCAACAGCTACCAAATACAAAGCATCAAGAATAGAAACAGTAATGATGTTTACCAAACGATGTCTGGAATACAACTGCTATATATTGGGAATATCACTGCATGACTCAATACATGTGAAGAGAGAGAGAGAGAGAGAGAGAAAGAGAGAGATAGGTGATAGATGTTGGTAGATGATAAATAGATAGATGAGGTAGATAGATTGTTAGATAGATAGATGAGGTAGATAGACAGATAGATAGATAGAAAGATAGATGATAGATAGAGACAGACAGATGGTAGGTAGATAGATGATAGATGGATACAGCATTTATTAAATGCTTATTAAGTGTCATACATTGTGCTAAGTGCTGGTGATACAAATACAATAAAATAAGATGGTCCTTACTTTCAGGGCAGCTAGGTGGCACAGTGGATAGAGCACTGGCCCTGGAATTGGGAAGACTCATCTTTATGAGTTCAATTCCAGCCTGAGACAGTTAAGAGCTGTGTAATCTTGGGCAAATCACTTAACCCTTTTTGCCTCAATTCCTCATTTATAAAATGAGCTGGAGCAGGAAATGGCAAACTACTGCAGTATCTTTGCCAAGAAAATCCCAAAATGGGGTCACAAAGAGTCAAACATGAGTGGAAAATCACTGAACTACAACACTCTTACTTTCAAGGAATTTGTGTTCTAATAAAGGAAGACAAAACAATAAGGGTGGCTAAAAAGCTGTGGGTCAGGGGTGTGGAGGAGGTATTGGAGTTAGGGCTAGTTTGCTGCTAAGGAGACAGAACAGTCAGGTCAGCTGAGTGAAGAGTGAAGTGAGCATAGCTGAGGTCACTCCAAAAGTGACAATCTGGGCCAGGAATCCACCAATTAGGAGAGCAGGCAGGCCTAAAATTTTCTCAGCCCTCCTAGCCACCCAGCATTTAAGATGGGCATTTTCTGAGCATATAAGAACAAATCATTTAGTGACTTCTCATTATACTACACCTACCTCCTCATTTCCCCCCTCCACACATACACTTTAAAAAGTCATACTTTATTACTTTATCATATTGTATAATTTATAGCAAATTCATATCATTTAATAATGGTGGGTGAGAAATTGTGTTTGCATTTTTAATTCAGCATCAAAAATACATATAATTCACCAAGCACTTTCTGTGTGGCAAAATGTGTGTTCAATAATGTACTACTATCACTACCACTTCAAAATGATGAAACTGAGTCTCAGAGAGATTGATTGACTTGCCCACAGTCACATGACTAGTAAATATAAAGGTAATAACTGAGACTTGAACCCAGTTCTCTGCTGATTCCAAGTTCAATGCTCTAGCCACTATACCATGCCTCACCTTCCCCTGTATTTAATGATATCTGCCTCATGTTCTATGACTTCTGGATTGTTAATTAATTTATGGAATTATTAAATGGGGACAGGCACACCTGGTTCTTTGGGTACTGTCCAGGAAATATCATGATGGAAACAGGAAGTGAGGCTGCAATCACACTTTAATAAGGCATGGAGGGTGCAAGGGCAAACAGGCACAAAAAGTACAGAGACAAATGGTGTAAAGACAAGGAAAGTTCAAAGGCAGACTACATGGGGATGGAGATGGGGTGATGGAGTAAGGCAGACAATGTGGAGAGGAGGAGAGGCACGGAAAATCAGTCATGTAACCATAGATTGGAGTTGGAGGAACTCAGTAACATCAACTTAATTGATGATGGAGGAGTACTGGGGGACAGGAATTTTAGGTCTTGTTTTAATAGGAATTTGGGTGGGGGGCAGACTAATTCTTATCCATGCATAACAACAATGTTACTAGCAGCTACTGTGGCTGTGTAAGGCCAATAACACCAGCACACAGGAGGGCTGTTAGCACAGATTCTTTGATCTGCTTTTCCAAGGAAAGCAACTTTAAAGGGTTTACAATTTCACTTTAATCAAACATACATTTATCATTCACTTAGTTCAGGGGGAAAAGTTAGCACCCTGAACTTTAGAGAAAATACAAACAGAAATTACAAGCAGAAACTATATAAACAGAGCAAATAACACAAATCAACAGAGAGGCTTCTAACTTTCTGACCATAGCAATACATACATAGTTACCAGAGAGCAAATCATCAACATCTGGGTCTTCAAAGCCGGGGGACTCCTTAACAGCTACTCAGAGTCTCATCTGGCCAAATCACATGAATACTCTTCCAATGAATGAGCCCCAACGAAAATGCTAACCTCAGGGTCAGAAGGCATCATAACCACATGACTCAAACCCATATGACCTAGGCCTTCCCGTGACTTAAGCAGGTCATCAGAGACTCCTGAGTCAATCAAAGACGCTTGCTTGAAACAAAGGCAAGACTCAAAGGCACTTGATTGGATTGCCCTAGTGCTGAGAAGCACTCCAAAACAAAAAAAAAAAAGCAAAAAGTCCCACCCTGCTTGCCATTGCACCATACCACCTTGGGGTTAGTTCATTATCATATCCACATCCCCTCAAAGTTATCAACAACATTTGGTGTCCTCTTGGTCTTACTACAGATACAGAAATCATGGGACCAAAAGTCCTTAATAGATAGGCCTAGCTGGTATCCCTTAATTTAGCAGGATATGATTTTTAGTTGTCATACAGTCTGGCAAGTAACTATTATGCTCCTTTGATCTTTGACATAGTCTATAAGTGACTTCTAGGTCAATCTTACTTCTTGATATACTTCCTTTATACTGGCTATTTATAAACTTACTATACTGACTAGAATGGGGAGGGATAGTCAGGAAGACTAGAACAAGATACAGTTTCAACACCATTTTCTAATGCCCTCCACTATGACACCCCATATAATTCCTATTCTCCCTCAGAAATGAATCCATGTTTTCTTGATCTCCCTTCTCTGAAATGATATGAGTCACATAATGCTGAAATTGAAAGAGACTTACATGACATCTGGTCAAATCTTCCAAGTTCGCAGATGAAAAATAATGAGACATGAAGAAATGAAATTATTTTCCTCTCATTAGAGTATATTGTTAAGACAGCATGTAAGGTCAGAAGAGAAGAGAAGAAAAGTAGCAGCCATGGTCACTAGATCTGAGACGCGTACCCTCTTTTCTCCCATGCTGGGACTCCCTAAAACCAAGACACGTAAACAGGAGAATCAAGTTTTCCCCGATGCTGTTTGGAAGTCAGTCCAAATCAACCCAATGGTGTTGCACAGAAAAAAGAGAAAGTACTGGCTCTGGCATCATAGAACCTGAGTTCAAAGCCTACCTCTCACAAATTCTATATATGTAGGGCAAGTCGTTTCACTGGGCTTTGGTTACTTCAGATGTAAAATGAATGGGTTGAACTAGATGGCCTCTGAGATCCATGCCTTTGATCTATGATTCATATTTCTTATGAAGAGCACGTGTTACTAAAAGAAGATACATGGGATCTTGTCACAGGATAGCAGTGTGACAACAAGGACTGATTGTCCTTGGGGATTTTTCCCTTTGGGTTCTGTGTGTACGTGTGGTGTGTGGGTGTGTGTGTGTGTGTTGGGAGAGGAGGGGAGGAGACCACATAGGTTTGTGCATTGGGCCATGATGCTAAGCTACCTAAAATCCTCAGCACAGAAAATACGAAAGCAATTTATAAAGGTGAGGCTATATCACGTGCTTAGAAAAGGCTAAATTGTTCACAGTGCCATCTGAACTACTCATTCCCTTACGATGTGTCAGTGTGAGGAGTTGAAGGATCCTTGTTCCCTGTGAGGTAGGAACCCCTAGAAAACTGGCTAGCTAATTCAAACTAAGCTGTAAATATGTAGTAATTTCTTGATTTATTACCTTTCCAAGCAACTTCTATACTTTAAGGATATACAATTTCATTTTGTGGATATTCCATCCAATGAATAAACAAACAATAAAAAGCATTTATTAAGTGATTACTATGTTGCAGACTCTACACTAAGCACTGGGCATACAAACATGAAAATGCAGCATTATGAACCATCTATATCTAAATAAACCATGTTCATGAATTGCTGTGACCAAAGTATAAATCACTTTGGGAACAACTATCTTGTAATGAGCCTCTCTGAATTTAACTAGGTGGATTTCTGATCTCAGACACCCTTACCATGGTCCTTTCTGAAGTTGTTCCAGTTTGCTAGGACCTGATAAATGTGTGCTCCACTGGCCTAGACTTTGTGACTCCAGGATTAACTGTGCAACATGAGATGATTTCAGTGGGATGAGAATCAGAGAAGGCTTCTACAACTCAATTCTTCTTTGAATTCTCCTTTCTTTGTAAAAACAGTGATCTTTGAAAAGGAATCTCTCCCATCCAACCCATTCCCTCTATTCACACAGCTGCCATAAGCTTAGTTCAGGCTATCACTTCTTACCAATACTGCTGCAATAGCCTTCTAATTGGGTCTGAAGGCCTCAAGTCTCTCATCACTCCCACCCCTCACACACCCTGCTTATGAAGGTCATTTTCCTTAAGCATAGATCTTCCTGTGTAACTCCCCAATCAATCAATTCCAGTAGCTTCTTAGTGCCTCTGTTTAGCCTTTAAAGCCCTATACAATTTGACCCTGGCCTATCTTTCTAGCTTCATTGATGGTTATTTCCCCTTCCACACTCTGCAAATCAACCAAACTTGCCTTTTGTTTCTCAAAAAATTCTTTCTTAAAGAAAGAATAATATATACACTCAGTTGGATTATAGAAATCTGTATTTCCCTATAGGAAAGTAGGAGGGGAAGGGAATAAGAGAAGAGGTAGGGGGCTGATAGAAGAGAGGGCAGATTGGGGGAGGTAGTAGTCAGAAGCAAAACACTTTGCAGACAGACAAGGTTAAAGGAGAAAGAGAGTAGGATAAACAGGGGAGAATAGGATGGAGGAAAATACACAGTAATCATATCTGAAAAAAAAACACAGCAAGTTTTCTGATAAAGGCCTTATTTCTCAAATATATAAAGAATTGATTGAAATTTATAATAAAAAAGAGCCATTCCCAATTGATAAATGGCCAACGGATAGAAACAGGCAGTTTTCAGACAAAGTAATCAAACTTATCTATAGTCATATAAAAATACTCTATATCACTATCGATTAGAGAAATGCAAATTAAAATAACTCTGAGGCACAACCACACACCTATCAGATTTGCTAATATGACAGAAAATGAAAATGACAAATGTTGGAGGGGATGTGGTAACATCGAGAAACTAATGCATTGTTGATGGAGTTGTGAACTGATTCAACTTTTCTGGAAGGCAACTTGGAACTATGCCCAAAAGGTTATAAAACCATGCATACTCTTTGACCCAGCAATACCACTATTCGGTCTGTGTCCTAAAGAGATTTCTTATAAGGGGGAAAGGACCTCTATGTACACAAATATTTATAGCAGCTCTTTTAGTGATGACAAAGAATTGGAAATTGAAAGGACATCCATCAAGTACGGAATGGCTGAACAAATTGTGGTATATGATTATGATGGAATACTATTGTTCTGTAAGATATGATGAGCAGAGTGCTTTCAGGAAAAAAAAAAAACACGGAAAGACTTACATGAACTGATGCAAAGTGAAGTGAGCAGAACCAGAAGAACATTGTACACAGTAACAGTAATATTGTACAATGACTGGCTATGAAAGACTTAGCTATTCTCAGCAATACAATGATCCAAGACAACTAAGAGGGACTTATGATGAAAAAGGCTATCCATCTTCAGAGAAAGAACTGATGGAGCCTGAATGCAGGTCAAAGCATACTTTTTTTAACTTTATTTTTCTTGGGGTTTTTTATGTGTTTTCTTTTACAACATGACTAACATGGAAATATGCTTTGCATGACTGCACACGTATAACCTATATCAAATTGCTTGCCTTCTCAATGAGGGGGGAGAGGAGAGAGGAAGAGAATTTGGAATTCAAATTTTTAAAAAATGAATGTCAAAATGTAATTGGGGAAAAAATAAAATGTTAAAGAAAAGAGAAAAAAAATACCTATTTCCCATATCTTTGCCTTTGCACCAGATATCCCCTGTGCCTGGAATGTACTTTCTCCTTACCTTTACCTCATAGAGGCCCCCTCTTCTGTTAAAATGCAGCTTAATCACCATTTTCTGTATGAAGCCTGTCCTGATCTCCCATACCTCCAAGTGCTAGTGGCCTTTCTATCAAACTTCCTTGTGTTTTACTATTTTGAACATACTTGGGTTTATTCACTTTATATTATATGTCTTTATTGTCTCTTCTGTTAGAAATATAAGTTCCTTATGAACAGGAAATGTTTTGTTCTTTGTATTTGTATTCCCAGTGCCTGGCACACAGCAGCGATTGATCGATTCAGTGAGTGAATGAGTGAGTGATTGGAAAGGACAGAACAAAAATGCTAAAAGGGAATTGACACACAATATAAGTAAGGAGAAACAAGATCGCCTGGCTGCCTGGATGGCTTAATCACTTGTGCCAAGTGCTCTTCGTCTCATGATGTTAAAAGAACTGGCAGATGTAACTTCTGAGCTACTATTGGCAATACTTAAAAGATTACTGAAAAGGAGAAAAGTACCACAGGAGTATAGAAGGATAAATGGTACAGGCCAGTGAGTTTGACTTTGATCCCTGGAAAAGTTCTAGAACTTGTTATAGAAGAGAAGTTTAGGGAACACCACAAGAAGCCAGCATGACTTAATCAAGAATAGGCCATGCCATGTCATTTGACCTAGCAATATCACTACTAGGTCTGTATCCCAAAAGAGACAAAAACAAAAAGGAAAAGGACCTATGTGTACAAAAACATTTATAGCAGCTCTTTTCTGAGGGTAAAGAATTAGAAGTTGAAGGGAAGTCCATCAATTGGGGAATGGCTGAACAAGTTATAGTATGTGATTATGATGGAATACTGTTGTACCATTCTTGTGGCAAAATGGAGATGTAGACTAGATAATGTCAAACTAGCAAAGATTATGTTAGTATAAAGCAAGCTGTGGCACATTCCAGCAAGCTGCAAAGGTCTGTAAATCAGGCCAGTCTTGTGAAGTTTGAGTGTATTCATCACCAGATTTTCTACAGCATGAGGAATATTTTGACCATGGCAGCTCTTCACAGCCATCTACTAAATTGTATAAGGTTTGAGACTAGCACTAATAGAGGGGTTGCTCACACCAACAAAATTACAGATCCTCAGGTTACTAAAGTAAGTATCTTAGGAATTAAACCATCTGCCATATAGATGAGGGATAAGATACAAGTACATTTCAACGGTGGGAAAGAAGAGCTTGGGAGATTAAAGGCAAGAGAAAAGACAGCAGCAGGGAGAGCAGAATAGTGCACTAATAGGAGAAGGAAAGTTCATTGAGATTCTCAGCAGAGACTGACTTTAAGGTGTTCAGCCTCAGCAGATACCCTGAGCCCCATAAAAGTCATTGAAAGTGCTCAGCCTAACTGGGAAAACAAGACTAAGGCAATAGTGCAAAGAGGCATCAGGAAGCTGGGAAGAGGCTGTGCCTCCCAAGATGAGAGAGATAGCCCCGAAAAAAGACAGCACCGAAGTTAGACTTCAAATATTTCACAATTTGAGCTTCCTTTACTCACATGTATTCCATCTCTCCGAGAGTTTCCCCTTCACCCTCACTGGCCCACACAACTGTACACACACACACACACATACACACACACACACACACAGAGCACAGTTCACACTCTTGTTCTATTCTTTATCAGCAATGCCAATAATAATAATAAAATTTATATAGTGTAATGACAGGCACTACAAATGTCTCATTAGATTCTCACAACAGCTCTGGGAGGTAAATGCTATTATTATCCTCATTTTAGAGGAGAGGAAATTGAGGCAAACAAAGTTTAAGTGACTTGCCCAGGTCACACAGCTAGTAAGTATCTGAGGCCAGATTTGAACTCAGGAAGATGAGTCTTCGTGGCTCCAGGGTCCCTATCTATTCTCTTACCAACACAAAGAGATGAATCCTTTCAACCCTTGTAGTTTGATAAAAAATCATTCTGACTTATCTCAAGATCCCGACACATTGACTTAATTTAATAGATGAACAGGGCTAAAGACCATTTCCCAGGAGCCAATTCTACTAGCAATCTCTCCTCTCTTTCAGCTACCTGTTCTCAGTTAGCCAGGCAGCCTGGCCATGATGTTTTAAAAGTTTAGTCTCTATTGACTGGTAAAGGGAATGCAGAGAGCAGAGAATTTGGCCTGTATTAACTGCTTCTCTACTCCTGAAAGCATGACATCTCATCTGATGTGCATTAACTCCAGCCGCTTGTTGTCCCTTGGTACCGTAAACGTAGCGAAAAACATGTCCAGGTTTCTCAACCAACCTATTACCTCTGGGCCCTGAGGCAACCAGGCCTCCTCAGCTTCGCTTTGGGCCCCTGTGTGGAAATTCATTGTTTAATGGAACTTTGTAAATGCTGGACCTGGAAAAGATGAAAACTCACATTTCCTCTGGTGACAATGTTTTTATTAGAAACAGCAGGGGTTAGGAGTGGATTGGTTTGTTTGCTTTTTATTTTAATGGGGCTTTTTAGGGGCACTGGCAAAATATCATCAACCATTTAATAGTCCTAAAAGCTATTTCTGTTCCAGGGGCCAATAGGACCTGTAGGAGGGCTCCAGGTGTGCCCGGCAGAAAAGTCTTCTGAAATATTTACTCAGGAGATGATAAACAGGAGGGAAACAAAGAATGACAGCCACACTGTGTTGATGCAGTCATCCTGAATTAAAGATGAGAGTCATTAAGGATCCTATTGATCTACACCTAGGATGCTGGAGATGATTGTGCTCTGGACCCACAATCCCCTAAGGAAATTTCAACTTCGTTCATGTGTGTGACAGCCAAACTGAACTCACTCTTCCTTTTTTTGCTTTGTGTTCAGCTTCTATTTTTGTAATATGCTCCTAGAAGCATGAAAATAACATTTATTTCCCTTCCACTTTTAGCCTGTTCCATTTGGCAGACAACGAATTCCTCCATCCTGGAAAATTCTTGCCGTGCTGGAAGGCAGATGAGATGGCTGTTTACCATGGTGCTGACGCAGCAGGTCCAGCTGTGAGGTAAGCAGGGAGCTGGAGACACAATCCAATGTCTGTTTCTGGCTACACTGGCAGGGGTAAAATAAACTTCTGGATTTTTTTCTTCTTTTTCTGTGAAAAGTACTCACAAATGAAGTTATTTCCCTTTGTCAGATCTTAAACCTAATGATGTTTAGACACTGTACACACATGCACACACAGAGAATCCATTCCATTTTTAAATGCTAAAGGGAAAAGCTTATTGCTACTCAGAACAAGAGATGTCTCTAGTACAAGAGGACTGATAAAAGTAATTGAGGGTGAGTACTAAAGGGAGACCATTTATACGATATATGGCTTGCTCTGAAAGTGTCTTAGGGAAATTCACAAAAGCCCCGTTTAAGTTATTCATTATCTCCTTTATCTTCTCTTTCAACAATGTTCAGAAGGACTGCTGTCAGAGATCAGAACCTCCCACCCTCTTTTTTCTGTTTCCTTGATAGAGAAGTGTTGATTTGATAAAAGGCCCACATCTTGACAGCCCAAAGAGGTCTTACCCACATTTCCCCTTGAATTAAATAAGGGCTCACTATAGTACACAAGGATATGATTTCTGGCTTTATAGAATTAGGCAAGACTCCCATTCCATCAAATATCAGAAAAGGTTCAACCATCAAAGCCCTATTCTGATACCTTACCAGGCTATGACAGATAGTCACCAGGTCTCGTCAGATCCAATCAAGCTGAAACGTTTACAATAAAGGCTCAGTGTGCCAGTCATCTGAGAGCCAACTGAGCTAAGTTTAGAACATATCAGGAGCAGGTTGGACATGACATGATGAATTCTTCAGCTGCTGCAATGTCAAAGACTGTGACATCATAGAGGGGTTGTGATAGATATCGGCAGAGGCAGGGGTAAGGTACCTGCAGCCTTGAGGTCACATGTGGCCCTCTACATCCTCAAGTGCAGTCCTTTGACTAAATCCAAACTTCACAGAACAAATCCCCTCTATAAAAGGATTTTTAAATCTTTGATTTTTAAATAAAGGGCTGCACATGAGGACCTAGAAGGCCACATATGGCCTTAAGTGCAGCCCTTTGACAGAATCCAAACTTCACAGAACAAATCCCCTCAATAAAAGGATTTTTAAATCTTTGATTTTTAAACAAAGGACTGCACATGAGGACCTAGAAGGCCACATGTGTCCTCAAGGCCACAAGTTCCCCACCCCTGAGCAGAGGAAATGACGCCAAGGAAAAAATCACAGGTTATTGAAGCATGAGAGGAGATTAGGTTCTGATTCTAAGGTACAGTCAGTAGAAGGAAACCTAACAGTTCCAGTCACTCATTTGGTGTGAATAATTTGAATAATGATGATGGTGATGAAATAATAAAATTACAACAGCTTATTAAGTAGAAAGACAGTACTTTTTATGCTGGGAAAAATACAAAACAAAGGGACCAGTGCTTTTGTTGCTGACAGATATGAATAATCAAGGCAGAAATGTGAAAGTGGCCCATAGGATGATGGCTCTTCACCTGATCTTTTGTTTTTGTCCCTGACTTCATTTGCATGTCAATTAAATGGCATCTGTATTGAAGGGAACCTCTTCATCCCAGCTACCACATAGCTCCTATAAGGTTGTTTGGATAAAATGGATTTTGAGGGCACAAATTCAAGATTAAAAGGAATTTTCTAATTCTAAGTGAAATAGAGCTTAAAGTTGTGAGTTAACAATACTAATACTAATTAGTATTTATAGAGCATTTTCATGTTTGCAAATATTTTATGAATATTATCTCATTTTATCCTAACGACAACCCTAGGAGGTAAATGTTATTATTATACCATTTTATAGAATAGTAAACTGAGGCAGACAGAGGTTAAATGACTTGGGCTGGGCTACGGTATCTGAGGCTGGCCACACAGGCTTCTGGCCTGTTCCCCTTCATACTCATTACCTGGCCATATGTGTGTGTCTCTATATATGTGTTCTCCGGTCACACCCATTCACCATGCTTTATATTCAAGGGTGAGACAGTGCTTGCTATAATGCTAGGTTTCTCATTTAATTCAACAAAAATTTAGTAAGTTCTTACTGTATATAAGGCACACATGCATTTTAAAATGCATTATCACAGTTACTTGTGCAAATGTCACAGTCCCCTATTAGATTGTGAATTCCAAAGGGAAGAGAATCTATCTGAGAAGATGGTGTAGTGCAATGGATAGATTGCTGAGCTTGGAGTCAGAAAGACCTGAGTTCAAATTCTTCCTACGATGCTACATAGACACATGGATTAATGTTGAACTTCAGTTTCCCATCTATAAAATGAATATAATAAAAACTGTTGTTTTTTCAATACAGGATTGTTGAGAGGCTCAAATGAGGTGTTGTATGTAAAGCAATTTGAGAACCTTAAATACTATGTAAATGTCAGTTATTATTAATATTTAATCTTTGTGTCTCCCCCAGCACCTAGTGTAATGCACAAAGGTGGTGCCTTAAATTAAGTTTAAGTTAAAAATCTGGCTGGCTGATGTGTGAAGATTGATTTTTTTATTCCCAATTCCTATTGCTTTATGATTTATTTGGGGAGGGGCCATGCAAAGGGCACCCTACTTTCAGTTTCCAGACCTGTTAAGAAATCAAGACCATTATCCATGAAGCAAAAAGAAAGAGCATATAACAAAAAACTAGATAGCTTTCTGGTAAAGGATTTTTAAACTTAAAATATCTCAATGTATCACTTAATAATATTCACATAGATCGCCAGAACCAGCATCTGTTTCAAGGAATAGCCATGTCACAGCAGACTTTTACAATTTGCAATTGATATGTTTGGGGAACGTGAATTGACCTTTGACATTTACAAATCCATGTCTTTTCTGTCACAATGGGACTGCATATATTGAAAATCAGAGTCGGTACATAAGATCCCCTCAATGAGACCACTTTCTATATTTAGCTGCGGTTTCACAGAGTTGTTGCAAGATGGCTTAGTTCCACAGTATTTCTTTGCAAAAGAGAAGAGTTTAGACTGCAATTAGCAATGAAAAGCCTCAGATGAACTGATATAGCAAAGAAATCTAAACACAGCAGCTTGCCGAAGCATCACTATTGCCAAGCATCAACAGATTTCTGGGGTGTTTGAAAAATTAAGCCAATATAACTGTAATTACTATGTAGTATGTCTCTCCTGAAAGCCTTCACTTCACCAGGTTGATGGAAAGGAGATATTAATATATAATCTGGGGTGCTTTTACCTCTTAAAAGCTTCCAGTTTCATATTTAGTGGGGATGGAGAGGAGGAAGAAAAGAATGCGTTCATGCTATAAAGATTACGAGTTACTATTGCTTTAATTCAGAATTTTGATTACTTCAAGCTATGGAAGCAAGGCATTCATAAGACCATAAAATATTAGACTTAGAAGGAACCTTAGAAGTCATCTACTACAACCTGGTTGTTTTAAAAATGGAGAAAATGGGTCACAGAGTGGGAAAGTAACCCCAAATCAGTTGTTGTCATTCAGTCATTTTACAGTTGTGTTTAACTCTTTGTGACCCCATTTGGGGTTCTCTTGGCAATGATACTGGAGTGAGTTGCCATTTCCTTCTCTAGCCAATTTTACAGATGAGGAAACTGAGGCAGACGGGGTTAAGTGACTTGCCCAAGGTCACACAGCTAGTACGTGTCTGAGGCTAGATTTGAACTCAGGAAGATGAGTCTTCCTGACTCCAGCCCAGTACTCTATCCATTGCATTACAATAAAAAGATACCACTCCAGGTTTGCTATTGCCTCTTCCAGTAGATTAAGGGAAACAGATGTTAAGTGACTTGCTCAGGGTCACACAGCTACCAAGTGTCCGAGTACCAGATCTGAACTCAGGTCTTCCTAACCAGGCCTGGCATTCTATCCATGGAGCCACCTAGCTGTGGCAGTTAGTACTCAAAACTTGGTGTTTTTGTTACAAGTCAATCCCTTTTTCTTTCAACTGTACCACAGTTGCCTATTGATCCATTTTTAAGACACCAATGGGAGAACTGGAATACTACATTCATTCATCCATCCATCCATCCATCCGTTCATTCATTCATAGAATGAAGCAAAGAGAACAGGTGGGTAATTATGCTGATGGATGAGTGCTGGGCAACATCACTCCCACAGATATCGCCCCATTCCTGGAATGGAACCAGCTAATTGGAGGACAGAGTGTGGGATTTCCCAACTCATTCAGATGTT
This sequence comes from Trichosurus vulpecula, assembly GCF_011100635.1. Classification (NCBI taxonomy): domain Eukaryota; kingdom Metazoa; phylum Chordata; class Mammalia; order Diprotodontia; family Phalangeridae; genus Trichosurus; species Trichosurus vulpecula. The sequence continues at coordinate 140,160,141 of NC_050574.1, read as the reverse complement.
CATCCTCATGAAGTATCCGGCAAGCTGTTTGCTTGTATCCTGCAAGTGTTAATTAAGCCTGTGAAATCAGCAAGTCATGCCCACAGTTGAGTTTTTCCTAATTTCTCATTTGAAGGATTTCAGTATTCCAGAACTTAACTTTGTGGATAAGTAGAGGGTAACTAGCCTGTTGATATTCTGTTTTCACCAGCCCACTTCCTTAGGAGGTCTACGAATAATGACCTCAGTGAAATCACCACTTCTAACAGTCCTCCAAAAGATGCAGGGCCAATCTCTGAAGGACCAATAAAGCTGTAGTTTCCCCAGTTGTAGCAGCTAAGCCTTACCTCTGCAGGTAGCCATTCACTCACCTACCTACATGGCATTTCCTAGTAAATGAAGCAGTTAAGTAAATACCTGAGGCTAAAGTTAATAATCTCAAAGGATCTCTTGGGATTTAAAAAAGAGCAGCAATAGTTGGCAAACTTACATGCTTGGAGGAGTAATATGAGAACTGGGCCTGCCATAGGCATCACATCTGAATTTTTGAACATATGTATCACCTATGAATCACTACATATATTAAATGTTAAGAAAAGATCATCTATGGTATAATCCAGAATTTTTTAATGAAAGCAGAGTGTACAAAAGAAAGATTTTCATTATATATTCAAAGCACATGTGATTTCATCAGGCCAGGGATCCTGGCCATCTATGATACAGTAGAAAAATCATAGGGATCATTCCAAAAAACATAAAGATTAAGACACTTGCCCAGGGTCACTCAGCTAGTAAGTATCAGAAGCAATATTGGAAACAAAGTCTTCCTGACTTTAAATCCAAGACTATAATTACAATGCCACAATTCTTCTTTGAACATGTTGCAGTCACATTTCTGGCCTGGTCTTTTTCCATTCGACAAGGACTCTTTCACCTTGCCCCAGACCTCGTTCTTCCTTGTACCCCTTAGAGGCAATATGGTACTGACTTTAGAATCAGAAGACCTCTGTCACTATCTATGTGATCTTAGAGCAACCACTTAGCTTCCCTGGCCTTTTCTCCTCAATTATAAAGGGAGGAAGTTGGATCATGAGATTCCTTTTAACTCTTTATCTATGCTCCCTCCCTTTTCCCCTGCCACTTCTCAGTAACCCTCCACCCCCTACCTACATGTTCTAGGAAGCTTCCAGGCCAGAAACTTTCAGTTTCAAAGCTGATTAGAGTCTCTCTGATAATGACCTCGGATATGGGAAATGAGCTGGACAGATCCACCTGTGCAAACTTGTCCACACTCAGATGGGAACCTACCCCATCCCTTTAAATTCCTGAACTGCCCTGAAATATGGAACGAAGATGGATCCAGGCAGCCCAAAAGAACTAGGCACAGAAAGTACCAGGAGCAGACTCTCACAACAGCATAGTTGACTCCCTTCTGAAGGGAGATCGCTGAAGATCACTGTGCTCAAAGCAACCTCCCTAGTGTATCTCTTTCCTCCCTTACCCAGACCAACTTTGGAAGCATCAGTCTTGGGTCCAGTGTTCGTGTGTCAGTGTGCTTCCCTAGTTTAGATGTGTCTCCTGCTGCACTTTTGGGAAGAGAGTGAAGATGCTGCCCCAGGACCCTTCTCTTGCTTGCCCCTGCTCCTACCTACATTCCATCCCATGCTCCCTTGGACGTCTCTACTTAAGCCAAGCAGTTTTCCTTTAAACTTGCCAGATGAATCGACCTATTGCTTTCAACATTGACTAGCACCTCTGAAAAGGTCCCTTCGGTCCCATTAATGTACATATTGAAATTTAACATCTGCCCATTCAAATATCTATGGACAGCTTAGAATGAGCAGCATTAGCCACCCCTGCCCAGCATGGCTGTCTGGAATCTCATAATATTCTAAGTAAGAGAAGGAGGCAAAGCTGCCGACAGATCCATAAAAGAATAAGTTGTAGCCACAAATGAGCGGTCATTTTTGTGTGTATGCAATGTGTTTCTCCATCTATTGGTTCATTCCTTCACACTGGCCTAGGGAAGATCTTCCATAAAGAAACTTCTTTTTCCTTCCTCCACAAGCCATATCTCCCCCTCCCAGCCGCCTCTCTCTAAGCAGGTGATCAGCACTACTACTTTGCAGGGAAAACCAGTGTCACAACTGCCCTCCTCCCCTTAAAAAGTCTTTGATGAGACAATAACAGTAATCATATCTATCATTTCTAGAGGGCTTACAATGTGCCAAGCACTGTGCTAAGTATTTTACAATTATTAGCTCGTGCGATCCTCACAACAACCCTGGGAGTTAGGCGCTATTATCATTTCCAATTTACAGGTGAGGAAAGTGAGGGAAACAGCAGTTAAGTGACTTGGCGATGGTCACAGAGCTAATAAGTTTTTGAGACTGGATTTGAACTCAGGTCTTCCTGAATCTAGGCTCAGCACTCTATCCACTGGACCATGTAGATGGCTCATGGGAAATTTGGAAATGGTTAATTTGGAGGTGGAGGACCTGGGTTCAGATACTGACTCAGATAACTTACTAGCTGTGTGACCTTGGACAAATTACTAAACCACCTTAGCGAATTATTTCATAAGTTGCTGTGGTCACAAAATTTATCACCAAATAGTCAATCCCTTAGTCGCTAATCCAAATGGATACTAGTTTGGAGGGCAGCGTAATCACTAGAACGTTGGTCCCTAAATTGGTGTTAAATTGGGCTTATTCAGATCTATCTGGGCAAATCCAGATATGCCAGAAGGGAGCTGGCAGCAGGGGCTTAGAGGGGTATCCCATGTGTAACCTGCTTTCAGTAAAACTATTCCTTATTCTCCCATCCCTAGCTGGTGGTAAATGTTTTACCAATTGAGGATAGGCTATATTTTGTTATTATCTGATACATCAATCTGATGCAAGGATGAGATAACTGATTTATTCAATAAGATCCCAATTAGTCAATTCATTCATGTCTTAAGACTAAGTATAAAAAGAACTTGGAACTAGAATAGTTGCATAAGGTTTGTGATTGGATAGGCCAAGGAAAATTGGCCACACCCCAGAGGTCATCTATAAATTATTCAACTAGTTAGAACCTTATTCACTCAAGAGATTGGAGTAAGTGCAATGTTTCAGCACACTTATGAGGAAATGTGGCAGAGATGGGAAATATTAAGGAAGGATTATGGGGCAGCTAGATGGCACAATGGATAGAACACTGAGTCCGGAGCCAAGAAGATCTGAGTTCAAATATGGCCTCAAACACTTACTAGCTGTGTGATCAAAGCACTTAGCACGGTGCCTGGCACATCGTAAGTGCCACATAAATGTTAGTGATTGTTGTTTTATAGGCATCTCAGAGCAGAAGACCCAAGGTAAGGGAAATCTGCAGAAAAGGTCAGCTCTTTCCTGACTTCCCCTCCCTATTCCTGTCTATCCACAGACACCATAACATAATCTGCTATACTAATATCCCCAGAATTAGGAAGTTTACTAACTGAGGGGCTCAGAATGATTGTGACTATGCTCATAACATTCCATCTAACATCAACTCTCTAAGGCCAAAGAAGAAGGAGCTACATGAAATTTAGGGGTCACTATGTTGCCCCCTAGGCTTAAACCAAGTTAATTATTATAACATGGACATATCTAGATTTGCATGGGGCCTATAGGCAAACCTTTATGATACCCCTTAGCTTGTTTCAAACAATAGAATTACCTACAAATGGTTGTGATGTGAAGATTTGACTCAACAATTCATATTTTCCCTTTATTTCTAGATTGAGCTGTTATGTTCTCAATTCTCCTTCTACTCTCTACCCATCTCGCTATACATTCACCCAATAATGCTGGAAGCCCTTTGATTTTCAAACATGGTTTCGATTTTAGCCCTATAACATCAAAATTCAACACTAATGTCATTCGTCAAGTATTTATTAAAGTCTACTACATGCAGAGAACTGAACTAGGCACTGGGGAAAATTAAAAAATTTAGATACATAAGACCCTTCTTTGCCCTCATGGAGCTTACAGTCTAGGAGGGAAATGAGATATCAACACAGATAGTGCTAACATACATTTTAAGGTAAGCAAATAAGAGAATTACAAAACAGAGTGGTTTGTGAGGTCCAAGGAAGAAGGCTGTAAAGGCAAAATGAATTCCTAATGGAAACAACTAAAATAAGGCCCCACAACCACCCCCTGCCAAATATCAGTGTTGTGACTGGGTAGGGAAGTCTTTATTTTTCATTCCACGTGAACAGAACAGAATATTATAATGGAACAAGCATTAGAAATAAAGCAAATCCCCACACCTTTTCATAATTATCAACAAAGAACTTTTCTATGACAATAGCATCTTTTCTTTCACAATTGCAAATTAATTTTCAGAGGGATTAGCAGTTTCTTCTTTGGAATTCCTGGTTCTAACTGAAGATAACACCACTCTGCCCCCCAACAGAATGGAGCAGTGTTAAGGAGAGGCTGAGGGAGGCATGTCAACATGTTATCTTTGTAATGATTGTACACAGGAAGGAAATCTTTGGTAAATAATTAAGAATTTTAAGGAGCAATGGCTTGCTCCACATAGCTCCTCAGAGCAGAGAAGCCAGGAATTTTTTTTTTTCTATTTAAGATTCAATGTAGCATGCGACGTGATGTGGTTCTACCTCTCTGAACCTGAGAGGTGAGGGAAGAAGTGGGGAATCAGATATGCAGACCTAGGGCTCCATGATCTCACTGATTCTGACCCACAATTTGCAGCAAATGTTTCCAGTGAAATATCCTGCTTTCTGTTTGTTCTGCTTCTGTGTTGTAAATGCAATAACTGGAGGGTGAGTATATGTATGTTTGTATTTGTTAATCACAATAGTCATGGCTCATATTTATACAGCCCTTTAAGGCTATTGGCATTTCTTACTAGTTACTGGCCCACCTAAAGTGGAACAAGAATGCTGCTTCCCCAAGACCTCCAACATGAACTGCTTCAGGGCAACACCCTTCCTTTAAAAAGAGGAGAAAGAGGAAAAGGTCACCCACAATCAAAGGGATGAGGATCTAAGCTGGACTTGTGATTTCATTAGCACAGGAAATTTCCTGGATTCCCATGCAGGCTGGCACATTTTCTACACACACACACACACACACACACACACACACACACACACACATTAATATTGAATACAATCCAAGTCATTATTTTTGTAGGTATAAAAAGCCAGAATGGAACATTTTCGTAAGCAATCCAATCCAATAAACATTTGTTAAATGCCTACTGTATGCCAAGCACTGCACTAAGCACTGAGGATACAACTAATAAAAGGATAGTCCCTGCCCTTAAGGAGTTTACAATCTATATGGGGAGAGAAAATACAAAAAGAAGGCAGGAAAAGTGGGGAGGGAATGCATCACCAGGGGTGCCCTAGCATGGGGACATCTTGTTTCACGGAGTCGAAACCAGGAAGGGCAACAGATGCAAAGTAGAGTGAGCCAAAAAGTTCAGTTTCTGCCCTCTATGAAGAAGGCATTGGGAGGAGTTTGATACTCTGCCCTCCAAACAGGGGGCGGCAGGAATCAAGTCGCTTATTTGTATTACTGCCCTTGCTCCTGTCTTCTTCACTTGAAGGTTGTCTGCCCATATCTATACGGAATTATAACCCATCCCCCATCATATGTTTGACTTCATTTCAGTCCTTGCCAATATAACCAACCCAATTTGCAGTCAGTGGCAATTCAGCTCATAAGTCACAGAAGCTCAAGTAGGCACCATCACTGCTGACAAATGAGCTAGTCAAAGAGGAGACAGCCGCTGAAACAAAAGCCTTGATGCTCCTTTTTACCCAAAATGCCAATTTGAGAGGGAGTGTGGGGGCAACTGATGAGGGAAAGGGCTGTGCTGTTGCACATTGATTTATACTCCCATCATCCTTCATGCCTCATCCAAGAGTCTGGTGGCAGCCCCAGAACTGGGAGAAAACATCACTGTGTGCGAGAGATGTCTGGAACTCTGACACCTGCCTGAGATGTGAAGGGCATGGCCTGCCAATCCTCCACAATCCTCAGCCTCTCCCTGGCTGCTCTGGTAAAGCAAAATGGAAGAACCTAGGCTTTAGATCAGACAACATGTAAATGGCCCAAGTTGCTTAGAGCTCCAAATTAGATTAATTGGTCTCTCAGGTAACTAATCTTGAATTTCAAATGGGCCCTCTGAAGCAGGGGTAACTGTAAAGGCTGGATTTAGCTATCAAAGCCTGACCTAGAAATATCAAGGCAATAAAGAGGCCCAAAAGGCTAAAGACTAATTAGAGATCATTTAAAATACCTGCTGAAACTCCCAGGGGCCAATCCACTAGATTAGGTGCAGGTGTAAGGGATCAAAATTAATGAATGGATAGTAGTGTGAAAAGGGTGTTTTTGGTTTTAAATGCTTCAAGATATGAGGCAATTTAGAAATAGAGGTGCTAAAGTTCCAAACCAGATGTGAAATCTCAGCATCTTTGAAGCTAGAAGGCACAGAGTCAATGCAAAGGCTAGGATCAAAAATCAAGGGCATTGACCTTTCAGTCAAAATTAACTATTTCCTCTTCAGTCCTCTTCAACAGAGATGAATTATGCCATGACCGTTGTCCTGAAATCTGCTTTCAATGGGCCAGAGCTACCAAATTATTAGCCCTAACCAAAGGGAGAAAATTCTGGTAGTTTGCCTAAGAGAAAATAGCAGTCTTCAAAGAAAGCCATGACCAGATAAATTGTCCTTCACAAAATGGCCACGATAGAGGGAAAAGCTAAAATATTGATAGGGTCAAGAAACCTTCAAAAGTCAGGCTGCCCTGCTAGCCAGGGTTTCTAGAGATATGGGGAGATGGCAATGTGCACTGGGAAAGTATTGCCTTTGCAGCCAGCAGACCTGGATTCAAATTCTGATTCTGCCGCTTACTACTTTTATGACCTTGGACAAGTCACTTTAATTCTTGGTGCCTAAGTTTCTTCATCTGAAAAAATGAAGGGGTCCCTTGTAGCCCTGAACCTCTGATCTTCAGCTATAGAACACTATAAAAGGTACAATTTATCACCCACAGACTACAATACAAGAGCTGATCTATCCTGAGGTCATCCCAGGAATATTAACATAGCACTTCAGCTCTTCATCAGCTGTCCATCTGTCATGCAATATCAACCTATCAATAAGCATTTTTCAGTTGCATAATATATTCCAGACACCATGCTAAATGTGAGCTCCCTGAGGGCAAAAACTGTTTTTTGCCTCTTTTTGCATCCCTAGAACTTAGTGCCTGACACACAGCAGGTGCTTAATAAATGCTTATTGACTAACAATGCTGGGGATACAAGTTGTTATTGCTGTTGTTGTTGTTTGTCCTTAGTTTTTGAAGAAGACCAATGACATCATGGGTGATGACTTGACTTGCTCATGAATTGGAGTTAAGTGGGGCAGAGTTGCACAAAGATACAAATACAAAGAATTAAAACATCCCTATTCTCAATAAGCTTACATTCTTTTTTTGAGAGGGGAAGGCAGAGCAATTGGGGTTAACTGACTTGCCCAAGGTCACACAGCTAGTAAATGTGTCGAGGGTCTGAGGCTGCATTTGAACTCAAGTCCTCTTGACTCCAGGGTCAGTACTCTACTCACTGCACCACCTAGCTACCCCAATAAGCTTACATTCTAATGTAGACCTTGTAAGACTGGAGAGATTCAGATAGGTAGTGAGAAAACTTGGGAGGACATTCTGGATTGGGGAGATTAAGCAAGGAAATAGGAAGAGTAAAGGAAGGAATAAATATTAAAATCTAGGTGAAGTTCAGAGAGGCTGTGTTGGAGACACAGGTTGTAGCCCTATAGGGTAAAGGCTATTAGATGTGAACTATAGGGGTTTCAAACTGGAACACACCCAAAGATGGGAAACTGGGATGATGAGGAAGCCAGAACTTTGTCATAAAAGTATTAGTTGAAGTAAATGGGGTGTTTGACCTGGAAAAGAGAAGATTTTGTTCCTGTCCAAGATAGTATAAATTAATGGACTGACTCAAAGGGCTGTCCATCTAGTTACATGTCATAGCTTTAGCAATACTTTTTCCAGGATGGACAGTTAACTCAAACTCTTTTGCATCAGCCTGGAGGAGGAAAGATATAATAGCTGTCTTCAAGTATTTGGTGGGCTGTCATATGAAAGAAGGATTATGCTTATTTTTCCTGGAGTCAAAAAGGAGCATTTGGTGGAAGTTGCTAGGAGACAGATTTGGTTCTTTATAAGGAAAAGAAAATCCTAATAATTTGAGTTCATCAAAAGAGTAATGGGCTACTTCAGGGGATAGGGAATTCTTCAACACAGGATATTTGCAAATGGAGGCTGAATGAATATTTAGGGAAGTTGTGAGGAAGCTGTGTTCCTGTTCAGTTGTGGGTTAAGCTAGATGGTCCCTGAAATTGCTTACAGGTTTGAAATTTGGTAATTCAATGATCGAATGCAGCTGGAGTGTCCTGGTAGTCCCTCAACTGCAATGATGTTGTTAATGAGAAATGTGGTGTCCTGATGTGGCCTCATGCCTTCTAGAACTGCTTGTTCTAAGAAGCAATCATTACCACCCTCCACATCTCATCTCAGTCAAGTATTTGCTCAATCTCTGAGTGGATAATTGGAGGACCTCATTATTACCACCTGACCTAATTTTATTGCTTCCCTAATTTCATTTAACATAGCCAGCTCATCCTCATTATCTAGGTCAAGTAGTCTGTAATATTTCCCTATTAACACATTTTGATTAAATATACATAGCAACTCAACCCATTCCAATACATATGATCCATAGTATTTCCTTGGCCAGTAACATTGTCATAAGACCACTATAAAACCGAGGTCACAAGATTATATATCTAGAGCTGAAAGTGACCTCCAGAGGCCAACCAGTCCAACTCCCTCATTTTACAAGTGAGGAAACTGAGGCCCAAGGATATTAAGTGATTAACTTAAGGTGACACAGGTAGCAAATAACAGGTGCAAAATTTGAACTTAGATCCTTTGACTCCAGAGTCAATGTTCTTTCTCCCGTACATTGCTGTCCAAGCCATAAATGAAGGTTTATAGTTGTAGCTGGCATTGAGGCAGCATGGTACAGGTAGGTATAACTGGCCACGGATAATTAAGTGTTGAGAGCTTAGTCATTTTTTAGATGAAGCTACTTATAGCAGGTTATACCTACCACTACCTCATTATCATGGTCATGGTGGGGGAGTAGAAATACTCTTTGTTACCCATCACAACTTCCATGCTCTCTCACTACTACCATCACTCAGTGATTGAGATTTATTTAGTCCATATTTATCACCCAGTCAAGATTCTAGTGACTTTTGTATAGTGACCTCTAGGATACTCTACTTCCTTCCTCAATGACTTCAGTACCTGGGTCACATGCTTTCTCTCCTCCTTAACTCCTACTCTTATATCAGTGGACTTCAGGATACATATTGATACTCAGTCAAATACCCTCACCTCAACCCTGGATTACTCACACCGTGTACTAACTTGGCTTTTAAACATGTGCTACTGAATAAAGCTAGAGGAAATCATGCTGCCTGAATCCACTACTAAATTTATGATATATGATCTCAGCTGGGCCCTCACTGAAGCAAGGATGTCCTTTTACACCATGCCCCCATGGACTCATTATCCCACTCATCACAGTGGCTTTTCCAAACCTTTTCATCCCTCCTCAAACTACACCTGACTCTCCCACTCCCTCCCCATCATCTCTACCAAAACTCTTGCCTCATATTTCACAGAAAAAATCTAGACCTCCCTTTTCTTTCCTCCTGTTGCAACAATTCAGCTAGCAGCTGCTGTGGGGGTGAAAGACTAACACAAGCCCAACAACAAGAATGCTGTCAGCACAGGTTCTTTTGATCTGCTTTACTAGGGAAAGTAACATTAAGGGGTTAGCAATCTTATTTCAATCCAACATACAAATATCATTCACTTAGTTCTGGGGGAAAAGCCAGCACCCTGAACTTCAGAGAAAATACAAACAAATTACAAACATATATTATGAACAGACCAAATACAAATTGTAGTTACCAAGAAACCATCAACATCTGGGTTGATGAGCTGGGAGGCTCTCACAGCAGTTGCCCAGTGTCCCATGCCAACACTCATCCAGGAGTGATAGCCTCAAGCAAAAAGCTCTGTTATCTCTTTTTATACAGTCTTTGGACATCATCAAATGCCACCTAAGCAACCAGAACTTAGGCGCATACTATTGGCTCTGGTCTTAGCAACTCCCCTTAGGGCCCTGGGGGCTTCACACCTCTCTCAAACTAGCAAACTAGTTTGCTAACCAGCCTGGGGCTTTGCACCTAGTAGTAAAATGGGCATGGGCCTGGGATTTAGCACCTAGTAAGACTCAATCAAAGACAATTAATTTAGCACTCTAAAACAGTAAAAAAAAAAAAAAGTCCCAACTTAATTAATATTACACCTCCTTATTTCACGTTACTCAGATGCCTTATGATACTATTTGCTCCTTCATCCCTGTCTCACATGAAGGGAAGGCCCCTTCTCCTTGCCAAATCCTTCTAGATACACATGTTATCCCATTCCATCTCATCTTCTCCAACATACTGCTTCCTTTATCATTCCCACTTCCTCATTTCTCTTAAATTTCTCCCTATCTGCTGGATGCTTCCTAACTGCCTTAAGTGTTGTTCATCCTTTGTTTTCGAAGAGGACTGATAACATCACTTGGTGATGTCTTGACTTCTATATGAATTGTATTTAAGTGAGGCAGTTACACAAAGTCATAAGCCTCATTCTCTCTTCCAGAGGCATTGAAGGACAAAAGTGAAGACAACTAGTGATGGCCTGGGAGGCAGTGGATAACCCTGGCACCAAGCTCTAAGCACTTCACAGCACCTGCTACAGCTGCCTTCATGGCCATTGGAACAAATTCTTCTCATCTGCCCATTCTGCCAGGGGAAGTTTTCACCTGCTTGGGGTAGATATCCCCCTAATTCACTGATGGATTTGAAGCCTGTCAGTTACCCTCAACCTGATTTAGCCCATCTGCTGGGACTATTTTCCTAGGGTGTGGCTGCTGTGCATGCTACAGCTTATTGGAGCTACAGGTGAGAGTTGGATGAAGGTGGACACCAAAGGTGGATGAGCAGAGCTAAAAAGGGCTCAGCAAGCCCTCCCACCAGAGGTGCTGGTCCTCCCTAAACACCCTATATGCCCCAAATGCCCACAAACCCTCTTGATCCATCCATCCCTGCTAAATATTGTTCCGTATCTCTCCTCCCTTTGGGGGCTAAATACCTTGAGAAGGTTGTCTACAATATATAGAATTCCACTTCCTTTCTTCTCATTACTTCTTAACTCTCTACAATCTGACTTCTGACCTCATTATTCAACCCAAATTGCTCTCTCCAATGATACCAATGATCTAATTGCCAAATATAATGGTCTTTTTTCAGTCCTCATCCTTGAACATGCTGTATCCTTTTCACACTCTTCTCCTTGATATTTTCTTCTCTCTAGGGTTATTAGGGAAACTATTCTACACTGGTTCTCCTCCTACCTATCTGATTCCTTTTCTCTGTCTACTTTGCTGAATTTTGGTCCAGGTTGCATCCGCTAGCCATGGGTATCCCCTAGGCCTTCTTCTCTTCTCCCTAACTTTCCTAGCTTTCCTAGCTTTTCTGTCTTCTTACACCTTATGCTCTCCACATATTCTGCAGTCTAGTGGTATTGACCTCCTTATTCTTCCTTACACAGGAAACTGATTCTATGAATTTTCATGGGCTATCCATGCCCAGAATTCTCTCCTCATCTCTGCCTCCTTGCTTCCCTTTTTTCCTTCAAATCTCAAATGAAGTTCCACATTCTACATCAGGGCTGTTCAAAATGCAGCCTGGGAGCTGCATGCGGCCCCCAGTGTGATTTATACGGTCCCTCTACAAGCATAAAAATTTACATAAATGCTTTAGTAAATGAAACCGAGCTACCGCAGAGCTCTCACTAAAATGGCAAATCAAAATATATTGTCTGTTGTTTCAATAAAAACCTAAGGTTGGACAGCCCTGTTCTACATGAAGTCTTTCCTGATCCCTTTCAATTCTAGTGCCTTCTTTCCATTGTTTATCTTCAATTTATACTGTGTCTATTATTTGCATATAGTTATTTGTATTTTCTCTCCCTATAAGACTGTGAGCTACTCGAGAGCAAGGATTATCTTCTGCCTTCATATCCCAAACACTTAACACAGGAAAACAGGTGGATAATCAGAGTGCCCCAATGGTATCCTGTCGATGTTGGAAGAAATGAGGAAGGCCACCAATAGGTTAGATGCATCTCCTGTGATAAATTTCTATATGGACACAAATGAGCATTGCATAGGAAAGTCGGGCACAGATAGGTTATTATCTGTATGATATGAGGGAACTCCCAAATTAGCAAAATCAAAGATCCTTTGAATATTTGAATAATTTGGCAGCTATAATGAGGAAGAAGAATTGGGGGAAAAGGAACTAAGGGCAAGGAGACCAATTAACATGGTGTTGCAATAGTCCAAGCAAGAGGCAACAAGCACCTGACATAGAATGCTGGCCAGATGAATGGATAAAAAGGGACAGAAGTCAGTTCCATTATGATTCTTGACTTCCATAGTTTGTTTTTTCCCATCACTATACAATCATTAAACTGATGTGTGCTTTCTTCCCAAAGAATGAACTTTTACTGTATTTAGTATATTGTTGTCATCTCTTGTGGATGTAAATGGCAGTGGGCAGGGGAACAATAAATCATAACTGTAGAATTTTAGAGTTGGAGAGTGCTTTAGAAAGCTCTGCATTTGGAGCCAAAGAAACATGAGTTCAAATTTTTGATCTGCTCCTTACTACTTATGTGACTTTAAGCAAGTCACTTAATTTCTCTGGGTCCCTGTTTCCTTAGTAGAAAAATGAAATTGGTAGACTAGATGTTCTCTAAGGTCCCTTCGCAATCTACATTCTATGATTCCATGATTGCCTACTCTAAGCCTTCATTTAACAGATTAAAATCAGAGCAAGAAGCCAAGCCCAGCACACTTTCCACCATATTAATAGAGCAACAAGTATTTGTAAACACCCACTATGTGCCAAGCAGCATGTTAAGTGTTACAAAGATTGCTAATGAAAGTTAATCTACAATTCCTATGTTTCAGGAGCTCAAAACATGGTTAAGTCCAGGGATAAGAACAATGAAAACAGCATAATTTAAGTGCTAAGTTGCATGGTACTAATAATACATATTGATAGGAATTTATCAGTTATTAGCATATTAATATGTGGGTGATGCCTCTCCAAGCTCAGGTAATTGAGTAAGTCTTCAAATTTGTCTGGCTGATGTTGAAACTAGATAGAGTTTGGACTTTGATTTTAACACTTAACATTTATTAAACAGCTCCTATGTGCAAAGCTATAAAGAAGATGAGAAGATAAAAAAGATAAATGAGACACAAACCCTGCCCTTCAGGAGATTAGCTGGTTGATCTGAACGTTTGATTGCTGAGTTTTAATAGCATAGATGGAGTACGTGAAGCCAATTGGGGTTAATTTAGGGTGGACTCATTCACTCTGTTTATGTCATTTTGCACTTATTTTGCATGAGAGGAAACTGAGTTACAGAGAGAGTTCAGGGACACTTCTTGGATTAGTGACAAAGCTAAAAGAGACTGCAGTTCTCTGACCCTTTTCTGATACCCTTGACTCACCATACTTCTTTTATTGACTTGTGCCCACCATAGGATAAAAGTTTTTATTCTTGTAATGTACCAAGGCAAAAAAGAGAATGAAAAAATAATCACCCAAGAAACAAAGAGCCAAATCCAGGTTTGTCCAAATGCCAGATTATTAAAACAAGATTACAGAATAGAACCAATTTCCTTTGCCCAAAGGCAATGCCCATTGGAATCTGCACAATCTCACCACTAAGAAATGATTAGAACCTCTCTAGGGACTAGCTGGAAAGGCTATACAAAATGAAATGGGAAATGTAATGATGCTTGCTGACCAAAAGGAGCAAGCCTCACCTCTGCAATGGGCTCTCAAAGTAGCTGTACCTAATTTTCAAGTGCACTGATTAAGAATCATTAAGCTCTGTGCTCTTATGAGGGGAAATGGAGGATGAGTAACTAAAGAGACATTGGAAAAAAAGCTGTCCAGGTATGAAAGAGTCCTTCCTACAGGAGTAGTAATGATAACTCACACTTCTATAGTATTTTAAGGTTTATAAGATACTTTACAAACATGATAGAACCCCAGAATCTCCAAGCTGAAGGGGAACTCAGTGGCCATCTATTCCAATCCATATCTGAAAAAAAATCCCCATTACAACATCCCAGCAAATGGTCATCCTGCCTTGGCTTGAAGACCTCCAATGAGAGAGAGCCCACAATCCCCTGAGGCAGTCTATTCTACTTTGGGATATCTCTAAAGGTTAGGAAGGTTTTTTTTCTTTCCTCAAGCCTAAGTTTGCCTCTGCAATTTCCATCAGCTTTCTGGGTCCCGAGAGAAAAGATCTAATCGTGATCCCTCTGTCATCCCATCTGATCCTCACGACACTCCTATGAGAACAGTAGTGCAAGCATCATTACCCCCATTTTACAGCTGAGGAAAATTAGGTTCCTAGAGGTGAAATGATGTCTAATGTTGCAGAGCGATTAAGTGACAGAGGCAGGATTGAAACTCCAGGTTTCTAAATCTTTCCGAAGCTCTTTTTACTGTATGTACCATGCTCCCTTCCTAGGAGAAGGCAGGCTTTCTCATCTTAACTATCAAGGATAAATTGTTGCATCTTCTGCAACTGAGAAAAAGAAGATGGAGTTGACTTGGTCAGTCAGTCAATGAACATTTATTAAGTACCTACTGTGTGCCAGAAGTGTGCCATGGTTGAGGATACAAAGGAAGGTAGCTCCCTAGGAGCTCACAGTCTACCAGGGAAGAAAACCTGCAAACCACCATGTACAAAGAAGCTATAGATAGGATAATGGAAATAATCAACAGAGGGAAGGCACTAAAATTAAGAGGGATTGGGAAAGGTATACTGTGGAAGGTGGGGCTTTAGCTGGGACTTGAAGGAAACCAGGAAAACCAGGTGGTAGAGATTAGGAGGGAGAGCATTCCAGGTATGGGGGACAGACATACCAGAGTGGGAAGGTGGAGTGTCTTGTTTGAGCTATAGCAAGGAGATGGGTATGATTAAAATCAAAGAACACATTGGGGAAGGGGACATAAAGTGTAAGAAGACTTAAAGGGAAAGGAATATCATTTACATGGTATTTTTTATGTGCCAGACACTGTGCTAAGCACTTTTTACAAATACCATCTCATTTGACCTTCACAGTAACCCTGAGAGGTAGTCACTATTATTTTACAAATGAGGAAACTGAGGCAAACAGAGGTTAGGTGAGGTACCCAAGGTCACACAGCTAGCACACAATCCTTTGTGCCATCAGCGGGAAAAGTAAGGGTGACAAGTTATAAAAGAATTTGAATGCTAATTGGAGGATTTCATATTTGATCCTGGAGATAATAGGGAGCCACTGCAGTTTATTGAATTGGAGGTGGAGGAGTTGACATAGTCACTCCTACATTTTATAAGATCACTTTGGCAGCTGAGTGGAGGATGATCTAGAATACGGAGAAACTTACGATGGGGAAACCAACAAGCATCTATTACAATAATCCAAGCATGAGGTAATAAGGCTTTGTACCAGACTGGTGTCAGTGTCAGAAGAGAGGAGGAGACACACGTGAGAGGTCCTCCAAAGGTAAAACTGACAAGCCTTGGCAACATACTGGATATGGGAGATGAAAGAAAGTGAGAAGCTGTTGTGAATGAAAAACCTGAGAGGCAGACTTTCTGGGTAATTAATAATCAATTTATCAATTAGGCTAGCTAATAATCAACAAATTGATGGTCACTGGTTTCTCTTGGTAACCAAAGAGAAAGACATGAAGAGACTGGAAGCCTTAATATGTTTTTAGGACAGGGGGTGCGCCGACAGGTGAAAATCCATCCTAATTGGTGAATAATTAATGAGGGGCTGGGCTAAAAGTCTTCAGTTCCTCCTGGTGTCTTGATCATGAGACTCAGCTGCCTCCAGCAATCTGGACAAAGGAATCTAGCTCTACTCAGATCACTGTGGTTGGTTTTCTCCTTCGTGAACTGGAGGGGTACAAGGGCTTGAGTTCATTGCTGTGGGGCAGAAATTCACCTAGATTAGATTCTGTTTCAACTCCAAACAGAAATCAGGTCTCCTACTTGCATAAAGTCCTGCCCAAGATAGAAGAGCGTGTACCCTGAGGATTAGGGCAATCTCCTTTATGAGCCATGCCCTTCAGAGACTGGCTGACAGACCTGCAGGGGCTGGTCTCTTAATGAGCATTTTTCTTTTATCCAATAAGTTTCTCAGAATTTGTTTAGTTAGGAGTAGGTGACATAGTCATTAGTCATCGTTTTGTTTGTCTGTGATCAACTTCCTATTCCACAGAAGATGTTCTAAACTTTTTCTCCTTTGTTCAAGCCCTCTGTTCTACCTATATTCCCCTCACTGTCAACAGGTAACATTACTTCCTTCTTTACTCCCTGATATTGTGGTCCTCTTTGACAATGAAGGACAAACAAGAAGTCCATCCTGTGTGCATGATAATGCTCATGGGAACCTAGAGAAAGATACCGAAATTAGGGAGACTGTCTCTTGACCCCTCTATGAGTCTATACCAATATTTGTTACTTTCTTATAATGCAATATATAACCAAATTCAATGTCTTTCAAATGCATCGGGGTCTGTGTTAGTGTCATGACCAGAATTTTGAATTCAGATGATCATTACAAGTTGTACAAATGTGTTTGATTTTGCACAGTTGGAATTAGTACCTAATGACTTCCAGATGTAAATTTATATACGACATGCAAAGCAATGAGAGAAATTATTATTAATAACTAATGATTTGGGGAGATCCAGAGTTCTCCTTGTTTTTCTAAAGTCCTCATTTCAAGTCTCAGCCTCTGAAGGACAGAACTGATGATAGGAGATAGGCTAGCATTCTCCTCAGTCTTTAGGGGTGGAGAACCTGGAGCCTTGAGGCCACATTTGGCCCTCTAGGTCCTCAAATGTGGCCCTTTGACTGAATCCAAACTTCACAGAACAAATCCCCTTAATAAAAGGATTTGTTCTGTAAAACTAGGACTCAGTCAAAAGGTCACATCCAAGGACCTAGAAGGCCACGTGAGGCCTTGAAGCTGGCAGGTTCCCCACCTCTGGCCTAGGTATTGCTGCCCCACCAGCTTTCCAAGGAATTTCATCTAATGTGAAACTCTTGACCCATTATGTTCTACTCAGGCTTGGGTAGAGGATATAGATCTTTTATCTAGATTTCCTCAAGGCTGGGAGTGATTTGGAAGTAAATGTAAGTCCCTTAGCCCTTCCTTAGGAATCCACCTCTCATTATAATATTAATAGTTAATCAATCAGAGTTGATTGCCACCCTCTGGAAAGCCCACTCTTCCAAGGGATATCAACTGTGAGCCCACTGCCATGATTAGTCTCTGGTCTGAGAGAGAGGCCAAATGACCATTCCTTTTAGCGTTATTAATAAAATGATTAATTACTCAGAAATTATGTCTCTTGAACTTTTTAAAGTCACAGTAACTAGGTTCTAAGCTTTACTGGAAACCAATATGCTAGCCTTAATATTCTTAGGAAGAAGTCGACTTTGAGAATCTCTTAGCAGATCACAGGAACATAGCTGGAAGAGGCCTTACAGGCCATCAAGGCCAATGCCTCATTTTGTAGATTAGAAAACTGAGGTTTAGCAAGGTAAAGTGATTTACCCAGGGTCACGCAGTAAGTACCTGGAGAAGATTTTGACCCAACATTTCCTAACTTCTAGTTCATTGCTCTATCCATTATACCATTTATTCCCTCAGAATCTTTGGAACCTGTTTGATGTTATATCTGTTTTATTCGTGGCCTCAAACATGGCAACACCATTCTTACATCTTTTTCTTCAAAGTTATGTTCAAAGAATTATGTCAGTATGCAATTTAACTAGGTTCAAATATTCTGGGCCAGATTAAACATAACTAAATCTGCTCCTTTAATGAAAATTTCCATCAAGCAAAGAATGGAATATGCCCGTAAGGAGAATGCTCCTGGGGGCATTAGAGATTTCATTTGCCAATGCAGGAAATGAAGGAAATAAATACAATGATAAAACAAAATCATTCTCTTAATTCATCCAAGGAACCCAGTGCAGCTCATATTTACTCAAAAGCCTCTCTTTACTTTTTTTTTCAGTAGATGTTTAAACTTAGTGCAGAATTAGGCAGTCCCTGCTGTATAGTTTTTGCCTAATTTGCTTTGAAGTTGTCTGCTATCCAAAGGAACTCTAAAACAAAGAGAGGCTCATTGTTACATGTAGAGAAAAAGGCCTAGACATAAGCATGTGAGTCAGTCTCAGTCTCCCAGGCAGCTAAACCCACAGTTAAGATATCCTCCAAAGGGCAGTGGATGAGGGGAACTGTGATGCATCCTCTTTTTCTACCCTCCCAGTCCAGGATGACTTGACCTTGCGCCTGAACTCTTGGATGGCTTTCTAATCAATCTTCCCGCCTCTAATGACTCATCTCTCCAAGCCATCTTTCACCTTCCTGCCAGAGTTGTTCCCTTTTTTGTCCTAGTCTTGTGATTTCATCAGTGTAGTAAGATACCAGTAAGGAAACACAGTCAGCTCCTGCAGATCAGTGATTGTTCTACGACTTATAGAGCTACCTCAGGAGGGGTAAGTGCCTTGCCCCTGGATGTACAGCCAGAGTGTGTCAGAGGCTGGACTAGAACTCATGTCTCTCTGTTGGCAAGGCTCTCTCTACTCACTGTACCCGTGCTGCAATCTACCTAAAGCTTCCACTCTAATGATGACACTTCCTTGCTCAAAAACTAGCGTTTGCTAAGGTAAATCCATATTAAGTTTCAAACCCCTCCACAACCTGGCTCCAATCAACCTTTCCAGGCTTAACTCAAGGTATTTTCATCTAAGCACTCTACAGGTAGCCCAGCTACCCCATTCCCATTCTCATCCTGCCTTCTCCCACTTGGAGCAGCAACACCCACACTCACATCCATATATTGATATGCTTCCTTTCCACAGCTCAAGTACCTTGCCAAAAGACTATTGTCATCGTCATCTTCAACAACAGTGATAAATTGTTAGCATGTTGTCATCCCCTCCCATTAGAATGTGAGCTACTCAAAAGCAAGGACAGTGTTTGCCTTTTTTTGTATCCTTGGTTCTTAACACAGTGCTTGGGTCATAGTAAGTGCTTAGTAAATGCTTGGTGACTAAATGATACAAGACAGAGTGGCCTATTAGATAGGGGACCAGACTTGAAGTCATAAAGACCATGATTCATGCCCTCCACTTGACACTTCTAGCCATGTGATCCTGGGTGAGTCATTTAGCCTCTCAGTGTCCCAAACGTCTCCAAGACTGTAAATAAGAACATTCCAGTGTGCCTCTATACTGAGAAATTCAACCCCCAGTTATTCTTTACAGAGATGAAATCATGTGTACTTAAAAACAAAAGGCACAAAACAATAAGTCACTTTTCCATAACATTTTCAGCTTTACAATAGTATTGTTTCTTGTTGTTGTATGTTGTATTGTTATTAGCAAAATCAGGAAGGGAGCTCAAGTGATCTCTAGAATGGGAAGGCAGTATCTGTGGCCAATCTGATGAGGTCAGGCATCTTCTTTCCCACTCTGGGGTTGCCTGTCACCAATATGCAGATTTCTGGACCAAGGTTTCTATGTTGTTGCTGTTTAATCATTTAATTTAATCATTTAATCACATCAATTAATCACATCATTTAATCATTTCTGACTCTTTGTGACACCATTTGGGGCTTATCACTGCCCATTTGGGACAGAGATATTGGAGTGACTTGCCATTTCCTTCTCCAGCTCATTTTACAGATGGGGAAACTGAGGTAAGCAGAGTTAAGTGACTTGCCCAGGGTCACACAGCTGATAAGTGTCTGAGGCCAGATTTGAACTCAGGAAGATGAGTCTTCTTGACTCCAGGTTTAGCACTCTACCTACTGAATCACCAAACCGCCCCAAGGGTTTCTATGCTGTCTGACTATATAGCAGTACCTGTGTTGTCAAGGAGCAAGAGAGTCAGGCTAGACTTCTGTGCAGCAGAACAGATCAGTTCTAGGTAACCTGAATGGCTTTCTCAAGTGCTTATGTTTGTGTTCTGTATTCTGAAGATGCCCAGGGAGAAGGTCATGCAAGTACAACACGCACATAATCCATATATAAAGACACTCCATCTACCAAAGGACTAGATAATGTTGACCTGGCATCACAAGATATATCTTTGGCAGTGCTTTCTAAGCCCTTTGTAGCCTCTTGGATATTCCTTTGCCACACATCAAAGGGACCTTGAAAATCATCCCTATTTTACGAATGAGTAAAACGACACTCAGAGAGATTCATTGGTGGCCTGTGGCCAGGCCTCTAATAAATGCAGAAGCTAGGTCTTGAACTAAGATCTTCTGACTATAAGCCCAGTGTTCTTTCTATTGTATCACGCAGCCTCACACAGAATTCTCCTGATCTACCATTCTAGTAATCCTGTTCAAAGATGTGCTCTTTGTCTTCAGTTCATGTCCTTGGCTTACTTTCATTTCTTCTGGTACCTTCTGTTCTGTCCAATATTGTTCTTGGGTTTTGCCGTGACCTCTTGCCAAACAAAATAAAATGTAAATGGAATCAAAGGTGAGAACATGCTCCGCTTACAAATCCTAAGTAGGCATAAGCACGAGAAGAAATGAAAGTCAGACACACATTTAAAAAGAGCCACAGACAGAAATCATAGAGAATGATTAGTTTTCTTTTTTCCCTTCTGTGTTGCTCCAATGTTCTTTAGGAATTTCAAAGTTTTACTTTGAAAGTACTTAATGTAAGAAGAACTAAGCTATACTGCCTAACCTTCTTATGGTAGTTTCTATTTTTACAATATTGAATATAACAACAATATGTTGGTCTTTCCTATTCAGAGTTAAAAATCAGTCCAATTCTTCCATTCTCTAAAAACTTAGTTACTATGTGAGGCTGATGAGGCCAAACTTCTGTGAAGTGGGTATAACTGGACTTTCCCAGACTGATATTAGTTTCTAATTTTCCACACCCAAGAGAATAATATTCAGATCCTAAAGTCATTGGTGAAGTTCTCCTGTATGACTGGACCCAATAATCAGAGAGTTAAAAGGTCAGCATTTCCAAAACAGCAGCAAAGGAAAGCAGGGCTAACTGAGTTCTGCTTGCCAGATGGAACAGGGTAGACCAAAGTAAGAAGGACTGTAAGCAATTTGATATCTGATTTTAACAATGATGTTAGTCTGGCATGAGCTATTTCTGGTAAATAAAGTAAAGCCATATTGGCTCTTTGTGATTACAGTTTTCTTCTCTAGATTTCTCTAGATTTCAGGATACACTCTTGAATTTTGCCCGAAATTAAAATAAATCTCTCTCTCTCTCTCTCTCTCTCTCTCTCTCTCTCTCTCTCTCTCTCTCTCTCTCTCTCCCTCTCCCTCCACCCCCCCGCACCTTTCTCTCTTTCTCCCCTTCCCCCCCCCCTCCGTCCCCTCCTCTCTCCCCCCTCCCCACTCTTTCTTCCTTTCTATACTACCTCTACCTTTTTCCAATTCTCCACGGATTTTCAAAAATTACCAACAGTGATTCAGCAATTATACCTACCAGTGCTTTTAGTATCTGAGGATACAGTTCACCAGGACTAGGTTGTTTGAACTCATCAAGGCAACTAAATGATCTCATACTATATCTGTATTTACCTAGTTATCAACGATTAACCATGTTTATTCTATCCTTTCCAGTTGAAATATTTTTCTCTTTGGTATATAAACAGAAGGGAAATGAGCAACTCCACCTTCTTTCCATTGTTATGACAATTGTTATGAGCAATAACCATATCCTTTCTAAGGTCCTTCTCATCACCAATTTAACTTCAGGGGGGAAAAACCACCTTTTCATTGTTCCTAGTTTTCCTTAATACTCTCAGTTTCTTCTAAGGTTTCTTATTTTTGTAGTGCTATCCACACTTTTGTATTTATCTTCTGCTAACTGTCCCATCTCCAGCTTTGGTATTGTCTTTTCAATATCTAAGTCATTCATTGTGTTCCCTGCATATCCACATCTGTCTCTTCAGAGAACTGCCTTTTTCCTTTTTCATTTGAACTGTTTCTTTTTGTCTTCAGTATTTCATTCCAGTGAGTTTCCTATCCTTTTTAGATTTATTCCCCCAAGGGTTTTAGGCTATGGGATCCTGCTTATACTTTCCCTGAATTGTCTGATAGCTGCTCTCCAAAAATCAAACTTACAGCTTTCAATGCCTCCTCTAATACAAATGCTAAGGTAGAGTGATACCTTTTCCTCAAAGTTCACATAATCTCTAGTTCAGCAATTCATTCCTCCTTATTGGTAAAGAATCAAGTTCAAAACAGCTAGCTCCTTTTTGGTTCCTCAACATTTTTAAAGGATGGAATAATCATTTCTGTAATTATCACTTTTCTATATTAATTGATAACATGTAATTATTTAATTCTATGAACAGAATAATTGAGGTCAAGTAGTAGTATTTATGAGGAGGAAGAGGAAGAAGAAGAAAAAAGGAAGGAAGGAAAGGAAAGAAAAAAAAGAAAGAGAGGGAGAAAGGGAGAGGAAGGAAGGTAGGAAGGAAGGAAGAAAGGAAGGAAGGAAGGAAGGAAGGAAGGAAGGAAGGAAGGAAGGAAGGAAGCAAGGAAGGAAGGAAGGAAGGAAGTTCTCACACAGTATTTAACACATAGCAATTCACTGGAACCCAAAAGGTCAGTACTCTGAACAGTAACCAGAGTACAGTACCTATAGTAAAGTTTTAGCTTTTATACCAAATAAAAGCTAAAATGAGATTTCCTAAAGTAAGATTTTCACCATCAAACAATATCTTGACCTTCATTTTTTTTTTAATAAATTTCTTTATTTATTTTTAGTTTACCACGCACGGTTCTACATAGTTTTGAGTTCCAGTTTTTCTCCCCTCCCTCCCCCCTCCCTCCCCAAGACGGCATGAAGTCTCATATAACTGTCATGTATAACTTCACATTGAATTAATTTATGCACTAGTCAAGTCGTGGAGAAGAATTTTGACCAATGGAATGAATCATGAGAAAGAAGAAACAGAACCAAAAAAAAAAAACAAAAAAAAACCCCAAAAACAAAAACAAAAGAGAAGCAGAAAAGGCGAGCATGTAGTGTGCCTCAGTCTGTATTCAAACTTCACAGTTCTTTGTCTTGATGAAGATAGCATTCTCCATCGTGAGTTCCCTGGAGTTGTCCTTGCCCCTTAGGTTGCTGAGAAAAGCACAGTTTGTCAGGGTTGGTCCTCACGGAATCCATATATCTGTGGCTGTGCACAACGTTCTTTGACCTTCATTCTTGATCTTCTGAGCTGCTTATATCTCTTAGTTGGCTTTGAATCTCAATTTTTATTTGTATCCACATTGCACTAAAACATTCAGACAGAAATTGGAAAATTCAGTCCATCCATCACCTCCAGACCTATGAATTTTATAAAGTTGATATATACATGTATGTATGTATGCATGCCCGTATAGCATTGTTGCAAATATCTAGTCATTCGGCAGCATTTAATATTCAGATGATTGACTGAATTTTTGATTCTCCATCCAGGTGTTCTGGCATCTTATAGACACAACCACAGTTTCCAGAATCCTAATTGTAATTATATTTTGGGCCAGTGGCTCTTGAAATAGGAATCCCCCTAGCACCTGAGTTCTGAAGGTACCAGTGTAGCATTTTAACTACATTTCTTACTCAACCTTTTTCTACCATATAATCTTACGATCCTTTCAACTACAGCAGAGCTTCAAGATAGCAGATCATATTTCACTAAGTCAAAGAGTCTGTCACTGTAGGCTTTGCTTGAATTTTCTTGAATACTGTGAAAGAGAAAAAGAGTCGTGATTTTTTAAAAACTACAAAACACGTTTCACCATTTTCACAATCAATTTCTCGGGTAACGAAAAGTGAAAATAAAAAAAACCCTGGCCTTCCCAAATAAGTTTAGAGACAGTGAGCTTTTGAGGGGGAGGGAGAGGAAACCCTGTCCTTCAGATTAGGGTGAAATACTTGGCAGGCTTCGAATGGGCTACTAATTAGCAGCTAAATGACTTGTGAAAGAGGAGGAGAGACTAAGGATACAAGTTATCCCTAAATTGTTAAATCAACCTCTGAATGAGTGAGTGATCAAGAGTTGATTGTTAGGCAGATAAAATATAAGTTTTTGTTTGTTTCTTTTTTATGTGTTTTTAAACATCCCTTGAATTTGAGATGCTTCTTATCCCTGCTTCCTAAATAGTGGATAGCTTCTCTTCTTTGTCCAATCTATTTGGTTGCCATGATATTTAGCCTCTCCATTGCAACTGCACTAGGAAGGGTTGAGAGGCAATACTATGTCAAGCAATAAAAGCACTAGACCTATAGTAAAGAAAGTATGGAGTCAGATCCTGCATCAGATGCTTACTGGCTGTGTGACCCTGGGTAAGTGATTTAACCTCACCATGCCTGAGTTTCTTCATCTGCACAATAAAGAAATTGGAGGTCCTGACCTCTAAGGTCCTCTGCAGCTCTAAATCAATGATCTTATGACTGTGCTAATTTTATACTAACAATTTCCTGTTGAATATTTCCAGTCTTAGTTCTGATAAGGGGGTGTTTGAACTTTATATTTTTGAAACCATTATCATTTCTTTCCTATGCCTTGTGAAACTTTCTTATAACATGGATCAATGTATATATCCCCATTTATGATCAATATATGCAGGTCCAGATAAGTTAGGAAAAAAACTCCAAAGTAACAGTGCTTAAAAGGACTGGAATGAAAGTTCTTTGAGGTGTTTTTTTTTTCCATAATGCCAACTGGAAAATGAAAAAAGATGGACCATATGAACCAGTGCTTATGCTGTAGGTGGCAGTGATACATGTCATTATTATGAAGTGAGAAATTATCTAGGCAGAAAGTATAAATAAACATATTATTGATTCTAGGTTATACGCACACACAAACATGCTGTGTGTGTATATATATATATATATATATATATGCATATATATATATACACACACATAAAATGAAATGAAAGGCATTAGAATGAACTCTCTTGGTCAGACACAAATTTGTTGAATTCAGGAGTGAAATAAAAGGCTGAAGGGGAGATAATATCCATTATAATTTGGAAAATCCAAGTTCTAATTGGGATCACAGGCAAATTGTACAACACAGAACAATGTCATGGAACAACAAATATCCTTCTCTCCTTGTCAACTGGAAAGGAGTTTTGACAGCTCACATAATATTTCACAGGCATACCAAGACCTCTAGGATTATATTCAAGAAAGGATTTAGTTTTGTTTCTATGGAAACCATAAGTACTGTGTAAGCCAGTTAAACAAGACAGTTTGTGACATAGTGTCTTATTCACAGTGAATCACCTTTGCAATATATCACTGATAATTTTTTTCCATCCTCATTTGAACATCTGACTGAGGTACAACTCAAGTCCAGGATGACCGGGCAGGCTCTGAAG
Source organism: Trichosurus vulpecula (assembly GCF_011100635.1). Lineage (NCBI taxonomy): Eukaryota > Metazoa > Chordata > Mammalia > Diprotodontia > Phalangeridae > Trichosurus > Trichosurus vulpecula. Next base: position 140,134,461 of record NC_050574.1, on the reverse strand, counting down.
CAGTGGTGTTCTTGGTCAGCTCAGATGTACTCTGGCTCAATGGCTGAAAATTAAAATAACTAACACTGTGACTCAGCTTAATGAGGAGACAGTCTGCTGAGGGACCATGTAATGAGATTTTCACTAGAAACCACTGAGGGGCCGCTAGCATTTTGTTAACAAGATTGTCTTTGGAAGCCTTGCTTACAAGAAATTCTTTTCAATTCTTGCTTCTCCCTCCTAGAATGAATACCCATAGCTTTTCAAGGAAGAAAGTTTGAATGAAACATTCATTGACATTTTATTAAAACATGTGGGAAAGTAACTAAATCAGCACTGGGCTGGGCACAATAGCAGCATATAGTGTCTGGCTTGGGTTTGCTCAGAGTAGGTGACTTTAATGGATATTTCCTTCACATGATTTTAGGTGGCTGTCAATAGTATGAAGAAGCTGGAATAAATAAATAAACAGGAAATTAGTACCCTGTAGCACTCTGCCCAATGTATAAATAAACACATTGGTTGAAGTGTTTACAAAAATAAGCTAAGCATCGCAATGTCCTAATGATTCCCAGTTGTTAGTGCACCCACCCGTACCCCCACCAAAATTGTTTTGTGTACATTTTTTTATCGGTCCACATGTTGTTTCTCTTCCAGTAGAATGTAAGACTGGAACGTTTCATTTTTTTCTTTGTAGCCTTAGCACCTAGCCCTGTGTCTAGCAAGTAAGAGGTGTTTTTAAAATGCTTATTAGATTGGAGTGGATTGGGTTGTATTAGAGCTCGAAAGGATCTTAGGGTTCATTTAGTTCAATCCCCTTCATTTTACAGGTGACAAAACTGAGGCCTGAAAGAGTAATGTGATTTGCTCAAGGTCACACAGAAAATTAGTTTAAGTCAATGACTACCAGATAATTTTAAGTTACCTATTTCACATGCCTATTGATCCAACAGAAAAAGAGGTGGACACCATAGCCAAAAAGAGTAACTACAAGGGGTCCTTTTTGAAATTGCAAACAATATTACTTATCCTCCATCTTCTCCCTCTTAAAGACCAAAAGGGAAAGAAAGACCGCCCCCCCCCCACTTTGAAACAAATCATAGAGTTGAATTTCTGATGATGGAAAAGGTAAATAGAATCTCTAATAATGGGTCCAGCTAAAGATTGGTAGAAAACTGTAATAACAGACAATCCTAACTGTAGACAGAAATCAGGAATAGGTGTGGGGGCGGGGGGAATCTCTTGGAGCAATGGCTTTGTAATAGCTTTATAAACTTTACTCCTATGTTCCTGCCCACTGGAGTGCAACACAGATTTGCAGAAGTCAGTGGGGAGGGCCAATTGTTTTGGGGTCCAAAAGGTTGGGCTTTGTAAGGGTCAACCATCACTGGAGACCAAAGGGCAACCATTGTTGCCATGATCAGTGGTTTAGGGCAATTAGACCGAGAAAGCAACGAGGCAGGAGCTGCTGACATAGTACCAAAAGAGGATTGAACGATAAGTTTCAAGAAGACAAGGACTACATCTAAATTGCATCTAAACTTTGGATCATTCCAGCAGGAAATAATTTAGTCAATCAAGGAACAAGCATTTAGTAAGTATTTATTTTGTGTCAGATGTGGTATTTAGCACTAAGAGAGAAGAGACGAGGGGAGGGGAGGGAAGGAGACAAGAGGAGACAAGTTGAGATGCAAGCAAAAATAGTCTAACCTAATGGGGAGATATAATATAAAACTGAATAGGCAAGACATAGATTAGATGGAGGGTAAGCTTCTAGTAGAAAGGATTAGCAGCAGGGGAGACCAAGGAAAGCCTCCTGGTGGGGGTGGAACTTGAGCTAAGTCTTAAAGGAAGCCAGGAATTCTAAGTGGTAGGGGTTAGGAGGAAGACAATTCTAGGCATGGGGAACAACCTTGTAATGGTGTGGAAATAGAAAGTGGAGAGGTTAAATGTATTAAAAGACTGGAAATACAGGAAAAGGACATTTCGCAAAGAGTGTCAAATGCTGAGTAGTACCCTTAAAAGCAATAGAAAAGTTAGGAAGAACAGTGGGTTGCAGGGAGGGAGATGGGGGAGAGTTATAATAAATTCTGTTTCAGACATGTTGTGTTCTAGTTCCCCCAGGATATCCAGTTAATAATTTCCAGTAGGCAGCTGGTGATGTTGGACTAGAACTCAGAGAGAGAACAGTATTTGATAGATCTGAGAATCATTTGCACAGAGATAACCATTTGGAGCTCATAAGTGATAATAGCTTGTCAGAGATGTTACAGAGAGGATTCGTACCCAGCTACAGGTTAAATCAGATGACCTATTAGATCAGAGGTCTTTTAGCTCTGACATTCACCTAGATTGCTTTACACACCATAGAATGAATGATCTGTCTTGTCTTTCCCTGTTGTGTTTTATGCATTCCTGGGGAAAGTCTTGTGCTGTCCCATAAAGACTCCACAGTTTTAGGAAGATAGCACAAATGGCTGGATAATAATGACTGTTGTTCCTCAAGGTCAGTGATAGCAGCGTCCTTTACAACACCTTCTAAGCCATTCCCTGTTCTTTAATATGTCTTAAAAGTCAGAAAGTACAAGACCATGATAATAGTTACCTATAGGATTTGCAAAACCCTTCACAAACGGTATGTCATTTTACACTTGAAACAACCCAGAGAGCTAGGTCTTGTTATTATCCCACTTTCATAGATGAAGAAATTTAAAGAGGCAGACATTAAGTGATGTGCTCAGGGCCACACAGCTAAAAAGTATCTGAGTCCAGATTTGAACACAGGTTTTCCTGAATTCAGGTCCAGGGTTCTGTCCACTGCACCACCTACCTGCCTCTAACTTGTCCTACAAAACATTAAATCTGACCACATGGAAGGAAACCTGGACTTGAAATCCAAGGACTTGGATTTAAATCCTGCTATTTATACCCTCTATGACCTTGGTCAAGTCACTTCTCTATGAGCCTCAGTTTTCTCATCTGTCTATGAGGAAGATTGAACTAAGTGATTTCTAAGGTCTAGATCTAATCTTTGACTCAGTATTCTGAATAAGTGGGAATAAGTGGGAGATAAACATACAAAGTTTGAGGGCAAAGAAACCTTTATTCAAACCAGGAAAGACAATTAAGACTATTAGAACTGGTAATGTTATTTCCAAATACTGGTTCTATATTTCCCACAATCACCCAGCCATAACATTAATCTATAAACATTTAAGGACAATATTTGTAATACTGTAGATATCACCATAACAAATACTCATCACCTCCAAACTACATGGAATTGAAAGCTCAATAAACTCCAGCAGATGCCTAGTACATCCAGGATTGGGGACAAAGTCCTCTCTGAGGCACTTAAAGCCCTTTACAACCTCTTCTCTCCCTATTTTTTCCAATCTCCTTACACATTTTTCCATTCCGTGTACTTTATACTCCGGAACACCTACCTTCTTGCTATTCCTAACAAATAACACTTCATCTCCTAACTCAGGGCTGTCCAAGATGCGGCCTGCAGTGCGATTTATGTAGTCTGCCTACAAGCATAGAAATTTACAAAAATGCTTTAGTAAATGAAGCTGAGCTACTGCAGAGCTAAAATGGCAAATCAAAATATATTGTTTATTGTTTCAATAAAAACCTAAGGTTGGACAGCCCTGCCCTAACTCTTGCTCTTCCCCTTTCTCCTTGTCTCTGCCTCGTGGCTTTTCAAGACTCACATCAAATCCCACCAGCTAGGTCAGGCAGACCTAAGTTCAAATTCAGCCTCAGACACTTACTAGCTGTATGACCCTGAATAATTCTTGAATCAAGCCTGCCTCAGTTCCCCCATCTATAAGATGAGGATAATAATAGCACCTATCTCAGAGGGTTGTGGTGAGGATCTAATGAGCTAATATTCGTAACATGTTTAGCACAGTGCCTAGCACATAGTTAAGTGCCACGTAAATGTTAGTTATTATTATTATTATTAATTATTCCCACCCTTCCCTCAAATATCACCTTTTCAAGAGACCTTTCCTAGTCCCTCCCACTGCTAATGCCTTCCCTCTGAGATCACCTTCCATTTAATTCTATATATCATTTGTACATAGTTATTTGCATGTTTCCTCCCCATTTGAATATAAGCTCCTTGAGAGCAGGGACCCTGTTTTGGCCTTTCTTTGTATCCTCAGAGCTTTGCAAAATACCCAGCATGTTATAGTACTAAAATATACTTGTTAATTGACTGCAGAGTGCTGAGGATACAGAGACAAAATTGGGAAAGTCCCCTCCCCCTTAGGGAGCTTACATTCTACCAGAAGAAATATGCACATATGTAGAAGGTTTTGGATGTGGAGAATGACACCAACAGCTGAGAATAAAGTAGAGTCAGGAAAACGATTTCCACAATAACTACGGTAATGAAAATTATTGTTTGTCTTTCATACTCAAAGAGGACCATGACATCAGGGAGCTGACACCATGACAAGCAAGTAAATTGGACTTAAATGAGGGAGGGCCATGCAAAGTCACCACCCTCACCCTCTCTTCCTGAGCCATCTCGGTCCAGTGGCAAGACATAGATCAGGACAACTGGAGATCCCCTGGATGCAGTAGGAGGCCTTGGCTTTTTTAAGCTAAGGTCTTCACTAGGTCTCAGTTTGACTCAGGCAAAGCCCATTCAGTGACTAAGGCTAGGTAAGAAATGAGCCAGGGAATGGCTTCTTTTACCTAGTCAAAAAAAAAAAATCAATCTGAGAGGGGAAGACCCTCAGGATTTCTGGCTAAAACAGAAACAATTGCTAGTTTACATTCACTCTGAGCCAATCAGGGCCCAAATAATGCCTAAATGGGGCTTGGCTAAGGACAAAATTAAAACTCTACTGGGCAGCTGAATTCAGACTAAAGAGAAAGGATGACAAAACATACTTTCTGACTCCAAGAGTGGAATAATGCATATACCGTCAGAAGCATTCATCTTGTCAGTTAATTTTGCTTAACTGGTCTTCACAGAATCATAGAATCTGAGATTTAGCCCCACTGATGCCTGAAGATTTTCCCTCTACAACACACCTGACAAGTGGTAGTTCGGTGGGATAGTAGTCAGGGAACCCACCACTTCCCAAGGTAACCCATCCCACTTTCACATGACTCTTAAGTTTTTCCTGACTTCAAGCCGAATTTACTTCTTTGCAATTTCCTTTCACTGGTTCTAGTTCTTCCCTCTGGAGCAAAACAAGAACAAAAACAAACAAAAAAAAAAGCCTTATCTCTCTTTCACATTTTCATTGTTGCAGGAGAAAATCGTATTGGTGGGAGGAGATATATACTAAATGGCTATTGTGTTCAAAAAACACACACATACAATCATACACACTTGCACACACATACATATGAACAGAAGGACCAATAGAAAGTTAAAGAATTCATAATATGGTTTTTTTTTTCCTTTTTAAGAATGAATGGGCAATATTAGAAACAAATTTGCTTTTAAAATATGCTCACTCCATAAAATTTTCTTGGTAAATGACAAAATTAAACTTTAAAAAAAACACCTTAAAGAACACATTTCTGTCTAAAGAACAGTAAGAGTTTTACGAGTCAGCTGTTTGCAGGACAAGGTAGAGCCACACAATATAGTTTGTGTTCTTCCATATAAATCAGGGCAGGCAAGAAGTAGGTAAACAGCAGCAAGACAGCAAGTGGTCATCTCACAGAGGCCAATGTCTTTTATTTAACACACCTCAGCATTTCCCTCTTGTCTTTTGCCTGCTCTCTTTATTCTGCAAGGAAACCCTTAGTGGAGGATTTGACTTCAAAGGCCTTAGGAAATCTGGGAGCTACAAGGGAGTCTGACAGCCAAGGCTGAGTTCAGCATCCTTATGGGCACTGAAGAGGAAGGTGCTGTATCAGCACGAATCACACTGGGCGTCTCACTAAAATGCCAGAGTTGGTATTTGTGCCACAAGACTATGTAATAAGATCCTTCTAGCACTTCTTTTTAAGCTCCCTTAGACAGAGTTCAGCACAGTCTTGTGCTATATTAAAGACTATTACAGGTTTTGTTTTTACTTTGGTATTATCAGGCAAGTCATTTAACTTCTCAATGCCCAAGGCGTTGACTCTAAGACTTCAAGTTCCAGAACTGGTCCAATCTACTTTGGTAGAAAGAGTTCTCTCTTGTCTGGGAGTTTCCAATGCCAACAAAATGACAGGTCCAGGCCCTCCCTCTATTTTATTTTAAATCTAATGTGTTTTGTAAACCTTATATTGGGCAGCTAGGTAGCTCCATGGATAGAATGTCAATCCTGGAGTCAGGAAGACTCATCAAATCTGACCTCGGACACTTATCAACTGTGACCCTAGGCAAGTCATTTATCCTTGTTTGCTTCAGTTTTCTCACCTGTAAAATGAGCTGGAGAAGGAAATGGCAAAACCACTCCAGTATCTTTGCCAAGAAAACCCCAAATGGGGTCACAAAGAGTCAAACATGACTGAGCAATAACAAAACTTATAGTGCTATAAAAATGTGAATCCTATTGTTTTTGTTGGTAGTGGTGTTGGTGCTGTGTTTCCCTAATTCTTTTAATCTTATGTTGAATGGAAATCAAATAAAAAACAGTCTGGGGACAAGTCACTATCTTACTATTTATTGTTCTCTTATTTTTAATGTTCAGAGAACTATTATCCAGGTAGACGAAATGAGTAGCTCTAATAGTTGAATAAAAAAGCATTGGTATGTAAACTCTTCTGTAAACTTACAGAAAGCATCTTTGGGCCAAGTTCAGCAGCCTACAGGACAAGAAGAATGATTCATCTTGTTTTGATACCTTCTACTCAATCTCTGTATTTTGAGAGTTTTTCATTCCCCACAGTTTGGAGATTATGAGTATTTTTTATGGTGATATTGATGGCATTAAAAATATTGTTCTTAAATGTTTATAGATCATCATTATGTCTGAGTGACTGGGAGCAACACAGAACAAGCATTGGGAAATAACATTACCAGTTCTAATAGTCTTAATCATCTTTCCTGCTTTGAAGTTGCTGAATGAGGGTTAGTTTGGCCTTTCTATTCTTATCTTCCACTTATTCCTCTTCATGGTAGAGCCACAAATTTAGAGCCATAAGGGACCTTAGAGATCATCTATAGAGATCATCTAGTCCTAGCCTCTTTATTGACAGATGAGGCAGCTCAGGCTCCAAGAAAGGAAATGAAATATTTGCACAAGGTCTCACAGGTTATAATTAGCAAAGGAAGGATTTAAATCCAAGTCACCTGACTCCAAGCCTGGGCTCTTTCCACTATATCATACCCATTGCAACCTTCTATCCAGTTAGACTGGCCTCCTTGTTGCCCTCTATATATGCCATATATGCCACACTTATTAACTGTGAGCCTGGGCAAGTCATTTATCCTTGTGCTTGTTCCTGCCTTTGTGCCTTTGCACATGGTGTTTCCCATGGTATACATTCCTCCCCACTCTTGTACCTTCCCTAAATCTGCATATCCTTCAAGATCTAGCTCAAATTTCCTTGTAGGAACTCTTCCCTGACCCTTCTGGCTCTCCTTGTTCTCTCCCTTCTCTGGGATCCATCCTTCATTCCTTATAATAAAATTAATTAAATCTTGACTCTTTTAAGCAATGTTGAAAGGGTTATGGAAAAATAGACATGCTTGTACATTATTGGTGGAGCAGCTGTCAATTAGCTCCATCCCTCAAAATAATTTTTATTTATGTAAATAAAGTGGCTAAAATGTCCATAATTTTTGACCCAGATATCTCACTGCCAGGTACATAATCTAAAGATCATTGATAAAGAGAAAGGCTTTGTATATATTAAAATGTTTATAGCAGCAGGATTTTTAGTTTAAAAAAACTAGAAATAAACTATATACCCATCTGTTGGAGAATAACTCCACAAATTATGGTACATAAATGTAATGCAGTATTACTGTAGAAACTATGAATACAAGACTAGGAAAACAGAGAAGCATGGAAAGACACATGAACTGATGCAAAGTGAAGTAAGCTGACAAAGAAAATAAGATGACTTCAATAATGACTACAATAAGGTAAATGGAAAGAACTACACAAAATGACTGAAAATTAATTTCACAAAATTACGAAGAATCAACCTGGCCCCAAAGAGGCCAATGCTTTGCTTCACCTTTGTACCTGTCTCTTTTATAGGATCATCATCCATGATTTTCTCCTGCTGTGTAGGTGTACTTAGGGGCTTTGTCCTAGGCCTTTCTCTCTAAGATCTCATTAGCTTCCATGGGTTCAACTATAATATCTATACAGATGATTCCCAAATTCTCATATCAAGTTTTATTCTCCCTACTGAGCTCCAGTCCAACATTTCCAGCTGCCTGCTATACAGCTCTGTTACAATGTTCAATATGCACCTCAAACACAGTATATCTTAAACATAACTTGTTGTCTTTCCCCTACCCTCTTCCTAGTCCTAATTTCCCTGTTTATGTTGAGGGCACCATTCTTCCAGTCACCCAGTCTCATAACATAGAAATCATTCTCACTCATTCCTCTTTTAACCATGAGAAGCAGAATTTGAAACCAGGTCTTCCAATTTCAGAATCTACATACTTTCCACTGTATGATGCTGACTCTGATGGAGTATTTCTTTCCTGCTTCCATCCAACTGCCCAGTAAAATGTAAGCTCCTTAAATTCCAGGGCTATCTCACGTTAGCATCTATATCCATATCACCTAGCATGGTATTTTGCACATAGTGGCTACCTAATAAATGTTTGTTGATTGGTTTATTGACTACTCCCTGCATATTTGATTGGGATTTGGCAGTCACGCCAGTCTTGAGATTGAGATTATATGAGTTTACTTCATTAGTTTTTCTATTTCATCTCTTCAAACTTCCTAATTTTACCTAATGATAGGCATGGATACCAAAAATGTGTATAGTAAAAAAAAAAAATGAAAATGGATGTCAATCATCTTGGATAAACCCTGGCAAGCTACAGTCTCATAACCAGTCCACTTTTTATGGAGGGTTATAAGATTCAGGGGAAAGCATGAAGCTGATCAGTAGGATCCAAAGTCCAAATCTAGGAGGAAAGTGGTTAAAGTAGGACTTTGCTAAGGAAGCATATAAAGGAACAAATAAAGCAAGTGTGGTACTCAAAGAAATTCTATATGGAATGTAGCAGGGTTCGGTAGAATTCACAATGGGGTTCCAAAGAGAGGAGCACAGTTTGAAGAGATACATATTTGAATGGAAAGCATGCCAAGTTTAATTCTGAGAACCTGGGTTCAATCTTGACTACCTGTGTGATTCTACAGAAGTCACTCCACCTCTCAGAGCTTCAGTCTCCTCATATGTCAAATAATAACACTGGGCCAGGCAATATTTGGGGTTTATTCCAGCTCTAAATTAGACTTTTTATGATCACATGTGTACTAAAGAAGATTTCAGTCATAAATTCTTTCAAATGAATTCTACAAAATCCCACATTTCCCTGATATAAAACAAAAAATTGTAGTTGTACACCAAAATTCACATCAAGCCCATCTGCTTTGCTATAAATGTTGGTTGCAGACCATGTATAGCTTCAGTCAATGTGGAGAACTCTTAGAGATTGGTCCAATTTATCACATGACAGAAAAGTTTGCTTTTGACTGGTTGATATTCAATCATCAAATGTATTCAGTCATGAAAATTAACATGGGTCACACTTATAAGTCTACAATAGCTGCCGTGCCAACATCACTGACAAAAGCAAATACAGTTTAAAGTCAGGACATTCCAGTTTTCTGGTATAGGATCATACGACCCTACTCAAATAGCATTTGATAAGTGAATAGAGACTATCAGAAGCAGACTTTTAAGTCACATGTGATCCATTTCAACCCACCTCTAACGGTTTCTCATGTTGGTAGAAAACACACATACACACAAAACATGTTGCATCCCATACAATGAAGTAGATGGGTTTACTGTGAGGATCTGCCCAGTACTACACCTGTTAACTTCAGGGATATGTAAGGCTGCATTAGAAAAGCTCAGGGATCTGGGGAACTCGATTTGAAAGGTACTTTGCTAAACCACATATTTTCTTTGACAACTTTAAAAAGAATTGATAGTTGGCATCTCTTTCAATAAGTATGTAATCATCAAAAGACTAATGGATTCATAGCATAATTGTCATATTGCATAAAATAGGAATTGGCCTTAGACTTTAAAAGTGTAACAATAATTTGCTGTACTGACACAACCATTTTTTTCTGCATAACATTTAATATATCACTTTTAAAATGCATGCTCAAAAATGCTTCCAGATAAAGCTTTGGGGATAAGTGGTCTGACATCTCTGAGTTGAGACACAATGAATTTTCCCACAAACTTACCAGGATTTCCAATTTCCAAATGAATGCAGTCTTTTAAAGTAGTGTTTTCTTCTCCATAGGGAGAGGTTCTGCATCCATTCCAATGATGCTTTCATTGCTCAAAATGGTTTTGGAATTCATACTTTAGGAACTGCTTTCAACCCCTATAGTATGACTAACATTTATATAGTGCCTACTATGCACCAGCACTGTGCTAGGTACTTTACAATTATTAGCTCATTTGATCCCCACATCCCCCTATTATTATCCCCAGATGAGGAAACTGAGACAAATAGTGGTTAAATGACTTGCCCAGGGTCACACAGCTAAGAAGTGTCTAAGGTTGGATTTGAACTCAGGTCTTCCTGACTCCAGGACCAGCTACACCACCCATATACTTATGATAAATAGTCACTTATTAACTGAATGATACCAGACAAGTCACTTAACCTCCCTCAGTTTGAGTTTTCTTTTCTCAGAGATAGTGTAAGGATGAAATGAGATAACCCACATAAAGTGCTTTGCAAACCTTAAATCTACCTGCATGCCAACCTTGTTGTGATTGTTGCTATCCTTTGAGAAAGGTCTTTAGAATCATAAAGTGTTTGAAGTAGAAGTAAGCCCATAAATCCATTAATTTGGCCTCCTCATTCCGGATGAAGATCTTAAGGCCCAGAGGTGTTAATTAATTTGCCCAAGGTCACAGCTGGTTAGTAACAGAACCTATGATCTTTCCCACCCACTCAATAGGCCTCCAGTGGAGCTAGTTAAGGGAAACTTGATTAGGAGAGGCTTACTTGTGGGCAGGCCCACACCCTTTTGCTATTAAGTGCTAGGCCCCAGGCTACATCCTTTTGCTACTAGGTGCTAAGCCTCAGGCCTACACAGGGTATATATGCCCTGTGGGTAGCCATTAAGCTCAAACTAGAGAGCTGCGGAGACCAGAGAGCAGCAGAGACCAGAGAGATTCCAGAGGAAGACAAAGAAGAGAGAACTGTGAGAGAGGACGGAGAACTGGAAGAGATGCAGAGACTGAGAGACAGAGAGAGAACTGGAGGGGCTCTGAGAACTACAAGAGCTTTCAGAACTGCAGGAGGAGAGGACACAGGCAAGCAGACAGGATTCATGAGGGAGTGTTTATGGGAAGGCTGTAGCAGAAGGCAAGGTTACAAGATGGCTTGGCTCTTTGCTGTGATGCTGTGTTTTAATCTTGCTGTTACATTGAGGTGGACTTACTGGTTTTGGAATACAATTACTGCTATGTCTAATTGGGGTTATTGGTTTTGGGATCTGATCCTCTGGTGTCTGAAGAAATGTTTTACTTCTTCTGCCTTCTATACAGAGAGTCTCTTATACTTTCTGATTTCACACTATACAGGCGTATTCATGGTCACCATCGATATCATGAATCTTGCCTTACTGATACACTCATTCCACTCTACCACATCTGTTCCTCTTTGGAATCATTTAGGATCAGCTCTGAAAAACAAAGTAAGTTAGGCAGTGCTATTTTGGGGGGTGATAAATGAGGTATCATTATAAAGTAATGAGACAAACTTTCTTGGGTGGTTTATAAATTGCTTCTGAACTCAAATCCACGAGAGAATCTCCAGGAATATTTTGAGCACCTGCACCATCATTGAAATCAGGGACTAGGCTTCCAGCACAACTACATGGAAGGGATAGCATGCTTCTTAAAGGAAACACATTCTTATCCTATTAACGTTTATCTTGTTTGTTCACATTAAATTCCCATGGATCGGCAGGCCCATTTTTCTTTAAATAAACATCTCCTCCACTAGAATTCTACTGTGATGCTTCCTCATGGTGGTGGAGGGGACCCAGAGTTCTCAAAGGCTATTCAGCATTGCAATCTCTGGCAGGTCATACTCAGCTGAAAAGGTTTAAGTGCCGGCCAGGAGCTGACTGAATATCTGTCTTTCAAATACCTGCCTAACTTTCAGATACCTGCTCGTTACCGGATTGGTCACAAGATCACAGAAAGGTGTCACAGTGGACAGAGTTCCAGACTTAAAACCAGGAAGATCTGAGTTCGAATCCTACCTCAGACACTTTACTAGCTGTGTCATTTAAGCTGTGTTTGCCTCAGTTTTCTCATTTGTAAAGTGGAAATAATAATAGCTCCTGCCTCCCAGAGTTGTTGTAAGGACCAAATGAGACGATCTTTGTAAAACATTCAGCACAGCGCCCGGCGCATAGTAGGCATTTAATAAATATTAGCTATGATGATGATGATGATAATTAGTTACAGTATCCCAAACGTCCTAGTGCAGTTACTTAAAGCCTAAATCTGCACTTAGACTTCTAGGACATGCTATCTTTGGTGTTTAGCACAGCAGTTCTCCAAAACCATCTTCTAAGTAGTTAGGAGGATTAAGATCTGCCTCAGAGCACAGGGGATATCCTTGAGGCACCAAGTCACCCAAGCATCCGCTAGGCTGAATTTGCCCAGGCAAGGGTTTCATTTTTACTTTAAACACAATCACTTATAGGAAGGCAAGATCATATTATTTAGAACTGAGAAATGACCTTAGAAGCCATCTTGTCTAATCAATCAATTAGTAAGCCTATCTTAAGCATGAGGAAACTGAGGTCCAGAGAAGATCGACGCCTAGGTCACACAGGGAGTGAGTGGCCGGTCTGAGATTCAGGCCTCAGTCCTAATATCTAGAAAACATCCAGAAACAGTGAATTTCTTCTCCTGGTTCTCCCCTCCGATTGGAAGGCTGGAGGGTGGAACGCTAAACTCCTCCCAAAGCTTTCCTCTCTGGAGGGCTCATAACCTTCCTGGTAACTCCATTTTTCCTCGGCCGCTCTACTCGGCCTCTACTCCATGGAACAACATGCCCCTTGCTGGCTACCCCCTCCCCCCAGCATTCTTTCCCTCGCCCTTCTCCAGCTTTTCAGATTTTTTTTTTTTAGTGTGTTGTCTTTTCCCGCTAGACTGTAAGTTCCTTGCAGTCAGGGACTATCCCTTTTTCTTATTTGTATCCCCAGCACTTAACACAATGTCTGGCACATAGGAGATACTTAATGAATCCTTATTGAATTAAAGTTGTGATCCTTTGCAATTTTTATGGGAGCTTTGTTCTGTAATTCCAAAGATCACCACAATAAGCAGACACGATGCTAGGTTCTGGGATAAAAAGACAGAAATTAAATGATCCCGTACTGCAAGTGGTGTCATTTGTTCTGTTAGCAGAGTCCATAACACTTCACCAGATTTACTATAAATACGTGGTAAATATGACTTGATATTTTTGCCAAAAGCTCATCATACTTGTGAGTAATAATAATAACTCATATTTCTATAGTGTTTCCCAGTTTACAGAGGCAGCATGGGGTAATGGGTAGAGAGCTGACCTCACAGTCAGGAAGACCCGTGGTCAGGTCCCACCTTGGATACCTACTGACTGTGCGTTCCTGAGGAAGTCATAAGACCTCCTAGTGTGCCAGGCAACTATCGTTTGCAGAAAAGGTGCCAACCTGCATTGGCAGAGGGAGTTTCCTCATCTGGAAAATTCCTATACCAACAAAGCCACACGTCCAGTCTCTATCCTCACCCCCTGCTTAGTTTGCAAAGCACTTTTCTCACAATTCTGAAAGGTCAATGGTGAAAATATTAGCCTCATTTTATTGATAATAGGAACGAGCTCAGAGATGCTATATGACTTACCCAAGTTCATCTAACCTTGATATTTTTCATGAGTTTTACTGATGCTTTTTGTTTTAGCATCACAGTCATTCCTGGATATAGTTCACATTCCCATCCACCTCTGACATTAAATCTTCCCTAGTAACGACAATTAAGTAAAAACAGTCAATACAGCGACCAAGTCTAACATATCCCGTAGTTGCCCCCGCCAACATGTCTACCATTTAGATAGTCACCATGCTAATGAAAGTAAGAGAGAGGGAAGTCTGCTTCATTAACGATTTTCTATAACTTGGTGACTTAGTTTCATTGTTATAGTTCCTCAGAGCTTAGTTTCTTTGTGGTATTCATTTTCATTAGCGGAGTGATAATGTATACTCTTCTACAGGTTCTGCTTACTTCTGCATCAGTTAATACAAACTTTCTCATATTTCTATTGATTTCTCATATTTATTATTTGTTACTGCACGAAATTATTCCAGTGCATTCATATCATATTTTATTCTGCCATCCCTCTGCCAGTTGGTGCTCCCTTTGTTTCTAACTGTTTACTACCACAAAAAAAAGGTGTTGCCATGGATATGTCCAGTAGTAGGGTCACTGGGTCAAAGGGTAGGAAGTTTAGTCGCTTTTCTTGTATAACTCTAAATCATTTTCTGCAACATTTGAACCAACTTGTAACTCTACCAAAAATGTATTGATGTGCTTGTCTTCCCATAGTTCCTCCAACACTATTTCCCTCTCGATTCATTCTGCCATTTTGATAGATGTGAAGTGAAATCTAAAGTTATTTTAATGTGCATTTTTATCATTAGTGACTTGAAGTATGTTTTCGTATAGTTATTTATAGTTTGAAGTTTTCTGCAAACTCTTTATTCATGTATTTTAACTTCCTCCATTGGAGAATTGGCGACAACTAGGTGGCTGGGCCTGGAATCAGAAAGACCTGAATTCGAATCCAGCCTCAGACACTCACTAGCTGTGTGATCCTGGGCAAGTCACTTAACCTTTGTTTGCCTTAATCCACCAGAGAAGGAAACAGTAAACCACTCCAACATTTTTGCCAAGAAAACCCCATGGACAGTATTGGCGTGGTACAGTCTACAGAATCACAAAGAGGCAGATACAACTATATGACTAAACAACAACAAATTAGAGAATTATCCTTGGTTTTCTCCATTTGTGTTAACTCCCTATTTAATTTTGATGTCAGCTTTTATCAAATGGGATAATATTTGTAGAGTATTCTGCAAACCTTAAAGTTCTATATATATACAAAGTATTATTATTGTTACATTTGATACACAGATTTTCCCAACTCCCTAGTTTCTACTCTAATTCTAGCTTAATTATAATCAAAATTGTCTATTTCACCTTTTTGACCTCCTCTATCTCTTGTTTGGTTGATAATTCTCACTCTCAACATAGTTGTAAGTGGTACTTACTTTAATTTTCTATTTTTGTAAATGATATGAGTTTTTATATTTAGATTGAATATTCATCCAGAGTTTATTGTGGTCCTGGTCTCACATTCTGTCCAACCATTTTCCAGTTTCCTTAGTATTTCTTGTCCAATAGGGAGTCATCCTTCCAGAAGATTATGTTCTTAAATCTATCCAGCACTGATTATGATTGCTTCTGAGTATGCTTAGCTAGACCATTCCATTCATCTATTTTTTTCTATTTTTTAAACAATAGGACCAAATATTTTGATGATTATTGCTGTATAAAACAGTTGATGATGCTATGCCAAACCCAGATCTTCTGATTCCCAGACCAGTTTTTTTAACTTTAACAATGAGATAATGCACATAATAATTTTTTAAAAGTTCAAAAAACACTGTATGTTTGTGTCTTAACTATTTTCTATAGGAAAATAACTATTATATTTATAACATTTCTGAATCCCAACACAATGGAATTAACTTATTTGAAAAGACATTTTGCTCATAAAGCTAAAGATGTTTCAGTGTGGTATAATGGAAAAATCACTAGATTCAAAGTCAGAGGCTACAAGTATTGTGGCCTTGGGCCTCAGTTTCTTTATCTGTAAAATGAAGATCATTACACTTCTGCTAAGTGTCACTCTGAAGATTAAATGAAAAATTGCATGAATAACATTCCTGTTAAGATTTTTCATGGCACATCATGCTTGGGTATATTATAGAGGACCAGAAAGGACCTGTGATTTCAGATAGTTGGTAGACTTGACCTCTGCCCCCTTCCCACATACTCTAAGTAAGAGACTCACAAAGGAAGCTATGGAAACTCCTTGGCTGAAGCCAGTGTTTTGAAGTATTATGGGACAAAAGGCAACCTTTTCTAGGTCTCTTGAGTCTCTGTAATTCTACAATTCCTCACAGTTGGGTCACTTAAATACATGTGGATTTCTGGACAAAAGACAGTAGCTATAACTTTGAACAGATGCTAACTATCCATTTTTTAAAAAATAAAATCCTGCTTAGGAAAATGAATTGTGTTTTTCTCCTTTTGACAAAATGCTTAGATAACAAAACTGAAAAAAGCTTTGTGTTTATTGGGAGGACAGGAGAGGAGAAAAAAGTGCTGACATTCTCCTTGGATTGTAGACAATCCACAAAGTAGAAAAGGATCTTTCTTCCAAATCCTAACATTGTCACACTGTTCTCCTATCTAAAAGCCATCTTTAAAAGCAAATCATTCATATATGGCAAACTTAATCTCCATTTGATTTTTCACCTTTATTAGGATGATCGAGGTGGGAAACAGTGCAGTACTCATAATTCCCATATATAATCTTTTAATTTACTTAATTTAAATTCTAAAAATTACTTAATTTTTACTTGGTTTTCATAACATCCTAAAGAGTAGGATTGTTTTCTCTCCTTTAAAGACAAGGAAACTGATGCTCCCAGTCCAATTCTCTTTATAAAGAAGAAATGCATTGGCATAACAAGTCAAAGTCCTTCCCTCCCCTTTTCCTTCCACCTAATAAACAGGATTCGTTATTTTCATTGTAAAAGAGAAAGTTTTGAAACAATACTTCTTTTTTTGAGTTCCCAAATATAACCATCAAGTGAGTGATGCACCTTTGCTGAATCTTTCTTGGAAGACAACCTATTTTCACGTTCAGGTTTAGAAACTAAGAAAATCTAGAGCCTTCTCAAAGCTGTTTGGCAGTCTAGGGAGGACAGGGACTGTGATCAATATCTGCCCAGACCAGAGCACTCAGAAACAGCATGGAGAGGTGATTCCCTTGGGGTCTGGGTGCTGACTCAGGGCTGAAGCAGCAGAATAGAGATTACACCCTGACAAAGACTAATTCACAGAGGCAAGAAAAGAGGGTTTTGAGGTGACCTAGCAAAAATCTTATTTTTAAATATGGACTCAAAGATCAAATTTAATAAAAACTAAAAGTCTCAGAATGTTAAAACTTCACCAAAAGAAATATCCTCCTCTGATTGTTTCTCACTACCTGGAATAGTACCTCCAAACTGTGCTAGAGCATCAGAAAACATCCCTACTCCAGTCATCCATCCCAGTTCCAGGAGGAGTCAATGAACTCATTTTTAGAACTACCACCCTAATACAAGTCATTCCCCAGTTGATAAGTGGTCAAAGGATATGAACAGGCAGTTTTCAGATGAAGAAATCAAAGCTATCTATAAGCATATGAAAAAAATACCCTAAATCACTGTTGATTAGAGAAATACAAATTAAAACAACTCTGAGGTGCTACCTCACACCTATCAGATTGGCTAATATGACAAAAAAAGGAAAATGATAAATGTTGGAAATAATGTGGGAAAATTGGAACACCAATGAATGCACCAATCAAACTGCGCATACCCTTTGATCCAGCAATACCATTCCTAGGTCTATATCCCAAAGAGATCATTTAAAAAGGTAAAAGGACCCAAAAGTACAAAAAATATTTATAGCAGCTCTTTTTGTTGTGGCAAAGAATTGGAAATTAAGGGGATGCCCATCAATTGTGGAATGACTGAACAAGTTGTGGTATATGAATGTAATGAAATATAATTGTGCTGTAAGAAATGATCAGCAGGCATATTTCAGAAAAACCTGGAAAGACTTACATGAACTGACAGCAAGTGAAATGAGTAGAACCAGGAGAACATTGTACACAGTAAAAGCAACATTGTGAGATGATCAACTATGAATCACTTAGCTCTTCTCGGCAATACAATGATCCAACACAATTCCAAAGGACTCATGATGGAAAATGCTATCCACATCCAGAGAAAGAACTGATGGAGTCTGAATGCAGATTGAAGCATACTATTTTCATTTTCTTTATTTTTGGTTTCCTTCCTTTTGGTCTGTTTCTTCTTTTACAACAAAACTAATATGGAAATATGTTTTACATGATTGCATATACATAAGCCATATCATATTGCCTACTGTTTCAGGGAAGGGCAAGGAAAGGGAGGGAGAAAAATTTGGAACTCAAATTTTTTTAGATGGATGTTAAAAATTGTCTTTACATGTAATTGGAAAAAATAAAATGCTATTTTAAAAAACTACCAGCCTGGCTCCAGGACCCAGGTCAAAGAATGTTTCACAACCCATGCATCCATATACCTCAGCCATCTTGCTATTAAACACTGCTACCAGACTACACTCACACCTACTCTGGGCAGAGTTACCACAGCGATACTACCTTTGTTCCTGGAAAGAGTGTTTCAATTGGCTACCCTAAGAATCAACTCTCCATCGATGAGATTTCTGAGACCCTTTCCTGGTCATTATCACTCCCATATATTTGTTTTCTCCCTCTTCTAGAATGTAATCTCCTCAAGGGCAGGAGTGGTCTCACTTTTTTATTTTGTATTTGTATCCCCAGAGTGAGGCACAATGCCTAGGACATAGTAAGTGTTTAACAAATGCTTTTTCATTTCTTCATTCATTTACTTCCACCAGATGTCCACGTACCAGGGAATTTGCCAAGACTCACTCCCCATTTCCTAATCCATCTCTGCTTCCTTCAGTTTTGCTTTCAAAGCATTATGTGGAAAGTTGAAAAATAACATCCCATTTGTTACAGTTAGACTCAAAGGAAACTCTAACTTGTCCATGATTTGTTTCAAGAAATTCTTCGAGAGTAAGCTTCTACTTTTGACTTCCGCATTTGCCTCCCACTGTTCTTGAAATTTCTATGTCATACAGACTGTAATACTGCAGACATAACATCTTCAAGTCCTTTGGTGAAAAACATTTTCTGTAAGGTTTGATTCGCTGTGCCTTTACTTCAGTTAAGATTAAGTTCAATCTCTTGTAAATATTTTTGTATTATTGATCCTTTACATTCTCATAAGGAATATAATCATTTCATAAAAATAGCTATATTACTACCATGATCCCTCTGTGATCTGGGCTATGCTGCAAAGTTAAGTGTTGTACTTAGAATGGGGAAAAACTGGGTCTAAATTCACCCTACTTAACTTACTAAGGGTGAGACATGAGCAAGTTACCTTATCTGAGCCCCAGTTTCCTCGTGGGGATAATATTATTTTTATCTCCTACTTCATGGGGTTATTATGGAGTTCAAATGAAATTACATATAAATATTTATACATATATATACATGCATATACACATAAATGTATACATACATGTATGTGTATTTCAAACCTTAAAGCACTATACTACTATTTTATCTATTTTGATTCTGTGATTTCATTGGTATGAAGAATTTCTGATGAACAAACCCTCTACCAATGTGTATTAGTATTTGCTCTTTAATTTAGTCTTAGAGCATTATTTGCCTCACTGAGAAGGAAAGTGACTTGCCCAAGGACAAAAAGCCAGTGTGCAGCAGAGATGGTAAATGAACCCTGGTTTTCATTAATATTAACCATGTTGCCTGCTTATCGTGATCATCATCAATCATTCTTTACAAAGATTTTTGCCCTGAAATCCATTATTTATATTTTAAATATTTGTGTTTCCCCTTTGAGTGTAGGAAAAATGTATCTATAAACATCAGATTTTTTCAGGTAGAGCTGAGGCTAGATACTTCCTAAGGCCCAATTACAGTTCTGAGATGCTTAGATTTTTTTGACTGACATCACCAACAAATATTATTGAACCCAAGCAACCAAGCCACTTTGAGATGGTTAATTCTTCAGGTTGGACCACGTGCTCCAGGACCAAGGCTGTCCTAGATGATAGAAGTCCCAAGTTTGACCCGGTTGATCAATTAATTAGTCCTTCGACAAACTGAGATAGCAGTAGAAAGTTTTTGCTCATTGTGAGCCCTGCGCCACAATCACTGTGACAAGATGACTTTTTCCCCGCAACTTTTAGATGTGGACTGTTTTGCTAAGGGCAAAGGGTAGAACCAAGGACAGTTATGAGAGAAATACTGGAAAAATCAGCTAAGTTCTGGCAAGAGACCTCAGAGCTTTCATTGCTACCAGCTACTTGCAAGAGCTTACTAGGTCACAGGAGCAAAGATTTAGAGCTGGAAAGAACCTTTCATTTTACAGATGAAGAAACTATGGCACAGAGAGATTTAACGACCTACTCTGAGTCACACAGCTAGTAAATAGCTGAGGCAGAATTTGAATTCAGGGCTTCCTGACCCCAAGCCCAGCACTCTATTGACTATATCACCTACTACTTCACTGGAGAAAGACAGGTTTTTGCCTTTGCTTCACCCTGTACTGCATGACAGGTAAAAGCCTCTCAAAGTAGAAACAAGATAGCCCTACAGAGTTCTGCAGATCCCTGGCTTACAGTTTCTGGTTTTGCTGAAATACTGTAATACTATGTCGGTTCAAAATAGTGGCTTGAGAAGAGTAGCCAGAACAGAAGAAGACTGCTTGTGAATTATGCAAACTGTCCTGGGTGGGGTGGGGTGCGGAGGATAAGCAAGGCCCAAAGTCCAGAATTGTGAGTTACCCTGGGCACATATGTTCCCTACATTTATGATAATATAACTTCATGCTCCTTCTCCCTTCATGGATATCGTGTGCATCATTGGGATAGTGTGTGCCTGTTTTATTAACAAGATGCCTGTTTATTATTTTTTATTTGGCTTTCTGTTTAGTAAATATTTCTGATTAAGAGTTAAGGTATTCAGCCTAGACTCAAAAGTCTGATTTGTTAAATAGAAAGTACTCGGGTGCTCAGGAACTACAATTTGCAGGAGTAAGAGTGTAATCCACCCACCAGGCTTACCCCTGTACAACTCAGAGCTAACTTTAGCAGTTGTGGAATATCCAGACCTGACAGTATGCAAGTACAGATTGGGGTAAGTGAGCCAATCAAGAGAAAAAAGAGAAGAGGGATGCAGTGTGATGCCTATGAGATACTAGCCATAGGATTTTATTATTATAACACTCTTTTATATTAATTATAAATAGTTAACATTTTTATATAGCACCTGCTATGTGCCAGGCACTGTCCTAAGTGCTTTACAGTTATCATCTCATTTGACCCTCATTTAAACCCTAAGAAAGAGGCATTATTATCCCCATTTTACAGATGGCACCTGTAACAATTGGCATTGATCCAGGAGTGAGGCATGGAAAGGGGAAATCTGTGACACAAACCCTAGAAGGCAGTGGCAAAAAAGAACCTAGAGGGGTGAGCCTAGAACGGATACCTTGGAATCTTTGCTTGAATGACTAATACAGAGAAAAGGGAGAGACAAAATAATTATAGAGGCCATGAATCAGAAAACGAGTCTAGAGTAGACAGAAACAGAGGGTGGATAATGAAGAGAGTGAGAGAAATACTTTTGGGAAAGTGAGATTTAAAAAACTAATGGCAGGACTAGCTGAAGAGGCTGAGAAAAAGAGGTAATCTACTTGGCTATCATAAGAAAAAGAGGCAGAAGAAATATTTAATCAGATAAAAGCAAAAGAGAAAAAGGAACTAAAAAACCCTAAAGAGAAAAGGAAAATAAATGAGGAGATGGGATCAAGCATGAGGAAAAGAGAGCCAGTGAGAATGGGGCTACCTTAAAGAAAGATTAAATGAAAGTCATTGAATGAATATAATACTGTTTTTACAGTAGAAAAGGAGAAAAATCATAACTAAAATTTATTTTAGAGACAGATTGAAGAAAATATAACTTTAAATGGAAATGACTTAAACAATCCAATAAAATGAAAAAATGACAGATTAGATAAAAAAAAAACCCTGCAATCTTTTTACTTACAAAAAATACATTTGAAAAAACAATGACATATGCAAAATAAAACCAGGGATGAAAAAAATTGATTATTCATCAAGTGAATCTAAGAAAGCAAAGGTTGTCATTATGCTGACAAGTCAAAAACAAATATTCAAAAATCAAAAGGAATAAACAAATTATTTTAAATTGAAAGGAACCATAAACAACAAACTATTATCAGTAATATAATGTTAATAATATATACTATATAATATAATAATATCAATAACATAAGTGTTCCAAATACCTTGGCATACAAATTCTTAATGGAAACATTATCTGAGCTTCAAGAAGACATAACTAGTAACACAATAGTGATAGGATACTTCAATATTCTTCTCTTAGTTTTGGAAAAGTCCAAAAGAAAGATAAACAAAATGGAAAATATAACTGAGCACATTTCTGGAGAAAATAAAGTTCAAATACTTGTAGAATGTTCTAAATGTGACAGGAAAAGAATACACATATTTCTCTCTACCACATGGAACTTCTACAAAAATTGACCATGTACTCTGGCACAGGAATATTGCAAACAAATGTAGAAAGACAGAAATAGTTAATGCAATAAAAATAGAAGTTGTTTCAGAATCCATGAAAAAAAACACACAGACTCAACTGGAGACTTAACAATGAAATCTTAAATAATAAGTGGGACAAAAAATAAATCATAGAAATAATAACTACATAGAAAGAAATGAAATGATGAAACAACAACCTAAATTTCTGAGATGCCACTAAAGCAGACCTTATCATAGCCTTTACAAATATACACCAATAAAATGGAAAAAGAGAAGATTAATGAACTGAATATGCATTTTCAAAATTAGAAAATCAACAAATAAAATTAGAACAAGTGCAAATGCGAAGATATTAAACATTAGGGGAAAAATAAATTGGAAACAAAAAACCACTGAAATCATAAATAAAAACTTATTCTTTGAAAAGACCAATAAAATGAATAGGTCCTTAGCTAATCTGGTTAAAGACAAGAGGGCAAAAAAATCAATAGAATTGGAAATGAACAAGGTGAAAGCATAGCAAAACCAGAAGAAATTTTAAAAAGAATAATCACAAGTTATTATGCACAATTAATGCTAACAAAACTGAGAACACAAAAAAATAGAAAAATACCTTCCAAAATATACAACACTCAAAATAAAAGAAAGCTAGATAGATAGACCAATCTCAGATAAGGAAATAGATCTAGCTGTAAAGGAACTGTCAAAGAAAAAAAAAACTTTCGGTCCTGTTGGATTCATAGGAGAATTCTAACAAACTTTTAAAAATCAGTACCCATACTTCACAAATTATTCCCAAAAGTTGAGGATAAACACCCTGCCAAAATCTTTTTGTAAGACAAATATAGTCCCAATACCTAAACCAAGGAGGTATAAAACACACAAAGGAAACTATAGGCCAATATTACTAGTGAACATTTATTCAAAAATTTTAAACAAAATCCTATCAAACATACTATAGCAATTCGTCCAAGAAATCATTACAATTAAATAGGATTTATACCAGGGATACAACTATGGTTCAACATTAAGAAAACAGTTGACATAATTAATTATAATTAAAACCAAAGCATTCAAAAACCACATGATCATCTTGATAGATGCAGAAAAATTTTGACAAAGTACAGCACTTTTTTATCCTAAAACCCCTACAACGCATATGCATAGAGGGACCTTTTTTAATGTCACAAAATTTGAGGAGATAGAGCCAAGATTGTGGAATAAAGACAGGGGTTTACCTGAGCTCTCCAAAATTTCCACCCAAACAACTTTAAAATAATACCTCAAAACAAATATAAAAGATGGGGTGAAAAAAATTTTCAGCCTAAAACAACTTAGTCAGCAGGAAAGGTCTGTCTCATTGGGGTCATAGCAGAATGCAATCCAGTGCAGGATGAGCCCTGGCAACCCAACAGCAAGCTTTGGGGTTTACTGAATGTATGGCTGCAGCTTCTACCAGTGAATATAAGCAGTGCTTTTAAAAAATTTACAATCCTAATGCTCACAGTCATATACACTTATGTGATAATAGATGAAGTAATAAAAGTAATGCTATTAATACACCTTCTCAACACACTCGCACACACGCACACATGCACACAACACATGCATATAGTTTACAATGGATACCCCTGACAGAAATGAGGCAAGCAATGACTTTTGGATGCAATTCCTATAAAATGTCAAGTCTATAATAAAAAGCCAAAGACATATAAAACATATTTTTTCACTTTAAAAATAATTTGGTGACAGTAATGCTTTGCTAGAGTCACCTTTTCAACATTTACTGGATGGTCCAAAAGTCTAAGATGCAGAATGTATAGGTACACACACACACACACACACACACACACACACACATACACACACACATGTATATATGTGTGTGTATATATTATACATATATACATATATATGAAACGCAAGTATATATATACCCATAAAGTTGTTCAAATTTGAAACCATACAGTTTAACATTGAAGACCTAACTGTAGCGTGGTACAGCCAGCGAGATATAATTCTTTTTAAAAACTATATACTGTCTGTTTCTATTTTTTCTATGAGCTTCCCAGGAATTCCAAAAGTTAACACCCCCTAGACTATAGGACCTTTAAGGTCCCCATCCCTTTTAATATTTCTGATGAAGCCAGCTGCTGACTCCACATACAGCATTTCATTCCCCTATACCAGTCATGTCAAACATGTAGTCTGCTGGCCACATTCAACCTACAACACTCTCAAGTGTGACTGAACCAGACTAAAATGTAATTGGGAAGTATTTAGCAAATAAAAATTCAACATAGATAATGTTCATTTGTGGTTTTCTAAGTCAACACATGGTCAGCAAGGATTCATTTCTATTTGAATCTGACACTACTGGTTCTAGGCAATTCTGCCTTTGTGGATAAAGGAATAATTTGGAGACGTGGGTCTTAGTCCTGGTTTTGTCACTAACTGACTTCATGACCCAGGGCAAATTACCTCACCTCTCTAAGTCCCAGTTCCTCATCTTTAAAATGGAGAATAATAAAATTTGCACTATCCATTGCAAAGAGTTGCTATAGAAATCAAATAAGAATTATGGAAAATGTGCAGACTTTAAAGCACTTTATACATTTAAGCTATTATTATTGGGCTATGTTGAGTTTTCTGTTTGTTTTTATAAACTCCAACAGGCAGTGTTGCTTAGTAGACGTCCCACCTCTGATGCACACTGGCTATGTGACCATAAGCAAATTACTTATTCTCAATGCCCCCAGTGGCTAAGTCTACAAGTGCAAAGAAGGTGTCAACTTGCATTGGTAGAGAAAACTTCCTCACCTGAGAGTTCCCTATATGAATGAGATCACAGTCCCAGTCTCTTTAATAAACTCCATCATAATGCATACAGTTTGCATAGTGACATGAGTCTTTTATGGAGAGAAAAAAGAAAAATTCCTACAATCTCCTGACCAACAAAAGCTCAGTTTCTAAGGAGCCAAGTTTCAAATCATAATGACATAGCAATTTATAATTTTTAAAGGGTTTTCTCATACTCTCTCAATGGGCCATCTTCCAAACAACTCCAATATAATGCAACAAACACTTATTATGTGCAAGATACTGTGCCAGACCCTGGAGAAACAAAGACAAAATGAAAAAAAAAATCCCTCCCCTAAAGGAGCTTACATCCTACTGGAAGAATACATGTAAACAGATAAGTGTACTTACAATTTAAGGAAAAGGGAATGCTACTCAATAATAATCAATAAACATTTATTAAGCACCAACTATGTGCCAGGCACTGTGGTAAGCACTGGACATACAGAAAGAATCAAAATACAGTCCCTGCCCTCAACATGCTCACAAATGAATGGATTGTGATAACCAACAAGGGAAAAACCAAGAAAGACTTCCTGTAGAAGAGGAAACAATAGTCAAGACTTGAAACAAGATTCTAAGAGATGGAGGTAAAAAAGGAAGCACATTCTTGGCTCAGGAAAAAGCCTGTGCAAAGGTGCAGAGGTGGGAGATAGAGTGCTGACTTCAGTGATCAGCAAGTAACAGTTAACAACAGTTGTGGCTGTATGTGTGGCTTATGCTTCGTTCTTGAAGAGGACCATGACATTAGGGAGATGGTGGTATGACTTGCAGTTGACTTTGAGTGAGGGAGGGTTATATAAAGTCACCAGCCTCACTTTCTTCTCCAGAGCCATCTGGATCCAGTGGCCAGATATCAGTCAGGATGACTGGAATTGGCCCAGGATGCAGTGGGAGACCTTGGCCCTTTTAAGTTAAGGTCTTTTCAGATTCTCACTTTGAGTGAGACAGTGCCCAAACATTTACACAATACCTTAAGGCTAAACACAGCTCTCCCTCTACATTATTTCCTTTAAGCCTCACAATAGCCCAGTGAGATAGATTCTATTACTATCTCCACTTTATAAGTGAAAAAAAAAAACTTGATGCTTAACAGATGTTGTGACTTACCCAGAGTAACACAGGCAATAAGTGTCAGAGCCCAGGCTTTCCTGACTCCAAATCCATCCCTTTATCTATCATACTTTTACCTTTCAGACTTCAGTCAAGGCTCTGTAGCATTAATGCATGTGATGTGGTTTTCCATGGAGATGAAGCAGAATATGGCACTGCCACTTGAGCATGCCTTCTCACTCTCTGCTTCGAGTGCATCTCTGCTCTCTCCACTTTTGAGAAGCCCCGGTACTTACCGAGCAATAATATTAATTCTATAAAATGTTCCACTTGGTCATGTACCTCTAAATGTTTAAAAGATCCCTGAAAGGACCAGTATTACCACTCAGATGGATTAGAGTGTAGCCTCCTTGAGGACAGGAACTATTTTCATTTTTGTTTTCTGTAAATGTACCCTGACATGAGACCTGGAACATAAACTTATTGAGCTGAGTAGGTAGTGGTCACTTTTGCGGTATGACTTTTGACTCACCAGAAAGGTCCTTCTGCTCCTAAAGGATCTCTTCTTTTGCCACTTGCCACACTGCCTGAATTTCTGCCATTAGAGATTCATTCCTAACTTTCCCAGCTGCAAGCAGGGTTTTGAGGGAATGGAAGTTTTTCACTGAGTATGGGATGACAAGAGGCAGAGATTGTTTTGAGTGTGTGTTATCACACCGGAAAGGAAAGCTTGGGTGGGCTGCTATAAGCAGTGGAATGAAGATACTGGGGGCAAGAGAATTAATAGGGAAAGGGGAACAGAACAGGAAAACAGGGAACAAACCACTTAATATACCATCCCACCCACTCAAGGGCCCGGGCACAGACTTGAATCTGACCTGTTCATTCTCCTCAGTTTAGGAGTCTCAGTTTTCTTTTTTTGTATATATATTGTTTAATATTTTAGTTTTCAACATTGATTTCCACAAGATTTTGAGTTACAAATTTTCTTCCCATTTCTACCCACCCAGAAGTCTCAGTTTTCAAGATAAATCCAGGCCCTTTTTTGTAATAGGAAGCTCAGAACAACCTTATACAATGGCCATTCTTGGGCAGGATTTAGAATCCAGATGTCATGCTCATCACTCTGCTCCATTGGCAGAGGTTTGTCAAAAAGTGGGCAATTTCTTTTACCTGTCTACAAAGTTGTTTATGATGAAGTTTCTAGGACTCTTACATCTAGGCTACAGCAATGCTGAATGTGAAGAATTACTACTGGAAAATATAGTAGTTCATGGACTGCATTTTGCCAAATGAAACTTCAATCTTTGAGACCTATGTAATTCAATCCGGAGCACAAGAAGAGTGCCTATAAACCTCATTATTCTCCTTCAAAATGAAAATGAAATGGACCTAACTGCTCCTTTTCATCCAGGCTGGCAAGAGAAAGTTGTAGCTATTTCCAACAAACCCAGAGGGTCTATATTTGGATGATAAATGAAAATGCAAATATTTGGGTTTTTACCAACCAAAGAAAGCAGCCTACAGGGCATCCCATGACTAATCAGTGTGCAAATTGTCTCTTGAAAAACCTTCCTAGAGACCTGAAAGCACTTTTCATTAAAATGCAGCATCATTGGACTTGGGAAAACCAGGGGAAAGGAAAGATATTTCTTTTTTCTGACTAAAGAACTGCATTTTTCTGAAGTCTAATTTGAATCTCTGATAGAAAAGGAAGTGAAATAGTATTGAATTTCAAGGTATATGTTGTTATTTAGTTGTTTCATTCATGGCTGGCTCTTTGTGACACCATTTGGGGTTTTCTTGGCAAAGACTGGAATGGTTTGCCATTTACTTTTCCAGCTCATGTTATAGATGAGGAATTGAGGCAAACAAGTTTAAGTGACTTGCCCAGGGTCACACAGCTAGTAAATGTCTAAGGCCAGATTTGAACTCAGGGGATGAGTCTTCCTGATATCAGGCTAGGCCCTCTATTCATTGCAACACCTACCTGCCCGAGGTCTATACCTATATAAATCCACAAACCTAAGAAGCATAGTGAAGGAAATCTGAGTGAAGGCAAAAGAGAGAAAAAATAATATTGATACAGAAGTATGCAACAGCAACCACCCCATCTTATAATCATCCATCTGCAGAAAAAATATCTTAATGTATTATTTAAGGAATAGTCCATTAGCATTTAGAAATGGTGAGTACTAGAACACAGAACGAGTCCACTTAGAATGTGTTGTACCAGATTAACCCCATTTCCTGTTTTGGCAGAGTTACTAGACAATTAGATTGGGGCATGGCATAGACATACCTGGATTTCGTCATAGAATTTGACAGCCTTTTATAAGGTCCTTGTAAATATGTGGTACAGGGGGAAAGAAAGCATTGGCTTTGCTGCTGCTTCTGGTTCTTATTACCTGTGTGCCCTTAGGCAAATCATTTAACTTCTGTGGACCTCAGTTTTCTCATCTATAGAATCAGGGGTTTAGATATGATAGCCACTGCGTTCCCATTTAGTTCTAGAACTCTAGTCCTAAGATACAAAGCTATGACTAAATATAAATTTGTATGTACTCTATGTAGATTGGGTCTGGATGAATAAGCTACACAAGTCGTGTTGACTAACAGATCTATCCTGAACCTATTCCTTTTCACCTTTTTATCAATGATTTAGGTGAAGACATTGATAACATGCTTATCAAACTTATGGATGGCATGAAGCTGGGAGTGATGACAGAAGTGTGAGTCAAAAAGATCAAGTCAATAGACATTTATTAAGCACCTTTTATCTGCAAAGTACTGTGCCGAGTGCTGGAGATTGAAAGAAAAAGACAACTTCCTGTTCTTGAGGAGCTCACGAGCTAATGAAGGAAATTATGTACAAATATGTACAAAAAAAAGCTATATACAAGATAAATTGGAAATAGTGGTGAGAAGGAACTGGAATTAAGAGGGATGAGGAAGACTTCCTGTAGAAGGTGGGATTTGGGGTGGAACTTAAAGGAAATCAGGGAAACCAGGAAAGGGAGATGAGAAGGGAAAGCATTCCAGGCAAAAGGGACAGCCAATGAAAAAACTCAGAGTCAGGAGAGGAAGTGCCTTGACTGAGGGACAGCCAGAAGGCCAGTGTCACTGAATCATATAATAAGTGATAAGGGAGGGATGTAAGGTGTAAGATACTAAGAAACTGAAAAAGGTAGTATGGAATGGAATCCTTTATGCATGTAGCAGGATTATGATAGACCAAACATAACAAAATAAAGTTTGATCAGGATAAATGTAAAGTCTTAGACTCAGGTTCAAAATATTAGTTGTACAACATTGAGTCAGACATAGCTAGACAGTCATTAATGTTTACCAAAAAAAAAACCTTTTTTTAAAAAAACCTATTTTTAGTGAATTGCACATTCAGTTTGGCAACAATGTTAGCCAAAAAACCTAACATGATCCAAAGCTGTGTGAGTGGAAGTATGTTGTCCTAATGATCAGAGTGATAATGCCATTGTATTTTCCCCTATTTAGACTAAATCAGGAATTGTGTGATCAGTTTGGGGGAACCAAACTTTAGGAGGGATATTGACAAACTAGATTCTATCCAAAAAAACAGCTACCAGGATAATGTGACAAATCACAACCTTGGAGTCATACCAATCAAAAGCAGTTAAAGGACCAGGGAACATTTAACCTGGAAAAGAAAAGGCTTGGATGGAAGAGAAGAAAGAGGGTGTCATGGAGGAATGATAACTGTATTAAAGTATTTGAAATATTATCACATAAGCAAGGAATTAGAGTTATTCTGTTTTTTCCCAGAGGGCAAAACATGGAGCAGAGATTATAGGGAAGCATATTTTATACTGGCATAAAGACAGATTCTGAACAATTATTGATATTCAGAAATGGAGTGGACTACTTCCATAGATAGTAAACTCCCCAGCATAGGACACATTCAAACAGAAGCTGGATTATTGACTGGTTGGACCAAATAAAAGTAATGTTAATAATAATAACAAGTACTTTAAACTTTGCAAGACACTTTTCTCACAACAACTCATTTATAGGAATGAATGAACAAAAGCACTACTAAGCCTTTACTATATATGCAAAGCACCGCACTAAGAGCTGGGAATACAAACAGGAAAGCACACCCATCCCGGGGCTCTCTAGTCACCAACATTCTAATGGGGAGAGACAACAGATATAGAAGGTTTCATTTACAAGTCAGATGAAAACACCCAGTGGTCCTTCAGACACACTGATAAGGCAGATGGGAATATATGTTATTTTATATCATTTGCATGCTTGAAACTACTTCCATTTCTAATGTTGATCCACTAGACAGTGCCATGAAATTTGGAAGCAAGAATTTTAAAACTTTCTTTTCCAAGTCTTCAATAATTGTAGCTATAGAGGAGGTGGAAGCTGCAACACCTTGCCCCTGGCCCTGTTATCCTATCGTCATGGTCTTTGGCTCTGTTATTGACATAAGTTCCCAGCTTCCCAGTTAGAGAAATCATGAGTTAAAGAGGAGGTCTTTACAGCTACTACTAGAGAGTAAATTCTTAAACTTTGTCTTAGAGATTCCATGACTAGGCATATTCCCAAAGGTGATCTATGATGAAAAGAAAAAAGCACTTTTGTTAGAGCAAAGATTTAGAAACATAAGAGATGCCCACTGATTGAAGAATGGCTGAGTAAATTGTGATTCATTAATGTAACAGAATATTATTATGCTATAAGAAAGGATGAATATGATGAATGCCCAGAGGCATGGAAAAGCTTATAACCATTTTACAGATAGGAAAACTGAGGCTCTGAGAAGATAAATGAATTATCCATGAACACACAGTAATCTCTTAAAGTAAAATCCCATTCAAATCTGAGACACCATATTTCTGATTCTAAACATACCCAATAATAATTTCAGTTCAGGCAGAACTTGCTAAACTGAGCTCTAACAGCAAGTCACTCATAAGTTAAAAAAGACTGCAGCCACACCTGGAATGAGTGGCAGCCAAGCTCTAATGACGATTAAAGTTCAGAATAAAAAATTCAATGAGTCAGGAGCCCTTGAAATATGTAAGGCCGCATTGCCACAACCAGCAAGGCAGGGCCATTGATGTGTAAAGCAGGATGTCAGTAGCTGTTACCCCCAATCCTAATGAGGTCATCAGATTCTCTCTCCTCTCTGACTGGCTATAACCAGCTTATAAAAGCAGAGCTAGCCAAGGATTCTTGGCCAGCTCTCTAAACTGCGCCGCCCCCCCCCCACTGGCCTCCCCCCCAACCCTCCAACCCCCTGCTGAGGATTGACTATGTTATCAAGAGGGAGAACAAGAGAGCTAAGTGAAAACTGTGTGGTAATTTCAGGCAGACATGATGACTTTCCTTCTGTGCCTGCATCTGTGTTCCCCTGAGTTTGTGTGATGGCAGATGGAGTCGTGTCAAGTGCTATACTGCATGCTGCTGGAGGTCTTAAACCATAATATATGCCAAAAGAATATAGTATTTGTATTTTATCACAAAGTCAGCAACAACTACACCAGTTACAACATCTACTGAGCCCTTTCCTGTTCTCTTTGCTGGAGATTACAGGATCCCAGCAGCAATGCTGGCACGCATTGGGGATTACCTCTTTCTCTTCCTCCTGTAATCCTAAAGTGTCTGGCGAAGGTCATACACAAGTTAGGTCAGTGCTATAGGACCTACAGGATGTGTACTTATAGGTACAGCATCTGTGGCATCCCTATCTAGCAAGTGAGCCCCCAGACAGGTTCTCAAGCCTATGAGACCCCATCAATGCAATTACTTTTACTAGTTAGCCAGAGAACACAATTAATTCAAAGCAAAAGCATTTAATGAAATGTATACTAAGAATTACAGAATTTTTAGAAAGAAACTTAATGCCTATAGCCCACCCCAAATCAGAAAATGAATTCACTATGATATACCCAGTCTCTTCCTGAAGATCAACAATGAGGGAGAACCCCCTGCCTCTCAAAGTAACCCATTTGTACATAAGGATATTTCCAATTGTTGGAAATTTTTCATGATATCAAGTCTAAATGTGTCTCTTTAAAAAATCTAGCCCTTGTTACCGGTTCTCCTTTTGGTGCAAAATACAACAGGCCCGACACCATATGACAGTCCTTTAAATACTCAAAGACAGCTTTCATGTCTCCCCGAATCTTCTCATCTCAAATCCCCAGCTGTGTCAACCAATCCGCGTATAGCATTATTCAAGGTCTTTCATCATTCTAGTTGCCATCTTCTAGACAAGGGGATCTTAACTTGGATTGTGTGAAATTCTTGTTTTAAAAATATTTTGATAACTATTTCAACATGTTGTTTACCTTTGTGATCCTGTGTATTTTATTTTACGCATTTGATAACATTCTTCAGGGAAGGGGTCCATAAGATTCACCAGACAAAGGGGTCCATGACACACATACCAAAAAGGTTAATATACTATATTAAATAAATATACTACCTAAAATGTGCTCAGAATTGATGTTCTTAATGTTACAAATGAGGTCTGGCCACGGCAGAGTACAAGACTATCTATGACTTATTCCTGGTAGCCATTCCTTTTTTTTTTTAACAATCTCCAGTGGTCTTAGCTTTTTTTCCTCCTGCTATATTGACCTTCTAGTTTACCATTCATTTGTCAAATTGGTCGAAGCATACCTCAGCCATCTTGAACTTGTAAAATCAAGTTTTTCGCCCAAGTATATGATTACATTTATTGCTATTTAATTTCATCTTATTCACTTCAGCCCAATGCTCCAGCCCATCCATCAATATGCTACTAGATGACTCTGTCATCCTACATTTTAGCTGGGCCTCCCAAGCGTTGTGTCATGCGCAATTGTGATGAGCATGCCATCTATGCTATTATCCAAGTCACTGATAAAAATGCAAAATAGTCCAAGGCCAAGCCCAGGTCCTTGGAACACCCTACCGGAAACCTTCCAAGCAGACACTGGATCATTAACCACAGTTCTCCTCTTTAACCAGTTGCAGTTCTCTCTAATTGTAACAGCATCTTGCCCACATCTCTTTTTTTTCAGAAGAGTAGCAAGAGAAAATCAAATCCTGTCCTAAAATCTAAGCAATAATGCAAATAGTTTGTATTTATGGAACACTTAAATGTTAGCAAAGCACTGCACTGTTTCGCTGACCTCCCAGCTTAATGACCCTATCAAAGAAGGAAATAAAATTAGTCTGGCATGGCCTGATCTTAGGAAATCCTGCTGACCTTTTGTGATTGCTGCTCTGTTTTGTGAATGTCCACTAACCAATTCATTGGCTGACTGTGCTGAGCTATGCCCCCCTTCCCCTGCCCAAACTGGCCCAAAGCAGCCTTGAGGTAAACGTCCTGCTTCTATGTCCACCTGTTCCTGTGGAAGATAGTCCTTTCTTTTGTGGTTTTCAAGCATAAATCTCCCCTGCCTCTCCTGGGCTGTGGGATCCTTTGTAACTTGTACTGGGGGGCCTCAGCCCTAGTGTCTGATTTTCCTCCTAATAAAACTTTTTTCACCCCAGCTGGGACTCCTCAGTATTTTGAGAGGTGGGCTTCACCGGGTTGACATAGTCAAGCTGCAATTAGAAGATTGTATTCTTTTCCATTTTTTAAAAATGGGGACATTTGTCTTTCTCAATCTTGCACAGCCTTTCTCATTTTTCATAATCTTGTCACTAGACGTGATTCAACAATCACCCGCACCAGTTCTTCCTGGACCCCATGATATAGTTCATATGGGATAATTTACTTGAACTTATCAAAAGCAGCTAGGGGCTCTTTTGTTGTTGTTCAGTCTTATCAGTTGTGTCCAACTCTGTGACTCCATTTGGGGTTTTCTTGGTAAAGATACTAGAGTGATTTGCCATTTCCCCCTCTAGCTCATTTTACAGATGGAAAAACTGAGACAAACAGGGCTGAGTGACTTGCCCAAGATCACACAGATAGTAAGTGTCTAAAGCTAGATCTGATTCAGGATGATGAGTCTTCCTGACTTCAGACCCAACATTCTATCCATTGTGCCACCACCTAGCTCTGCCCATTGGAGCTCTTTTACAGTTTTCTTATTTACATTGGTTATCCAGCTCTTTGAGTTAGGAACTTTCTTTTTCTGAGCATGTTTATACTGCCAGTGCCTAGCCCAATGCCTGGCAATTACTAAGTACTTAATAAATAATACTTATAAATTGGATATGGAGAGCTTTGTTTGTCTTGTAGACACAGGAGCACAGGATGCTTCTAACTTGGGCAGCCCAGCCCCTCAAGGCTATAGACAAATGGTACTTGTTTCTGCCCAATTACAAGTGTGACAAATGAATCATCAAAGGCACATTTCAGCCGGGCTAAGTATACATGTGTTGCTACGTAATGAAGCAAAAAGTCCATTAACATGAATTGCATTTGTTTGTTTATTATTGATTGGTGTACTAATAACTTAACACTAAGAATTTTCTGAACGTCATTCAGTAAAATCAAAATGAACATTTTTGCCAAGTTGTTTTTGAATGGGATAATAATAGCTAACAATGCTATCATTGCCGCCTCCCAATCCTTTCACAAGGAATCATAAAATCTCAGAAGGCATCAAGCCCAATCCATATCTTAAACATGAATACTCTCTACAGCATTTCCAACAAGTGATTGTCCAGCCAGAGCTTGAAGGCCTCCAGTAATAGGCAACTCACTACCTCCTGAAATACCCGTTCCATTTTTGAACAGCAGTATTTCATCATACTGAGAAGATATTCCTCCCATTGGCCTTAATACATAGGATCATAGATCTAGGATAGAAGTGTTCTCGGAGGCCATATAGTCCAACCTCTTCATTTTGCAGATGGTGAAACTAACACCCATGGAGGCTGAGATATGTCCAATGTCAGAAAGACAGTAAAGGTCAAAGGCAGGATTTGAACCTAAGCCCTCTAACATCAAATGTAGCATTCTTTCCACTGTATCATGTTCCCTCTTTTAACCTCTGGGGCCAAGCAGAGTAAATCTAAATCATCTTATACATGGCAGACCTTCAAATACTTAAGGACAGTTTCAAGATCCTTGCCAGTCTTCCTTTCTTCAGCAAAAAAAAAAAAAATGCTCAAGTTTCTTTCAACTGATCCCTTTATGTCACAGTCTTCAAGCCCACTACCATTCCTGTCACCCAGTCCTGGACTCATTCCACCTTGTCTGCAAAAATGAGATGCCAAGAACTAAACGCAGTGTTCTAAATTGTGGTCAGTCACACACACACACACACACACACACACACACACACACACACACACTTTCCTAGATGCTATCATTTTAGTGATGCATCTTAAATTCACATGAGCAGACTGTTGTCTCATATCAAGGTTTAAGTCTGCAAAAATTCTTGGTCCTTTTCACCTAGACTGTTATCTAGCCATGCCTTCATAGTTCAGTAAACTTGATTTTAAAAGAACATTGCAGTTATCCCGTATCATTTTAAAGACTGTTTCCCTTTATTTTTTTTGAAGGGGGGAAGGCAGGGCAATTGGGGTTAAGTGACTTGCCCAAGGTCACATAGCTAGTAAGCATGTCAAGCATCTGAGGCCGGATTTGACCTCAGGTCCTCCTGACTCCAGGGCTGGTGCTCTACTCACTGCACCACCTAGCTGCCCCTTCCCTTTATTTTTGTAATACTTATTTTATGATATTTTTACACCACACTAATTTATAAATACAGCCCTACCCCATTCCCTAGAAAGTTATATCTTATAACAAAAAATAATAAAGAAACAAAGGCAATTCAACAAAAAAAAACACTTCAACCGAATCATATAATTTATGCGATATTCCGTACCCACAATCCCCTACCTCTTCATAGGAACTCTGTCCCTTTTCTTTTTAATTTTTTAATTAATTTTTTTTTAATTAACAAAAATCTTTTTTCCTTCTCTTTCCCACATCCCCCTCTCTCCCATTGAAAAAAAAAACAAAACCCATGTAACAAATATGCAACACATGCATAGTCAAGAAAAACCAATTCCCACATCAGCCATGTCTGAGAAGTATCTATCTCCAGTAACAGCCTGAGTTCCTCAGTTTTCTATCAGAAGGTGGGTAGCATGTGTCATCATTGGTTCTCTGAAATTATGGTTACTCTTTGAACTGACCAAGGTCTTAAGTTTTTCAAAGTTGTTTGTCTTTTCCATGTTGTTATTGTATAAATTATTCTCCAGGTTCAGCTCACTTCATTCCACATCAGTTCATGCAAGCCTTCCCAGGGTGACTTCCCCTTTAAATGGATAACAAAATTAGCCCACATCAATGCTTTCTTCCGAGTAGTATCAAAGCAACCTACAGGGACTACCTGTTCCTTTAAAATGGCAGGAACTCTGGGGAAGGAAGTCATCACAGAGAATTCAGAGTGCTTTCCTTGGCACTTAAAAGCATTTTACAGAAAACTTGAAAATTCTGTGCCACACCCAGTGTTAGCCCCACTGTCAGCATCTCATGAAGCGGCCGGGGGGGGGGGGGGGGGGGAGTGGATATCAATATCATAGAGCAGAACCCAGCAGAGGCTGAAGGAGAAACCCAATTCTCTGACCCTCTGTCCTAGGCTATGTCCCCCAAAATTGAATAAAAAGAGCTGTAGCCCCATTGACATTCGAAAAATACTGTTTGCTCTGGGCTCTCATTCACCAAGATATAGAATTTAGAATGCCTCCATTAAAGTTTCAGAAATTACTTTTCAGAATTCACCTCAACCAATTCCTAAAGGACAAATAAGTGGTCAAAATACAGGAACAAATAGTTCTCAGAAGAAGAATTGTAAACTATTAACAACCATATAAAAAATCATACCAAGCCACTCATGTAAGAGAAATGAAACTCTGATCTTTTACCTCACACCCAGAAAATTGGTAAAGATGACAAAAAGAAATAGCCACTCTTAGAGTAGTTGTGGAAGAAAGGCACACTAATACACTGTGGGCAGAGTGTAACCATTCTAGAAAGCAATTTGGACTTGTGTTAAAAAGTGACTAAAATGTCCATACCCTTTGACCCAGAGATCCTACTGCTAGGCATATACTCTAAGTCAAAGAAAGAAATAAATGGATTCACCAAAATATTTAAAGTAATCCTTTCTGCCGTAGCAAAAATTTAAAAAGTGGAAACAAAGAAGATGCCCATTGACTGGGGAAAAGCTAAACCAATTACGGTGCATGAATTTAAGGGAATGTTACTACATCATAAGAAACTTGTCAAGATTTCAAACTCAATATATCCAAAAGAGAACTCATCCCTACCCCCAAACCGTTCCCTTTTCCCAACTTTTCTACTATTGTAGAGGGCGCCACCATCCTCTCTGTAATCCGGATCCACAACTAAGGTCTCATCCTTGATTCTTCACTCCTACCCTACATATCCAATCAGTTACCAAATGCTGTCATTACTAACTTGACAACCAGTCACCTAGATATCTCTTCTCCACTCACGAAGCCAACACCTTAACTCAGGCTCTCATTAACTTTCACATTGTTTACCACAATAGACTCATAAATGATCTCCCCTCAAGTCTCTTGCTTTTCCAATTCATCCTCCACATAAATGCCAACATGATTTTCCCGAAGTATAGATATGACCACGCCATCCTCTATGTAATAAACTCTAATGCTTTCCAAAATTATCTCGCACCTTACATATGCCTTTCTATGTACACGTTCTCTCCTGTTAGAATATAAGCTACTTGAGGGCAGGGACTATTTTCATCTTTTCTTTGTATTCCTGGCACTTATACAGCACAATGCCTAGAACATACATTGACAGGGAGCAATCACTGAGGGGGAATTTGGGGAAAGGAGAGGGCAAATTTCTGTTGATTCTGCAGTCAGACTACTCTACTACTAGCCCTGGGCACAGTTCATTGTGTCTTAGTAACTTGCAGAGTCATTGCAAATGGTAGCTCTGAATGAGTTGGCTTCTCCTTCTCTTTTCCCTCATTAGTAGAGATTAATGGACAGTAGACTCCTTCCATATGCTCATGGTATTGGTTGATATCCGTGTTATACAACCTCATAACAATCCAGTATTGAATTTCCTTTTTGGTAAGCATCAACAGTACCTAGCCTTTGAAAGGAACAAAATGCTATGTTAAAATGATTGTGCTCCAGGATGAGATTTCACCAGCAAGGATTAAGCAGTAGGCAGCTCACAGATTTGCTGGCATATTAACAAGCCAAGAAAGTCTGTTCCTGCATTTTACAGCTCACAGAATAATTCAACAGGTCACCATGTGCCATGGGAACATTGGGCTGGTTTGAATGGGCTTCTGCTGCACAAGAGAAAGACAATACTGCTTAGGGTCCTTGGAGAAGTCTGTTCATTAAAACTCTGCCATTTTAAAAAAGGTACCATGTGACCACTCTCTTGCAACTCTAAGGTACATAATCATAATAGTATCAATATAACAAAAATATATCCCCTCCATATACCTATGATCCAGCTACACTGGTCTACCTGCTGTTCTTCACTTACAACCCTCCATCTGTGATCTCTATGCCTCTGCACTGGATGAAATATTTTCCATGCTAATCTCTGCCTTCTGGCTTCCCTGGTTTTCTTTAAGTCTCAGCTAAAATCAAATCTACTACAAGATCATTTCCTGATCCCCTTTAATGCTAGTGCCTTCCCTCTATTGATTATCTCCAATTTATCCTGTATCTATCTTTCATATGGACAGCTAGATGACACAATGGATAGAAAGCTGGGCCTGGAGTCAGGAAGCCTCATCTTTCTGAGTTCAAATCTGGCCTTAGACACTTACTAGCTGTGTGACCCTGGGTAAGTCACTTAACCCTGTTTGCCTCAGTTTCCTCACCTATAAAATGAACTGGAGAAGGAAATGGCAAACCAGTCCAGCATCTTGGCCAAGAAGACCCCAAATGGGGTCATGAAGAGTTGGACACAACTGAATAACAACAAAATCTTTCCTGTATTTTCATGTTGTTTCCCTATTAGAATGTGAGCTCCTTGAGAACATAAACTATTTTTTGCCTTTCTTTGTATCCCCAGTGCTTAGTTCAGTGCTTGGAATACAGTAGGCACTTAATAAATGCTTATTGTCTGACTGATTAATTTCTCCCATGCCCTGAATCCTCTCCCTCTTCATCTCTGACTCTTAGCTTCTTTGTCTTCCTTCAAGTATCAGCTCAAACACCAACTTCTTCAGGCTATAACCCCTTCTCCCTCTAATGCCTACTCTGAGATTACCTTCATTTACTTTGTACATATTATATATGTGCCTAGTTATTTACATGGTATCTACAATATAGTCCAAAAAATGTATTAAGTGCCTATTATGTGCCAGGCCCTGGGGGTGGAGTGAGACAACTCGCCCTCAAAGAGCTTTACAATCTAATGAGAGAAGACAACACACAAAAGGAAGCTGGAAAGCAGAGGGGGAAAGGACACCAGGGATCATCTTGTTCTGTTGGAACCAGGCAGAGGTGCAGATGTGAAGTGCAGTGAGCTACAAATAGGAGTCCTGCCCTCTATTAAGGAAGACTTTGGGAGTTTAGTACTCCACCCTCCAGGCCTTCAATCAGAGGGGAGAGGAGGCTAAAGGAAGTGGCACCCAAGCCACCTATATGGCACTGAATTAGGTATGAACATATTTATATAAACTTAATTAGATGAGGTCCTTATCATCTAATGAAGAGACAAGACCAACACATATTGTAAGTATATATAGTAAGTATAGATTATGAGGGATACATCTCTCTCTTTCTCTCTCTCTCTCTCTCTCTCTCTCTCTCTGTCTTTCTTTCTTTTCATCTCTCTCTTCTTTGTCTCTCTACCTCTGTCTCTATCTCTGTCTCTGTCTCTCTTTCTCATGTGCACATTCATGCAAACCTTATGGATAAAGACCACATTGAGGTCAGGATTCAGAACTGGGAAGAATTATCAGATTTATGAATTAGAAGGTGAAAGATGATTGGTTATCTGCTCACTCAATAAGT
The DNA here is from genome assembly GCF_011100635.1 of Trichosurus vulpecula. NCBI lineage: Eukaryota > Metazoa > Chordata > Mammalia > Diprotodontia > Phalangeridae > Trichosurus > Trichosurus vulpecula. The sequence goes on along the minus strand of NC_050574.1, from coordinate 140,093,859 downwards.
CCCTCTGACTTAAGATAATCCACAAGACGCTCATTTGAAAGAACTGAAGAGAAGACTTGATGGAAGGATGATAGCTGCCTTCCAGTGTCGAAGGGCTTTCAAATGAAAGGGGAATTAACCTTGTTCTGCCTGCTCCTAGAGGGCAGAACCAGAAGCAATGGGTAGAAGTAGTAAAGAAACAGATTTAGGCTTCATACAAATAAAATTTTTCTTTTATTAAAAAAAATTTTTAATTAGTAGAAATATTTTTTCTCTACTGTCCAGCCCCAACCAATTAGGGGTACAATAAAGTCCTAATAGTTATCTGAAGGTAAAATGGGGTGTCTCAAGATGTAATGGGTTCCCATTCATTTGAAGTTTTCAAGCCTCAAGTATCCGGAAAACCCTTTATTAGGGAGGTTCTAAGGTCCAGGTTGGACAAGTCAAAAGCACTCTTTGCTTCATTTTCATCAGCTGTAAATGAATGAGCTAAACTAGATAATCTCGTAGGTCCCTAGCAACTCTAAACCTTTACCTAGAAGAAGAGTAGTTATTCATTCTCACCTCCAAATCATGGATTAAAAGAAGATATACATATAATTCCCTCCCTCCACTTGCCATTTCTCCTAATGTCAATACTAAACTTATCCATGAACACAGTTATCTCTGCTACCTACATCCAGAGTCAACATTGAAAACACAAAGCACAAGATTTTTAACCAAGATGGCTACCTGAATAGGAGGCAGACTGCCTAGCTCCCACATACTTATTCTAGCAAAAACCAGAAATTCACACTAGACCAAAAAATTATCAAGAAATCCAAAGAGAAATGGCAGTAAGTGACTTCTCTACTGTAACTGCCCCAAAAGCCAGGCAGAAGCCCAAGGGCAGCAGGAAAAGGTACCACCAGCAAAGCCTGCACTAGCACAGGCAAACAAACTGGCAGCCTACCAGCCTACAACCACAGATGAACCAGAGACACACACAGCTTTCGAAGTTCTTTGTCCAAAGAAAGCAAGAGCAGAAGGTCCCAGAGTGGTCAAAAAGCCCCATGGTGAGCACATTAGAAAATACCAGAAATAGAGTGGGTTAAAAAAAAAAAAAGTATAGCAGGGGGTAGATCCTGAACTTTGCACAGTCCCAATTCAGGAACTAAAGCTGGAGAGATGAGAAAAAAACACAAAGCCAGCAGCAGTCAATATCTAGGAGAAATTAAGCAAAAGATGATTTAAAATGAAATAAAGGCTCTGGAATAAAGAATTGGAAGAAGCGCTTAGAAGAGCAAGTAGCAAACTTTAACAAAGTAATTGACTCCCTGAAAACTAGAATAAACCAAACAGAAATCAATGATTTCATAAGACAGCAAGAAATAGTAGTACAAAATCAAAGACTAACAAAATAGAATAAAACATAAGACACCTGATATCAAAATCACTAACCTGGAAAACAAGTCAAAGAGAAATAATTTAAGAATCACTAGGGGCAGCTAGGTGGCGCAGTGAGTAGAGCATTGGCCCTGAAGTCAGGAGGACCTGAATTCAAATTCGACCTCAGACACTTGACACATGTACTAGCTGTGTGACCTTGGGCAAGTCACTTAACTCCAATTGCACTGCCAAAAAGCAAAAAAAAAAAAAATCTGAATAGAATTCTATGGGGGAGATGGGGGAATGGACATCTAATGGAATAGAGGTCTTTCAAGCAGAATTCTGATTCTGAATCAGAATTCAAGATAAAAGGAATAGAGCTGAGTAGAAACTGAGTAGGAAATACAAATACAAATCCAGAGAAACCTAGAAAGGTAAATTTATTTGAGTAGTTGAAGGAGCTATATGATGATGTAGTGCTAACCTTCTATAGTAGGAAAAGAAACAAGTGTTCCTTCAGAACCTTAGTGCTTTCAAAGGGTATTGAAAAATTTAAATTAAAAAATATTCTAGTGTCATATTGATTCTGTTCTGAAGGTATGAAAATGGGAAAGTAAGAGAGGATAAAAAGGGACTTACTCGTATAAAAAGGAGAAAGAAGGAGGTGGAACTTGTTATTTCTCATAATTGCTGTGTGAGAAGAGTATACAAATATGGAAGAAGGGATGAGGTAATAGACATCAAATAAACCTCACTTTTATCTGAAACAGAAGAAAAGTGTTGAACTCCTTAAACATCTCTCATTTCCCACATAGCATGTCTTCCCCCGTTAGACTGTAAGCTCCTTGAAGTCAAGGACTAATTTTTCCTATCTGTATCCTTAACACTAAATCCAATAACTGGCACATAAAATAACTAATGACTATTAAGTAATGAACACACACAAACATTTGGGTATAGCTCAAACTCAACTGGGAAGTGTGTGGGAATTGGGGTGGGATAGAGGTTAGAGAGACATTGCTAAAAAAAAAAAAGTTAAAAAAAAGGAGGAAGGGGTGCCAGGAAAGAAATAGCCACAAGCAAAATAAACTGTTTAATACCAAAGGAGTAATTACAAGGGAAAAAGAAAAAGAGAAGAACTAGACTCAAAGAGGAAGGGAGGAAATGATTTAAATTGCCTCTTAGATAATCGAGGAATGGCTGAACAAACTGTGGCCTATAGATGTAATGGAATGTTAGAATGCCCTAAAAAATTACAAAAGAATTTATTTTAAAGAATCCTGGGAAGTATGAACTGATTCAGAATAAAATGTTCAGAACCAGGAGATGAGTTTATTCAAGGGCAGCAAAAATGTAAAGAAAAACAACTTTGAAATGAAAGGTGAGCACATTTATAAAAAGATCTATTTTTAAACACAGCCACTTTATGGATTCACTGTGCGTGACTAAGCTTATTTGTTATAAGGTTGACTTCCTACTTTCTCTTGGTTTTTAATTGGGAGGGATTTGGGGATGAGGGAGCTAACAATAGTGATGCGAAAACAGTTGGCTGTTGAAATACATACCTAAAGTCTGGACACATAAGCAAAAATGCATATTTTCAAGAAATGAAATGAATGGAAATTTTCAACATTTTATTTAATTGGAATATTAACAAATAACATCTTCAATATGATTTGCGTCATTTGTGATGCAAAGGTTGATGCGCTTTGCGAGATTCACATGAACTTGATGCAATAACTCCACATTGCCATCAATTTTAGCACATTCACTCTTTATGTGTTCAATTAAGTGTGTTGCATCTGTGATTTTCATTGAGTACACTTTCTCCTTTAGCATACCCCAGAAAAAGAAGTCAAGGGGGCTAAGGTCTGTTAATATTCCAAGTATTTCAAAATATGCATTTTTGCCTATGCGTCCAGACTTTAGGGACACCCTGTATAATATGCACAGAAGAGAACAGAAAGAAGTTCAGAATGAAGCATGAACTGGATAGTTTTGAAACTAATATAATTTGTCATAAATTTTTTTTAAAAGCAAGCATATGAAATGGAGATTCACACCTTATACAGAATCATCTTTTGGTGTTCTCATGGGTATATGGAAATACCCTTTTTGGGTGGTTAAGTTCAAAGTTAAAATTAAACAAAGAAGAACAAGGAGAATGAAAAAAAATGTGTGTTTCCTAGATTTTCCCATTTGACTATGTGAACATCTTATCAAATCAGTCCACTTGTACATGTATTTTGGGCAAGTACAGTGGATGGATTGTTCTAGATGCAGAAGTCTGTAGGAAGAGATGTCATCTGAAGTTCCAGACAAGGTTATATTGCATTTGGGAAACTGCCCCAGTATCTTCGATAATCTCAGATCACTGGTTCCTCCTAAAATTCACTTCTTTAACATTGACATTCCCCTCAGGCATATACATGGTTGAGAATTATAGAAGAAAAAAATCAGAATAATTAAAATGACAAAAAGCTCATGTTGTGATGGAAAGACATAGTGTGAGTAGGATGTAGCATTATCAACAATAATTTGCAAGAAACTAGCATTATCAATGATAATTTGCAGGCAAAGAGTGGGTAGATGAGATATGATATCAGTCATGTTTATGAATGCAAAAAGTGGGTTCAAATCAAGAAAAAGAGAGATAATAGATGAGTAACTCATAGAGTACACAGGTACCCTTGAGATACAAATGAGCATAAGGAAAATGCCTATATTCCATATGGACCCTCTTTGTGGGATTTATGGGGAAACAGGAATAGGACAGAATGAAAAGGTATAGAAAAGTTATCATCTGCATTGGATCCCTCACATCTCTGAAATTACAGCTCATTCAAAGTTTCAAAGTAAGGTTTTAAAAAATGTTTAATAATGTCTTTTGTCTTATTTCCTTATGTCCTCTACCCCTTTCTCCTCTCCTATTCAGAGAACCATCCTCAGAGCAAGGCATAAAAAGAGGGAGAAAGGCAGTTCGACAAGGCTACCAAACACCATGGCCTTTCCATTTGTATTAAGCACCTATAGGAGTTGAAATGCAGTTAATGATGATAACTGTGATGATTTAAAAATTCTGAGAGTAATTTAATCAGTTTATTAATAAGGTCAGCATGGTTATTAATAAAAGGATAGCCATAGACCAAAGACAACCATGGCGGCAGGCCCACAGTTTATATACCCTTGAAGAACAGGTATTCCCCACGGTGGGAATCAACCCTGATTGGTTAAAGAGAGAACTATTATTACAATGAGGGGCTGAGAGTAACATCACATCACCCTTGGACCTAGAGACTATCTCTATACCCAGCCTGCCCTCAGCCTGGGGCAATCTATTCAAAGAACTAATGCCCCACCCAAGCCTGAGAAGTAACAATGGTTACTCCACCTGGGTAGAGTCTGAACAAGAAAGTTAGTCCAATATTATTATGAGCAATGTTCTTCAAAAGACTGAACCTTTTAAAACCAGGACTTTAGAAAAAGAGGAGAACTCTGGATCTCCCTAAGTCATTGGTTATTAATTATCATTTCTCCGATGATGATGATGACTAGCAATTATACTGTGCTTATTCTGTGCCATGCACTGCACTAAGCACTATACAAATATTGTCTCATTTGATCTTCACAACAACCCTGTGGGATAGTTGCTATTATCTCAACTTTATAATTGAGGAAACTGAGGGAAATAGAGGTTAAGTGACTTATGCAGGGCCACATAGCTAGCATCTGAGATGAAATTTGAATTCAGGTCTACCTAACTACTGGCCCAGCATTCTTTCCACCTCTGTCACCCAGTTGCCTCCTCAATTCAATCTTCTTCTCTGTAAAACATTCTGGGTAGTGGAAATGCTTCATTTGCTTGGGGCATCTGCCTTCTAAACTCCCTTTCTGGGTCCCTATTTTAGAGAGGATTCCAGCCACGTCTCACCTCTGAACTCCTTCTGGAATCTTTTTCTTCCTCCTCCCTGCCATATTACCTTCCCTGAGGAACCTCTGCCGTGGAACCTCCTCTATTAACTGGTGACTCTTCTCCACAGAACTATCCCCTTGACTTCTGTATTATTCCCTCCCTTCTTCTCCTCAACTGTTAGATTGCCAGTTCCATTTTATGTGTTTTCTTCCCCTATTCTAAGGGAAGCTATTTGTAAGTAAAGTCTGTCATGTTTGCTTGTATTTATATCCCCAATACTTATCATAGCACCTGGCTCATAGTAGGTGTTTAACAAATGTTCTATCTATCTATCTATCTATCTCAATTTTCTTTTTGCAGATGATTATGCACTCAATGCAGCCGCTGAAGCTGAGATGCAATGAAGTATGGATCAATTCTCTGCTGCTCGTGCTAGTCTTGGCCTAACGCCAAGAAAACACAGGTGCTCCATCAGGCACCACCATACCATCTATACATGGAACCATCAGTTACAGCAAATGGAGAAGTTTTGAATGCTGTGGATAAGTTCACTTACCTTGGCAGTGTACTTTTCCAGGGATGTACACATTGATAATGAGATTGACGCATGCATTGCTAGAGCTAGCTCAGTGTTTGGGAGGCTCCAAAGGAAAGTATGGGAGAGAAGAGGTATTAGACTGCCTACCAAACTGAAGAAATACAGAGCTGTGGTGCTGACCTCATTATTGTATCCCTGTGAAATCTGGGCAGTCTACCAGCGCCATGCCAGGAAACTGAACTGCTTCCTTCTGAATTGTCTTAGGAAGCTTCTGAAGATCACCTGGCAGGATAAGGTACAAGACACTGAGATCCTTACTCAAACTAAACTGCCAAGCATTCAAATTCTGCTTTAGAAAGCACACTTGCCACAAAGACTGTTTTATGGAGAACTCAGATAGGGAAAGTATTCACATGATGGTCAGAAAAAGCAATACAAAGACACTCTCAAAGTCTCTCTCAAGAACTTTGGGATTGATTGTGTGACATGGGAGACACTGGCACAAGACCACTCAGCATGGCATTCCCACATCAGAGAATTTTGCTCTATGAGCAAAGCAGAATTGAAACAGCTCAAAGGAAACACAGGATGCACAAGTTTGGAGCATCCACCCCAAATGTTCACATGGACTATTTGTGTCTGACCTGTGGTAGAGCATTCCAAGCTTATATTGGCCTGATCAGCCACAGTTGGACACATTGAATCTTGACTCAAGCATAGTGATGTTGTTTTGGTCCTCTTTGAGAACCAAGAAGGATAACCAACCAACTATCTATCTATCTATCTATCTATCTATCTATCTATCTATCTATCTATCTATTTGTCTATCTATCTATCCGGCGATCTAGCTATCTACTGAGTCAATGTTCTGTACCCACAATCCTCCACCTCTTCAAAGAAGGAAAGCAGGTGCATGGAAAAATTTTTTAAAGAAAATTTTCCTAGATAGACTGTAGAAATGGAAGCAAACTCTTAGTTTCGATCCAAAGATTTGGCTTCACTACTACAAACAGTAACATTATCATTTATAAATGATTAGAATTCTATCAGTCTCTGGTGTCCTTGAAAAGTCTGTCTTTGAACCAAGAAATAATCATTTACTTCACTGAGATACAAAATGAACCATGAAAATGGGAACTCTGAGTTACTCATTTGAAGACTAATTGGAAGAGAAAACAAGTCTGGCGCCTAATGTGTATTTGCTTAAAAAATGGACTGCATGTGGGAGGACCAAGTTATTTTAGTCTTTTTACATCTCTCTGTTGGCTTTTTAAGTGGTGGATATTTTACCATAAATTCAAAACACTGTGCTGCTACTGGGACCCAGTGTAATGAAGATATCTGAGCTTCTTAAAGAAAATGTAAAAGACCTAGGCAAGATGCACTAACGGGAGGTAGTGAAGTTTGAGATGTATTATGGGGACAGTGAATAAGACCATACATTTGAGTCCAAAAGATATTCGGGGACCACATAGTAAATGGTCATCTGAAGAGTCTGGACTTTATCCTAGGCAATAGAAGGTCATTTTTTTTAAAAAAAACAAGAGATATAGTAAAACCATAGGATGGTGAAATGGTATTTTTGAGTTGGTTTTTGGCTCTCTTTCTTGTTTCCAAGGTAGACCCACTAATGAGATCAAAGCATGCAATCTGCCCTCTCAGAGGGGCTGTAATCACACTGTTACCTTCCTCAACCTTCTCAGTCTCCCCACCCTAAATAGAACTGAGGTTTGTCCCTCAGCATAATCCCTTTTGCTAATCCTTGCTCCATGGAAAAAATCTATCTCTGGAGCCTGATAACCTAGGTTCCAATCTTGCCTCTGATTATTTATAGGAACCTAGGAGGCTAGAGTGCTAGACATGACGTTGGGAAAAATTTGGCTTCAGATTCTTTCTATCTGGGTGACCTTGAGCAAGTCACTTAACCTCTGTCTTCCTCAGTTTTTTCATATGTAAATAAATATCAGTATTATTACTACAGCTAAAATGTATATATTGTTTACTATGTTCCAGGCACTTCACAAATATCTCATTTGATTCTCACAACATCCCTAGGAGGTAGGTGCTATCATCACCCCCATTTTATAGATGAGGAAACTGAGGCAAAGAAAGGCTTAGTGTCTGTCCTAGAGTCACACAGCTAGCAAGTGTCGGAGTCCAGATTTGAACTCAGATCTGTCTAACTCCAGTCCCAGTTCTCTTTCCACTGTGCTACCAATAATAATAGCATCTAACTCCCAAGTTACTTGTGAAGATCCAATGAGATGTTTGTAAAGTGCTTTGCAAACATTAAAGTACTATATAAATGCTAGCTGTTTTAATTATTAAGAGATTCTCAATATTTTGTGTCATGGACCCTTTTGTCAGTCTGGTGAATGAATATGAAGGTCTTTAACATGCGTAAAAGAAAATATTTAGGATTATGAAGGAAACTAATTGTGTTGTAATACGATTAGAAAAATATTTTTTTAAAAAACTATTCATGGAGCCTCCATTAAGAATATCTGATCTATTTGTCCGTAAAGAAACAAAGGCTCATAGAGGTGATGTGAATTCCCCAAGTTCACACAAATAGTAACTGGATGAAAACTGTGGTATGCAGGATGAATCAGAGAAAAAAGAAAGTAGAAACAGAGAATTATTTCTATGATCCAGGTATTGGGCATCATGAATAGTTGTAGTAATAATGAATGGGTGAGAGCAAGGCTGTAAAGTGAGATCCAACAGGAGTTAGTGGCATATTGGATATGGAGGTCTGAGGGATTAGGAAGAGTCTGAGCCAACCTGGTAAAGCAGAAAAAGCATCTGACCTGGAATCAGGAGAGACCTGGATTCGAATTCTGCCTCTAGTACTCACTAGCTGGGAGACTGTGCTGGTAAGCAAAATGGCCTTTGTTTTCTTTGAGTAATCCTTACTAGGTGCTAAGCCGCAGGCCCAAACCCCTATTAGGTGTGGAACCTATGTGGGTGTGGATTGGTGACCGGGGTGGGGCCCAAGGTGGGGCTGGCTAAGGGGAGGTGCTAACTCCAGAGCCATGCCCTATTAGGTGTTAACCTAATCTATGTGGATGTGAACCTCCCAGGGTCCTAAGGGGAGGGGCCAACTCAAGAACCAATCACCAGAGCCTAAGCTCTGGTCATTCAGACAACATTTGTTGACATCTGAAGCCCTATAAGAAGCGAGGACAGAGTCATTTGTGCAGGGCTCTCAAGATGGTGTTGAGGAGACTCCAGGCAGCTGTAGCTAAGGAGCTCCTCCTTACAGCAGTGGTGGCGCGTGACTCTGGGCCAGCCCTTGTTCTGAGCTCCTGGGCTGAACCTAGATGTTGGTAACTGTGAATCTGTATTGGGTCTGTCTGTTGATGTTTATAATTGGTTTGTATGTTGCTCTGAAGTTCAGGGTGATGGCCTTCTCCCCTGAACTAAGTGACTGATATTTGTATGCTGAATTAAAGTGAGCTTGTCAACCCCTTCACCTTGCTTTCCTTAGTTAAGCAGATCAAAAGAACCTGTGCTATTGGCAGCTTTCTGGGTGCTGGCTGTGGGTGAATCTTACACCCCCACAGAAGCTGCTAGCCAGATTGTTGAAACAGAGACCCTGTGAGATCTTATCCACATTAAGCCTCTGGTTCTTCAACTACAAAATGAGGATAATATCATCTGCAATACTTATCTCACAGAGTTGTGAGAGTCAAGTCAAATAGTATATATGAATTGCTCTTCAAACTTCAAAGCATCATATAAATAAGTCTATTCTTAGACTCCAGCCACCAGCCTAAAATTTTCTTATCTATATTCTCTCTGCAGCTAGGGCAGGTAGGTGGTGTGATACATAGAGTGCTGGGCCTGGAGTCAGGAAGACTTATCTTCTTGAGTTCAAATCTGGCCTCAGACACTTACTAGCTATGTGACCCTGGGCAAGTCACTTAACCCTTTTTGCCTCAATTTCTTCATCTGTAAAATGAGCTGGAGGAGGAAATGGCAAACCACTCCAGTATCTTTGCCAAGAAAACCCCAAATGGAATCATAAAAAGTCAGACAGAAAATAACTGAACAACAACAAACATATTCTCTCTGCATGTCATGTTAATGTTTTTTCCCAAGTATAAGCCAGCTCTGATGGGTGAGCTTTCAGCTTATCTTGCACAGACCCAATTTATCACACCACTTCCCAATCATCTCCACACCATCTTTTCGGCTCCCCGTTGTGTCTTGTCTTCCCTCATTAGAACGTAGTCTCCTTGAGAACATGGGTTGTTTTGCTTGTATCTGTATCCTCAACACTTACCACAAGGCCTAGCACATAGAAAGGATTGATAAAAAAAAATTATAATCATAAAATTAAATTTTAAAAATCTTTTTAATTCTTCTAAATTTTAAAAATTATCTGTCTCTTGATCACAATGAGGTCACCCAGGTAGATCATGACCTCTATGCCCCATCCCAAAAATCTCTCATGGCATGTGCTGGATTGGGAACCCCACCCATACCCTTTCCCTTCTCCTCATCTTCCTCTTCCACAAGCATCTGATAGTAGCTTGCCATTGCCCAGAGGGCAAATCCAAGCATCCGGAAATTGCACTATCTTGTACTGATCACTCCAGTTCATGTGTTTATGGTTGAGAAGTCCACCCACATTCTAATATCCCGAATCTTCTTGTGTAGCTTGGCTTTGGACAGTGCATAATTATAAATAACTCATTTTACAATAGTGCTTTGAGATAGTAAATCTCAAGTGCTTCACACATAATATATTATTTGAGCCTCCAAACAACCCTATGGGGTAGAGGAGCAGGTGTAATTATTCCCATTTTATATATGTGGAGACTGGGACTCACAGAGTATTGCTTGCCCGAGATCACATAGCTAGTGTAAGAGGTGAACCTATGTCTTACTAGAATATCAGTCAATTGCCTTATGATGTCAGTCACCATTCTTGTGGCTTACATTCCAAAAAACACTGCCCTGGCCAATACTTTCTAGAATGGTTGTTCAGGTTATATGTCTCAGACAGGGCAATTCCTTAAGACAAATCTCAGAAAGGTCAGGGTTCTGGGAGGTAAATAATGTACAGTTATCCCTTCCACATCGTGACTCTCCCCATCACGGTTTTAATATATCATGGGTCAGGACAAAAAATTAAGTGGGAATTTTAAGGGAGTTTTGCAGAAGCCACAGATGACATGCAAAGACCAGCAGAAGACACAGGGCCTATGACCAAATACTTAACCCAAACTTTACAATAAGGTACCATAAACACCCCATAAAAAGAAAAAGAGAAAATCCAGACTTCTTCTCTAACACGAAGGGCCAAAAAATTTTATGCAGATTTTCCAGATCTCAAGGGGCGCTACACCCCTAACCCTCACAATATGGAAGGGATAACTGTACACTGTAGTACATACCTTACATTTTTTCATGTAGCACAGAACATCTGACTCTAATACTGTTACTTTCTCAGATCATCTTTCCATTCCTGGGCCACTGTGACATAAAAAATCAAACCAAGGTCCCTGAACTTTCAGTATCACAAATGGTTCCTAAATGGATCATACTTTACTCAAAGAATATTGATACTTGTAAAGGCAGCATAATATAATGTAAAGAGTACTGGTTCAGGAGTCAGAAGACCTGAGTTCAAATCCCATTTCTGCCATCTAGTCACTGTGTTTCCTTGGGCAAGTCACTTAACCTGAGACTCAGCTTTCTCATCTGAAAAATTAGGGAATGGAGCTAGTTGCCCTGTCCTCTTTTCTGGCACTAGACCCTGGGAGTACTCTGGCCCTGCTTGATGCCTAGTATACTCAGTGGGTGCTTTGAAGAGGCTGGAGTTTATTTTCATCAAGCAGAAATTTTAGGAATGCTACTGGAACCTGGGTACATCAAGGCAGCCCTATCTCTTCACTGATTCCCAAGACCTGCCTTGTAAGTTTCAGACGTATTATGATATATCCCTCCTATGGATAGCACTCTTCACTAAGGCCACAGGATCTATGGTTTAAAAAGTGAAAGAGCCCTTAGGAGTCATCTAGACCAGCTGGATCATTTTAAAGACAGGGATGCTGAGACCCATTGCCCAAAGAGACTTAGGTAACAAGCAGCGAAGCTAAGGATTCAAACCCAGGTCTTGGGATTTCACATTCAGTACCTCTTCTGCAGCACCATGATACCTCTTGCTTCATCTTTTCCATAGCTATAAAGGTTTATGATTCAAGTTTTATTTGTAGAATGACTCAAATATAAAGATCACCTGAGACCCATTGTCAAGCACAGCTGAACATGCTATCTCTTAAATTTTTATGAGCACTTCAGCCTGTGGGCCCTAGGAGTCTTAGAGAAGTTGGCTCAGGAAGAATCATTAACCTAGGTAGCTACTCCCACTACGTTCCTTTGCTCTTCACCTATTCCTTACATTTGCCTAGCAGACAGTATTTTCTGGTAAACCAAGATTTGGTTCTTGGGTACCAACATGCATATGGCCATCCTGTTACCACAGGTTACAAGACTAGCCCAACACCTCCTACTGTACTTAACTTGGTACAGTTCCAGTGGTCAACCTCTTTAACTTTTTTTGTTGTAGACTTCAATACTAAAACAAATATACAATAAGAAAAGAAAAAGAAGCATATTATAAACTTAAATATTAAAACAGATACAAAATAAGAAAAAGATATGTCATGTGCACAACAGAATGTAAGATAAGATTCAAAATATACAGCAATAAATTTGCATTTCAAGAAAACCTATGTAATAAATACTATGCATCGTGTTGAGAGCTGTCCACCTTTGCTTCCTTGTAAGTTTTCTTTTGTTCTCTGCTGTGCACTTTTTACTTTGTTCTTTTTTCACTCTTCCTCTCCCCCACTAAAGGCTACAATTAAGTGTGGATATATTTAAATAGATACAGATATAAACATATGCATAATACATATATATACTTATGTACATACATATATAAACATATACTTTCCCTAACAATTCTACTCCTGATCTTTGTTTTTATGTTTCTGCATATCTCTCATTTCCTATCCCTCCTGCTTCCTCTACTTTACTTCTACCCTGTACCTTGCCTTCCTATTACTTAACCTACCCCCGCCCAAGGATCCCTCCCTTGTCCTCCCATTCCGATTGATCTAAACACCCTTCTATACCTACCTTTAACCAATTTCCTCACCCTCTCCTCTAGAGATCCCTCCCTTACCCTCTCCCCTCTCACTATCCTCTTAGCATTTTATTTATTTCTGAATTTAGAAGACTTTTATATTCTTCTGGATATATATGTATTGTTCCCTCTTGAACCCATTCCCAATGAAAGTAGGCTTCCAGAACTACCAGCCCTTCTTCCCCATCTAATTCCTCTGTCGGTTCTTCCTCTCACATCTTATTTATATAAGATAATTACTCTTTTTAACTCTTCCTAATGATTTTACTTTTTAAAGTCATATCATACTCAGGTCCACTCCAATCTTTCTTGAAAACTACCCAATTACTAATAACAATCTTAGATATACGTTTTACATTTTGCATACATAAAAGGTAAACAGTCTGTCTTGTAATTAGTCTGGTATGTACCTTATATTTCTCTTGTCTCTTGTATATCAAATCTTCTATTAAGTTCAAGTTTGTTTGTTTTTGTAAAAGCAAAGTATAATCCTGAATGAAAAAAATGGATATTTAATGAATTGTGTTATGGTAATTAGGATGGGGTTTTTTTTTTTTTACTGCTTTCTCTTTTGGAATGCTGAGGTAATCAAGTACCTTTGATGAGCTTTGCTTTTCAAATGTAATGGCAAGCAAAGTGGACTTTTTATTGTCTTTGTTGGGGTGTTTCTCAGCACTAAGGAATCTTTGATTGAAATGGGAGTCTTTGATGACCTGCTTACATCAAGGGAAGGCCTAAGTTGCCTAGTTTTGAGTCCCATGGTTGTGATGCCCTTTGACCCTGAAGAAGTGTATATAAACTCAGAGGTTAGCGTTTTGCCTTTGAAAGAGTGTTGGTGACAAAACTCTGTGGAGATGTTGAAGTAACCCCCCCACCGTTGTTTTGAAAACCCAGATGTGGGTGCTTCTCTCTCTGGTAACTGTTTATATACTGCTTGGACAGACCGATAGTCTGCTAATTTGTGTTATTTTGCTGTTTACCTAATTTCTGCTTGTAATCTCTGTTTGTGTTTTCTCTGAAGTTCAGGGGGCTGGCTTTTCCCCCTGAATTAAGTGAATGATATATGTACATTTAATTAAAATAAGATTGTTTAAGATTGCCTTAAAGTTGCTTTCCTTAGAAAAGCAGATCAAAGAACCTGTGCTGACAGCCTTCATGTGTGCTCTTCTTGGTCTTTCACCCCCAAAACAGCTGCTAGCAACACTGTTGTTACAAATTGTCAGACTTTCAAGACTTTGTTAAAAAAAAAAAAGGGAAAACACCTAATATTGTTACTATTTACAACTTTCTCTTGGTTCTGCTCATTTCACTCTTCATTATTTTGTGCAAGTCGTTCCATATTTTTGAAAGATCAACATCATCTTTTCTTATAGCACAATAGTATTTCATCACAATCATATATCACAACTTGTTCAGTCATTCTTAAAACAATATTGCTCTTCCTGTACCCAATGTTCTCTTGGTTCTACTCATTTCGAAGATGCGAAAAACTGCCTGTTCATATCCTTTCATTATTTATCAATTGGGGCATTACTCATATTCTTACATATTTTTCTAAGTTCTTTATATATTTGAGACATGAGACCTTTATCTGAGAAATTGTCTATAAAATCCCCCCCACCTTTTCTGCTTTCCTTCTGATCTTGGCTACATTTGTTTTATTTGTACAAAACTTTTTTAACTTAATGTAATTGAAATTATCCACTTTACACCTTACTCTGCTCTCTATCTCTTGCTTATTTATAAATTGTTCACCTATCCATAAGTCTGATAAGTAATATGTTCCATTTCTTCAGACTTTCTTGTAATATCTCTCTTTATATCTTTATATCTAGGTCATGTATTCATTTTGACCTTATTTTGCAGTAAATGGCATAAGATATTAGTCTATGCTCAATTTTTGCCATACTGCTTTCCAGATTTCCCAATAATTTTTATCAAATAATGAATTCTCATCCCAAAATCTTAAGTCTTTACAGTTGTCAAATACAAGTTTACTCTATTTGTTGCTGTAAATTGTATGTCTACTCTGTTCCATTGATCTACCTTTCTATTTCTTAGCCAGTACCAGATAGTCTTGATAATCACTGCCTTATAATATAGCTTAAGGTCTGGTACTGCTAAACCCACCTTCCTTTACATTTTTTTATTAGTCCCATTGATTTCCTTGACTTTTTGTTCTTCTAAATGAATTTTGTTATTTTTTCTAATTCAGTAAAATAAATTGCTGGTCATTTAATTGGGACAGCATTGAATATATAAATGAGTTTAGGTAAAATTGTTATTTTTATTATATTGGCCCTGCCTATCCATGAACAACTATTTCTCCAATTGTTAAAATCTGATTTTATTTGTATAAAAAGTTGGTTTTTTTTTTTTTATAATTTAGTTTCTATGGTTCCTGGGTTTCTTTTGGCAGGTATACTCTCAGGTATTTTACATTATTTAGAGTTATTTTAAACAAGGTATCACTATCTTTTGTTGCAGGGTTTTGTTTGTGACGTATAGGAATGATGATGTTTTATGTGGATTTTTTTTCTATCCTGCTAGTTTGCTAAAATTATTGTTTCAACTAACTTTTTATTTGAGTCTTCGGGATTTTCCAAGTATATCATCACATCATCTGCAAAAAGAAATAGTTTTATTACCTCATTCCTATTCTGATTCCTTCTATTTCTTTTTCTTCTCTTATTACTATTGCTAGGATTTCCAACACAATATTGAATAATATTGGTGATAGTGGGCATCCTTGTTTCACACTTGATCTTACTGGGAAGGCTTGTAGTTTGTCTCCATTACAAATAATACTCATTAATGATTTTAGATAAATGCTTTTTATCAATTTATCAATTGTTTTAAGCACAACTTTTAGTCAATAAGTCATTTTGACTAGTAGAAATGCTGTTAATGACAAAGGACATATGAAGGACGATGCTATCTGCATCCAGAGAAATAACTGATAAATAGAAGTATATATGAATGATTTTATACACACACACACACACACACACACACACACACACACATTTGTGACTAATGGCAGCCATTTCTAGGACAGGGGGAGAGAAAAAAAGAAAAAAGTTACATGATAAGTTTATTACATATTTAAAAGGAATAGCAAGTTGTACATAATAGATTTGCAGTTTCATGTACAATCATCTTTTGTTTTTCAATTCTGTGTTATAGAAATGCTTGTTTTATTTCTTAAGTTCAGAATAAAATAATTTTTTAAAAGAATAGTCATTAACTTAATTTAAAAGGCAAAAAATAGTATTTTAAATACTATTATATTAAAACAAATAATAAAAATACATTACAATACATACTTGGACACTGGCTTATAGGAAGCTAACATGGAAATAAATGAGGGAGAAAAACTCTTGGGCTTAGGGACACTCACAATTCTAGACTTCAAATTTCAATGTTAATGGTTCATTCAGGACCATTTGCACCACACAAAACTGTTTCTCTGCTCACTGCTTGACTGTTGATCCTTACTACTCTTCAGCTGCCCAAACAGAGCCTTTGCAAGCTAGTAATTAGCCATCACTCTCAAAAGAGTGTTTAGAAAGTGTTGACTTTTGATGGGAAAAGCAGTTCTCTTTAAGCCAGACAACTACAAAGCCCATCAAAGCGGCTATCTGAATTAAACCAGGCTGGACATTATTCTTTCACCTGGTTACTGTGCTATCCAATCAGAATGGAGCTCACAACAAAATAGTTCAAGTTCACCAGCATACCACTGCAGTACAAAACCCCCTCTGCTATGCAGAGGTGGTAGCAGAAAGCACCAAGCTATCATCAAAGGCTTCACCTTCCTCTATCTCTAGTTGACACTGAAGGGCAAGAGTGGTCATGGAAGCTGTTGGTCAATGGCATCAATTCTCTTCCCGACCAATCAGCAATCACTCAGCTGAAGCCGTCTCTCAGCAGGCTGCTTTGAACTGCAATAGCTCAGACAGAGCAGCTTTTCAGCCCCTCCTGGGTCTTCAGCTCTTCTCAGGTTCCTCTTCCGTTGATGTTGGCCCTAGCCTCTGCTCTTTTTTGCCATCTTCAGTGGCTGAAATGACTGGCTCTAGATTCTCACATTTAGAAAGTCACGACTCACCAAATTCCTTTTAAATTAGCAGACCTTTTAAAATAATACTTCAATCTCCAAATTTTTGTGAACTCTCACTCTCTCTCTCTCTGTCTCTGTCTCTCTGTCTCTGTCTCTCTCTCCCTCCCTCCCTGTCTCTGTTTCTCTATCTCTGTCTCTTTGTCTCCCTCTCTGTCTCTCTCTGTCTCTCTGTCTCTGTCTCTGTCTCTCTCTCTCTCTCTCCTTCTCTCCCCCTCTCTCTCCGTCTGTCTCTCTGTCTCTCTCTCTGTGTGTGTCTCTCTCTCTATGTCTCTCTATCTCTGTCTCTTTCCCCCTCCCCCCTTTCTCTTCTTCCCCCCTCTCTCTTTCAATTGTTGTTAGAGTGGAGAGAAAATGGAATTTTGTTCATTAAAATTTTAAATTATAAAAAAACTGCCTAAATTACTCTCTGTCTGTCATTCTCTCTCACTCTCATTCTCTTTTCTCTCTCTTTCTCTCCTTCCCTCCCTCATTTTCAATTGTTGGTAGGATGGAAAAAAATAATTTTTATTCATTAAAATATTAGTTTATTTTAAAAAGCTAACTAAGCTTGTCTCTGTCTCTTTGTCTCTGTCTCTCTGCCTCTGTCTCTGCATCTCTGTCTCTCTCAGTCTCTTTGTGTCTCTCTCTCTCTCTGTCTCTCTGTCTCTGTCTGTCCCTCTCTGTCTCTCTCTCTGTCCCTCTCTCTCTCTCTCTCTGTCTCTCTCTCTCTCTCTCTCTCTCTCTCTCTCTCTCTGATTTTACTCTCTTTAGTCATAAAACATATATGTATAAATTAGGAGAGGTGCACTTCATACCTGAGCTCTGAAGTCTCCAACAAGATAGTATGTCTCTTTGGTGCCCTTGAACAAGGGTATTTATTTACAATCACATTTCTCTAGTTTTTTAATAAGTAAAATACCTTTCTCTGCCTCTTTATAACATTAAATTGTTCCCATACAAATGAAACATAATTCCACATCATTGATATGGTCTGAGTCCCTATTTCTTCACTAGACATCATTATTTTCTCCTAAACCATCTACATCTTGTTTAAAAGCTGCCTTAGGCTTTATATTTTATATTTCCTTTATATTTTATGCAGCATAGATTAAAACAAATTTGTTTTTCTACTCACAATAGGTATCAAAATGTATACCCATAATAGTGACAATATCTCCATACCCTTTGACAGTTATTACAAATCTCTTCCTTCCCACAAACATGTTTTCAGTCCTTTCTGTCATTAACTACATCTTATGAAGAGGGCCTTTAAGAGACAATGCACCTCAATTTATAAATTGCTTCTGTGTCTTCATCACTTTAATCAGTTTGGACTAACTGGGAGATGGAGACAATTGGAGTATTTTTAAGCAATTGAAATGACCGAGATAACAGTTCCTCTAGAAAGCTTCTTAAGGCCTCAAGTAAATAAAAGACAGCTTATACTCTGACCTTTATTCACCATTTTCTGCACAACCTTTCTTAGCATCAGTGCATATGTGGAAACTTTTCCACCCTCCTCTTAGCCTGTAGATAGGAATTTGATGTGAATGTCCACAGTACTCTCAATGCCACAGACGGATTATCCAGCGCTCTCAAGCGTTCATGCTCTATAATACAGACTTTTCATTTTGAACATATGTAGCACATCAAATATAGGCCCTCTGAGGCTTTCTGGCAGTCGTCTGCTTTTCTGTGTCTGTCATCTGCCACTCTCAGAACATTTTAGGAGCATCTGCTATCCAGAGTGAAAATTTCTCCTCTCTTTCAAGGACAACTGAGCAATTAGGTAGTGCAGTAGATAGAGCACTGGCCCCGTAACCAAAAAGACTTATCTTCATGAGTTAAAATCAGACCCCAGAGTCTTACTAGCTGTATGACCCTGGACAAGTCACTTAACCCCATTTGCCTCAGTTTCCTCATCTATAAAATGAGCTGGAGAAGGAAATGACAAACCACTCCAGTATCTTTGCCAAGAAAACCCCAAGTGGGGTCACAGAGAGTCAGACACCACTGAAAAATAACTTTGAACAACAACAACAAAGTAGGCAGACCAAGGAGGAAATTTATATAATGACCACAATAATGTAAAGGAAAACAATTTTGAAAGACTTTGGAGATCTGATGAATGCAGTGACCAAATTTGAACTCCAGAAGACGAGCAATAAATCATCTTCGTGACTCTTAACAGAGAGGTAATAGACTAGAGGGCAGAATACAGCATGCATTTTCAGACATGGTCAATGTGTGGATTTGTTTTGCCTGACTATATCTATTTGTTAGAGAGGAAGGCTTTTGTTGTTTTTGGGAAAACGGAAAATTACAAGGGAAAACACGCAAGGAGTGATAGTTAAACAAAAAAGGGGAAGAAAATATGGGGAAGCAATGAAAAATAAATGAAATATCAAATGGAAGTTCAGTATGGGCCACGAACAAGTAGAGAAAGTTTGGTATTATCAAGTTAAATTAAAAGCATTTTAAAACTGTATCCACTAGAAATTAATTCCCTTGAAAATAACCATATCGAGCCAAGATGGCGGCTGGTAAGCACGGACTAGAGTGAGCTCCCTACCCGAGTCCCTCCAAAAACCTATAAAAAATGGCTCTGAACCAATTCTAGAATGGCAGAACCCACAGAACAGCAGAGGGAAGCAGGGCTCCAGCCAAGGACAGCCTGGATGGTCTCTGGGTGAGGTCTATTCCACACGGAGCTGGGAGCTGGGAACGGAGTGGAGCAGAGCCCAGCCTGAGCGGAGTGGACCATCCAGACCAGAAGCCGGGTGGAGGGGGCCCTAGCGCCCTGAATATGTGAGCTGCGGCAGTTACCAGACCCCTCGACCCACAAACACCAAAGACTGCGGAGAAGGTTAGAGGGAAAAGCTGCGGGAGTGGAAGGAGTTCGCGGTTCGGCTTCCAGCCCCGGGGGCAGCGGAGGTGGGGCAGCTACCGCTGCTGCTGCTTCCGGCTCCAGGCCCACCTGGTGGGAGGAATTAAGTGGCGGATCAGAGCAGGAGTGCAACAGCCTGCTGAAGATCTAAGCCCAGTCTGGACTGGGGGTCCTTGGGGAAGGAGGAGTGCAGCTCTGACAGAGCTGGCACCTCCCCCCCAAACGTAGAACATAGAACTCGTTAGTCTACAAGCAGTCATACCCCACTGAAAAACTCAAGGGTCAAGTTAGTTGGTTGGGAATATGGCCAGGCAGCGAAAACGCACCCAGATTCAGTCTCAGACTTTGGATTCTTTCTTTGGTGACAAAGAAGACCAAAACATACAGCCTAAAGAAGACAACAAAGTCATAGAGCCTACAACCAAAGCCTCCAAGAAAAACATGAACTGGCCCCAGGCCATAGAAGAACTCAAAAAGGAGTTGGAAAAGCAAGTTAGAGAAGTAGAGGAAAAATTGGGAAGAGAAATGAGAAGGATGCAAGAAAACCATGAAAAACAAGTCAATGACTTGCTAAAGGAGACCCAAAAAAATACTGAAAAATACACTGAAGAAAACAACACCTTAAAAAACAAACTCAAATGGCAAAAGAGCTCCAAAAAGCCAATGAGGAGAAGAATGCCTTGAAAGGCAGAATTAGCCAAATGGAAAAGGAGGTCCAAAGGACCACAGAAGAAAATACTACTTTAAAAATTAGATTGGAGCAAGTGGAAGCTAGTGACTTTATGAGAAATCAGGATATTATAAAACAGAACCAGAGGAATGAAAAAATGGAAGACAATGTGAAATATCTCCTTGGAAAAACCACTGACCTGGAAAATAGATCCAGGAGAGATAATTTAAAAATTATTGGACTACCTGAAAGCCATGATCAAAAAAAGAGCCTAGATACCATCTTTCAGGAAATTATCAAGGAGAACTGCCCTGATATTCTAGAGCCACAGGGCAAAATAGAAATTGAAAGAATCCATCGATCTCCTCCTCAAATAGATCCCAAAAAGAAATCTCCTAGGAATATTGTTGCCAAATTCCAGAGCTCCCAGATCAAGGAGAAAACACTGCAAGCAGCCAGAAAGAAACAATTTGAGTACTGTGGAAACCCAATCAGAATAACCCAAGATCTGGCAGCTTCTACATTAAGAGATCGAAGGGCTTGGAATGTGATATTCCGGAGGTCAATGGAGCTAGGATTAAAACCTAGAATCACCTACCCAGCAAAACTGAGTATCATGTTTCAAGGCAAAATATGGATTTTCAATAAAATAGAGGACTTTCAAGCTTTCTCAGTGAAAAGACCAGAACTGAATAGAAAATTTGACTTTAAAACACAAGAATCAAGAGAAGCATGAAAAGGTAATCAAGAAACAGAAATTGCAAGGGACTTACTAAAGTTGAACTGTTTTGTTTACATTCCTACATGGAAAGATGATGAGTATGATTCATGAGACCTCAGTATTAGGGTAGTTGAAGGGAATATGCATATATATATATGTATATATGTATATATATGTTTATGTATATATATAAGTGAATGTGTATGTATGTATATATCTATGTGTATATGTATGTATATATATATGTGTTTATGTATGTATATATATATATATGTAAAAGAGAGAGAGCAGACACAGGGTGAGTTGAAGATGAAGGGAAGATAGCTAAAAGAAATAAAATGAAATTAAGGGATGAGAGAGTAACATACTGAGAGAGGGAGATAGGGAGAGATAGAATGGGGTGGATTATCTCGCATAAAGGTGGCAAGAGGAAGCAGTTCTATGGGAGGAGGGGAGAGGGCAGGTGAGGGGGGAATGAGTGAACCTTGCTCTCATCAGATTTGGCCTGAGGGGGAATACCATACATACTCAGTTGGGTGTCTTACCCCACAGGAAAGAAGAGGGAGGAAGATAAAAATAAAATAAAATAAAATAAAAGGCGGGGGATGATGGAGGGGAGGGCAGATGGGGGTGGAGGTAATCAAAACAAACACTTTGGAAAGGGGACAGGGTCAAGGGAGAAAATTCAATAAAGCGGGATGGGTTGGGAAGGAGAAAAATGTAGTTAGCCTTTCACAACATGAGTATTGTGGAAGGGTTATACATAATAATACATGTGTGGCCTAGGTTGAATTGCTCAACTTCTTAGGGAGGGTGGGTGGGAAGGGAAGAGGGAAGAGAATTTGGAACTCAAAGTTTTAAAATCAGATGTTCAAAAACAAAAAAAGTTTTTGTATGCAACTAAAAAATAAGATATACAGGCAATGGGGCGTAGAAATTTATCTTGCCCTACAAGAAAGGAAGGGAAAAGGGGATGAGAGGGGAGGGGGGTGATAGAGGGGAGGGCTGACTGGGGAACAGGGCAACCAGAATATAAGCCATCTTGGATTGGGGGGGAGGGTAGAAATGGGGAGAAAATTTGTAATTCAAAATGTTGTGAAAATCAATGCTGAAAACCAAATATGTTAAATAAATAAATTGCATTTAAAAAAAAAAAAAAAGAAAATAACCATATCATCAGAGATGGAGGTCTAAAATTCATGTGAGAGGATTCCTTACTTGTAAAGCATTTACTTCAACCAAACTATTTTTCAGATTCCCAACTCTCCTGATTCAGAATCTAATAAAAATCTTTCTTACCTACTTGGTCCTACCCCCAAGGTGAGGCTTATTAACACAAATTATAATATATTAACATGCTCCACCTTTGGATATACCTCTAGCAAAAGAGTAAATGGACATAGTGGAATGCACTTCATTTACCAGGGCAACTTTTTGTCAAAAATGTTTCTTTTCTCTAAGGGAAGAGGTTTCTTCTGTGTTTTTTTTATTATATTTAATAAAAAAAGGGGTAAGCCTCTAAACTACTTAATTAAAATATGTTACAATCTTAGTTTTTTAATGAAGAAATATCAGAATATGCCTTTTGATTGCCTTAGAACCTGGGATGATAATCAATAAGGTAATGAGTCAAGAAGCTGACTGAGAGCTAGTATAGTTGTCCATTAGTGTATACACTTCAGATCTACAAAGTTTACAAGTGTTGGGAGTGCCATCCCAAACCCTGCTATGTGAGGAAAATGCTTTGTAAACTTTAAGGTGCTATCTAAAAGTGAGTTACCATCATTATTAGGATTATTGTTTTCAGTGTTTCCACAGTCAACATCATCGTGCAACCATACATCCTGGGAATGAGATTCTCTGTGCTTAGGTAGGCTAGTTCAAAGAAGGAAAACCCAGTTCATTGTGGAGATAGATACTTCTCTGTATTGTTAATGTATTGAATATATTGTTTATACAGTTTTAAGATCTTCCCATTCATTAATAGGCCCATATGATTTGCCTGAGTCACGTGGAAGTATGAGTCACATGAGTCTGTGGTAGGAGGAGCTTGCTGAATGGGGAGCAGAAGGGGATGGAGCAAGGAGTAGGAGGTTGTTGCAGCTTGGGGAGAGAGAGAGAGGAGGTAGAGCAAGCAGCAGCTAGCACAGGCGAGAGAGGGGCATTTTGCCTAAGGGACCTTGGTTTGTGGGAAGGCCCAGTGGGGGCAAAGCTTGGGGATGGCAGTGCCTCCTGCATTGCTAATATGTGCAGATTTCTTTGTTGCTATGATGGATTTGGCTTTCTGGTGTTTGAATAAATGTTTTGGTTTCTCCTTCAATGAAGACAGTCTTATATTTTACGAGTCAGAACTACGCCAACATAATCATAGCCGCCATAGGTGCTGCGAGTATCGCATTGGCTCTATATTCCCAAACTTATGCCCCAGTAGCATAGACCTTGAGAACCCAAGAATACCCTCATGCCACAGCACAACAAGGAAAGCCCCCAGCACACTGAGTGGACACCTTGTGGGAAACCGATAAGCAGGCAGTAGCAATGGACTACAATCTTCATGATTGGAACAATCGTAATGAGATCACAGACCTAATGAAATACGAAAGCTATTATTATCCTTATCATTATCTTTGTTATTATTAACAACAACAATACAGATTAAATGGGGGTTTCAGATCCTGTTTTCAGGTATAGACCCATTCCTGGAGGTGGAATATCCTGTTGAGTGGCAGAAAAACCTGAAGATTAGAGTCACACTATCCGGTAGCATTAGTTATTCATATAGCACGTTAGAGTTTGCAAAGACTTTTGCATGAATAATCTCACTTGAGCCTCCTAACACTTCTGTGAGTTATCTGCTACTGGTACTATTATTCCTGTCACACAGATAAAGAAATGGAGGCTCAGGTGAAATGGCTATTTATAATGTCTGCTTCTGTGCTATTACACAGCTAGCAATTGTCAGAAATAGGGTTTGAATCCAATTCTCTCAGGACTCCAGATCTAGGGCTTATTCTGCTACACCATGCTGCCTCTTACTGGTCCTTGTGCAGCAGAATGGGGAGGTCTCCAGATAGATGAGTTGTCTGTGGTGTTTTCTTTTTATTATGACAGTTCCTTCCCTTCACTAGTTCCAAGAAATAAGGATGTTGTGCTCACCATTATGGGGGAAGGGGGAAAATATGAAGGTAGACTATGTATATACTCTTATACTCAATGAACCAAGGTCCAGACTTACAAAACAGATTAACTGATGATCTGCATTACAAAATGATTCTTTTAGCAAAAAAAAAAAAAAAAGATACAAAAAAAACCCAGCAAAACAAACCATCAAGGGGTTCCTTTCAGTACCCACAGCTTCTTTACCTAATGCATTGAAACTGGATTTGATTTACCTCTTCAGAAATATGTCAGTGGAAAGCAAGGTACACCCAGGCAGGCAGACACTAGGCTTTTTTTTCATTCTCTGGCTGCTCAGACACATTCTGCAGGGTGGCTAGGGTGAGGGGTCATGGATCCAGACTTCTTTCACACAATGACTCACAGATTCTCACAGAAACTGCTTTGACCTCAGGAAGATGGGAGAAAACTAGAAGATAAAGCTAGTAACCAAAAGAGATGAAATATAAATGGGCAGGAGAGGCTTGTAAGGAAAGGAGAAAAAAGGCCAGGGAGAACAGACCCTTTACTCCCAAAACTGAAACCCTGAACCCTCTCCCAGGTTTGGGTTCCTCTAAATATGAGATTCTTAACCTGAGAGGTGAGAACTCTTTAAAAAGAAATATTTGGATAACTGCATTTAAGTTCTTTCTTTGTTTGTTTGTTTGATAGCCCTGTACACGAATAAAAGCACTATTCTGCAAAGAAGTCCACCAAATTGCCAAAAGGGTCCATGACATAAAAACGGATTATGAACTGCTACTAAGTTAAGAACAGTTCTTGAAACTGCCCAGCCCCTCCTCCCCTTCTGCGGTGGCTGGATGTTGTCTTTGGCCTTTGCCGACTGCCTCCCAAAGTTGTCCTCCCTGCCAAGATTTTTCTTTTCAAATTGCAGGATATCTTTCTGCAGCCCAATCTATGTGAGTACCCCCAGGAGACATGTCACTTCAAAGCTTTCCAGTTTTCATCAAAGAAAAATGGTGTTAATGAAGTTATCAGGGAAAGGACTCCCATTTAGTGCCCACTGCCAGGGACCACCTTTTTAAGGCCAAACCCTGTAAAGCAAAACTCACCATTCATTAGCAGTGATCTTTGAATCCCACAGATGTGTGGAAGCTCAACCAGTGGGAAAGCCTGAATTTCCTCTGAGATTCAGTGTAGAGTTTATGATGACTCTGGATGTGAAATCACCTCCAACCCATGGATTCTTGTTGCCACATTCTAGATTCTAGCCAATAAGGTTAATAATTGTAAGAAATGAATATTTCTCTCTTATATTTAAGAACTGATTATTATATTGGGAACAAGGTTTTTCCCTTTTTCTGCTTCCTCATCCAGAAACCAACCACTGTGGGAAATCTCTCTTAAAGATTTATTCAAGCCAAAATCTAATTCTAATCAGATAAAAGAAATTTTAAGTTTGGGCTAATGGGTGTATTCCTGCTCATTGTATTTGCTCAGACAGGTCTAGGAAAACGTTGGTTCTCCTTTTCCTCAGATAGGTGATATGGAAATTGATGTCTGTTTGACCAAGACTTGGGTGACCTAAGTCATGTATCCCAAAAGCTTCATTTTAATACATCCCACCACTCATTGTGTTAACCAATCAGAGTTGGTTGGTACCCCTCAGTAACACCTACTCTTCAAAGGGCATATAAACTGTGAACCCATCACCATTAGGGGTCTTTAGTCTAAAAGGGGTGGCAAAGTAACCACCCTTTTATTGATAAATTTGCTGGCCTTATTAATAAAATGATTTAAATTACTCAGAAACTATGTCTCTCGGGAGTTTCTTTAATCATCTCATAATAGTTGGTATTTCTACATAACTTTGAGGTTTGAGATATATATGTGTATATATCTATGTACATATACACACATATACATATATGTGTGCATGTATATATGTATATACACATTTATATATAAACATATACATAAAATCATCATTGTCATACCAGCTGACATTTCTATTACTTCATCCTGGGACCCCTTTTATCCTCTCTTAAAGCAGAAAGCCAAAAGAGGCTCTCTCTCCTCTCCAAATCTCTTACCAACTCCACCCTTCACACAGGCATATAGTATTCTCTCCACTACTGAGAAGAGTCTTGCAAATACTTACATTTGAGCCCCAACTTAAAACAAGAAAGAATAATCTATCATATCATATCATATACCATGTCATATCATATGTTCCCATAAGGCAAAGCACTTCTGGACATTGCTGAAGAGATATTTTCCCTTCACCTCTGACCTGGGCTGTCTGCATAACACAATCCTTATGTCCTGGCAAGCCAGGGTATACATGGCTTGGGTTTTCTTAGTCCTTTCAACTGTAGCATCAACCTGGTTGGTGATATTTCTCTCTCAAGAAATGGTGTAGTTGCAGGAAGGTCCTCCTACTGGATAGCTAGGATGAACTAAGTAACCTTCAAACTCTCCAACTCAAGAGGTCACCCCCAAGGCTGGAAACATCCATTTCTCAGGGCTTCTGATCAGTCATTTGTGCTCAGGGAAAGAAACACAAAGAATGAAGAGGTACTTAGAGAATCTTGAGCTTCAGTCACAGGCACATCGAGGCAAGCAAATTTTGGAATTGCCATGGGTTCATAGCTACCATGGCCACTGGTGAGGAAATGGAGACAAATTTCCTTCACCACTCCCAGTTGGAAACTCAAGAGAGAAGTGTCCCAGGGACCCAAAGAGAGAGAAGGAGAGCTTTTTTCTAGATCTTACAGCCTACTGAGGAGAATGCTTTCCCAAGCTCAGTGTGCAATCGCATTTGACCTTGACTTCAGTCATGAAGACACACAAGCAACAATCAGAAGCAAGTGGTCACCTGTGTCCTTGAGCAAGGGATCAAACATATGTGTTTTTGTACATGTATGCATATATATGCACACACGTATTTGATATATTCATAGTCCCTGAACCACAGCATGAACAGTAGATGAGCAAACTACATAATTCAGTCTCTTCTAAAAGAAGAGGTTAAAGGTTTTAAACCTTGGTGTCTATTCTAAATGCCCACCCTCCTACTTTTAACTATGAAACTTAAGGATTCGGGGTTGGGGCAGATGGGAGAGACTGCCTATAATATTGAATTTTTTATGACTTCAGGAGGATTTTCAAAGTCACCTAGAGACCTGGGAAAACTTTTCTGTGAGGTGCTCAAAGAACCAATGAGTCTTAAAAGAAAAAAATTCTGAAATGGCATGAAATAAACTCATTTATCACAACAAAATCTCTACTGTTTTATGTACAGAGATAACAACACCCCCCACCACAGCTAGCACCAATCCTTGACAACGAACAGATATTCAATAATGGACAATTTAACTGAAATAAAATTGTAGACTCAACATATAATTTGCACAAGTACATGGACATGTGTGTTTTGTATATCCCATACACACCTATATTTCAAGAATCCATAGTTTTGTCAATGCACAAGCCCTCCATGACTCAAGAAATGGCCTGTAAGCATTGCCAAAGTTGAAAAAATTTATCATATACTAATGATGAGCCTCTTTGAACTTAACTAGCTTTCACTAAGGGCAGCTAGATGGTGAGGTAGATAGAGTGCTGGCTCTGGAGTCAGAAAGACTCATCTTCCCAAGTTCAAATCTGGCCTCAGACACTTACTAGCTGTGTGACCCTGGGCAAGTCACTTAACCACTTAACCCTGTTTGCCTCAGTTTCCTCATTTGTAAAATGAATGCTAGAAAAGGAAATGTCAAACTACTCCAGCATCTTTGCCAAAAAAGAAAAAACTCAAATGGGGTCACAAAGATTCAGACATGACTGAATAACAACCACCCTTATCAAAAGATAATAAAGATTTAACAAAAACGATTAGGGAGGAAAGCATGGAATAATGACTGGAGAAATGGTCTCAGGACTAGGAAGACATGGTTCAAGTTCTGAATCTGTCACATACAGGCTGTGTGACCCTGGGCAAGTTTCAGTGCTCTTGACAATACCATAAGACTATAAGATGGAGAAAAAGTACTAAACCTATATTGGTAGATGGAATTTCTTCATCTAGAAATTCCCTATAACAATTAAATCACAGGTCCAGTCCCTGCTCCTAAATTACATTAGTTTGAAAAAAAAATTGAGAAAACTGAGACATAGCCATAGAATCACAAGTCTCAGAGTTGGAAGAGATCTTTGGAACCCATTTGGTCCAGGACTTTGCCTTTAGGGAGGCAAGATACTATTGTCCTCATTTTAAAGAAGAAGGATGTGAAGCCCAGGAAATTAACTGACTTGTCAGATATCAACAGATTATAAATGATAAGCATTGAAGCACCAGCAAAAGATTCCCTCCTGTCCTTCCAGTTCATTGCTACATGAATATAATCAGCTTCCACAATTTGGAAGCCTTGGATTCTTTTCTCCCCTGTCTTGTACACCCTGACTCTTCTCTCTGAAACTTTAGAAACTCTAACAAGAGATAGAAAGAGGTAAAGGAAGAAGATAAGGTCCAAATGGTTCCATTTTTCTATATGGTAGCAGCTCTGGCATTACATGGGTTGGATGATAGAAATACAAACCGCTGATGAAGATTTGAATTATTTATAAATTTCAGTTATCCATAGTATTCTTCCCACTCTCATCCCTCCCCATCATTATCACTGATAATCGAGAAAGTAGTCTGTAGTAGCAAATCTTTAGATTGCTTGTGTAACTTGCGTTCAAGTTTGGATCATTTGCCTAAGACTCTCCTCATTAGTGGAGAGAATGATTCCATATTGTATGCCTGTGAGAGAGGTAGAGTTGGGATGAGCACTGTAAAAAGGAAATACCTCCTGTATGCCTTGAGAAAAGACACACACGGTCCCAGATTCTCTTCAGGGAGAGAGAAAGAAAACACTCTGGGAAGCAGCTGACATGTAGGGGAAATCCAGCTCCTCGACATTTTTCTGATTTCCTGCTTGTCTCCTTAGAGACTTCAGGGAATTTCCCCTTGGGTGAGATTGGGGAAGGAAGAAAGAAAGAATGAAAGGAAATATTCATCTACTAGGGAATAGCCAAACATTGTGGTTCATGGATGTAATGGAATATTACTATACCTTAAGAAAGGAATGTAATATATCCAGAGAAACGTGGGGAAGCTTATATGTGCAGAGTGAAATTAACTTCCAGGAAAACAATAATCACAATCACTATAACAATGTAATCAGAAAGAAAATGTACCCCATGACCCAGGGGACCCCCCAGGTTTGATCCTGGGAGGCTTGATGCTTCTTAGAGAATCAAGTTCTCTCTTTGTCTCTACCCTTGACTCTTAAGAACAAAAGTCCAGAGAAATCTCTAAAACAAAGCTCAGGGGTGGCTTGGGTCTAGGGTTTCAGGTGTCAGGTGACAGGGTCCATTCTTACCAAAGGACTCAATAGACAACATGAGTATTAAAGATGAGAAAGCTTCTGATTTCCCCTCGCCACAGAAATTTCATAAATAATATGTAAAATACTCACAAGGATGCAAGAACAAATCCAGGAAACATAAATTATTCACATATTTCATTATACTTATCATACTACCCCAGATAATAAAGATCCTTTGTGAGACTGTCAAACAGATATTGACCATTCATCTTGGACCTACCTAATCTAAAGCAAATCACAGAAATTGTGATGGAAGGTTGGCAAGGACCAGATTTCCCGGCCTCATGTCATGTGGCGTTACTATTCTACCTTCAGAGTGATCCCATTGAAGCCCATCTCCACTGAGAAATATACAATTAGGGAAATTTTATTCCTCCAGGTAGCCGGTGTATAACTCTTAAACGCAGGAATTCTCAACCTCAGGATTACACCCAAGATAATTCTCAAGACTGGAAATTATCATTTCTCAGAAAAGGAAATGGAAAGGTATCTGCCAAGACCATGAGGCCCAGGGATCCTGTCCCTTCTCTGATCCTCAGCTTTTCCCCAATGTACTTTTTTTTAAAAATATGTCTTAGTTTTTAACCTCAACAATCAGCTCATTCTGAGCTTTAGTACCTGTGGTATTATTCTTATATAACCATTCCACTATTTTGTAGTCAGACTTCATTATCTCTCCTTGCTTCCATTTTTTGTGTGCCTTTTAATCATCTAAGTGGTTTAGTGAATGAGCTGCCTGTGCATTAATCACAATAACAATTATTTTACCTAGCATTTATAAAGTGTCTATTATATGTCAGGCACTGCTGAGTGTTTTGCAAATATTATATCATTTTATCCTTATAACAACCCCAGAAGGTAGATGTTATTATTATATCCATTTTACAGTTGAGGAAACTGAGGCAAACAGAGGTTAAGTAACGGTAACAATAATGCTACTTGCCACTACCATGGCTGTGTAAGGCCAATAACACCAGCACACAGGAGGGCTGTTAGCACAGGTTCTTTTATCTGCTTTTCTAAGGAAAGCAACTTTAAGGGGTTTACAATCTCACTTTAATTAAATATACATATATAATTCACTTAGTTCAGGGGGAAAAGTCAGCACCCTGAACTTCAGAGAAAATACAAACAGAAATTACAAGCAGAGAAAAATAACACAAATCAACAAACAGGCTTCTAACTGTCTGACCATAGCAATACATACATAGTTACCAGAGAGAGAAGCACCAACATCTGGGTTTTCAAAGCTGGAGGACTCCTTAACAGCTACCTAGTAGAGTCTTGTCTGGTCAAATCACGTGACACTCTTCCAGTGAGTGAGCCCCAAGTAAAATGCTAACCTCAGAGTATATATACACTTCAAGGTCAGAGGGCGTCACAACCATGCAACTCAAGCCCATATGACCTAAGCCTTCTTGTGACTTAAGCAGGTCATCAAAGACTCCCGATTCAAAGACTCTTGATTGAAATAAAGGCAGCACTCAAAGGCACTTGGTTGCCTTAGTGCTGGGAAGCACTCCAAAACAAAAGACAACAAAAAGTCCCACTTTACTTGCCATTACAGTGACTTGCCCAAGGTCACACCTGGTGAATGTAAATGTCTAAAGTCACAAATGTCTGAACTAGCATATATCTGAGGCCAGATTTGAACACATATCTTCCTGATTCCAAGCCCAGCACCCTAACCACTGTGCCACCTAACTGAATTCTTAAAACCAGTTTCACTTTTCCTCCTCTCTGTAACTTGTTTCTCTTTATGAACAGAATTTCATTTTTGAACTTTTCCTAGCACTCCTGGACTACTTTCTTTTATAGAACTCTGGTCCATGGGATCCTACATATGTTTTCTATAATTCCTTTGAAATTTGTTTTCCCAAAGGTTAGGGTACCTGTCAGGTGCAAATTTCCTCTTGTCTATCACAAATCTGAAGATAAGATGGGCAGTTTCCTCCCCCAAAAAGTCCTTGTTATTTCCACCATAGATCCCAGTTCTTCCTTTTTGTCCAGAATTAGCTCTAAAATAGAATTTCCCCCTTATTGATTCTTCCACCTTTTCAAGGATGAAAGTATCATTAATGCAAGTCATGACACTATTAACTGCTCTGTTTTTGGCAGAGACAGAGTCATAGCAGATGTCTGGATAATTGAAGTTGCCCACTGCATCACTACTATGTCAAACCTCTGTGCAGTCTTCTCCTTCTTCCAGGACCCTGGTGAGCACATGACATTGGCTATAGTAAAAATGGAAATGAGAGGATAGACTTTGCAAGACTGAGAACAAAAGCTCTGGAGAAAAGACCTTTATTGTCGGAAAATAAATACCTGACCCAAATAATTTTTGTTTTTATGCTCATCTAGGAAACCACCCAACTTTCCTGAGTACCACACAGCTTTGAATATATATATATATATACATATATACACACACACACACACATACATACGTGTATATATATATATATATACTTACTCTCTTCTCCATTTTTGAACCTTTCTATACTCTATACTTCTATATCTTACAAAGATACATTTTGTCTTGGAGTATAGAAAGGTTCAAAAATGGAGAAGAGAGTAAGTGAGAGATAAGATGAGGCTGGTTTGGTCCCAGAATTCTGGAAAGAAAGTTCATATTCTGTTAAGCCCCTGGTTCTGCTCCTTATTCTCTTAAGGGAATTGATATGATACTACCTGACCAAAATTAAAGAAAGTACTTATAAAAGACACCAACCATTGGGAATATCAATTCTTGCTTGCCTCTGCACTCCCAGCTAGTGACAGACAATGATAAGGATGACACTAAAAGCTGAAATGAAATGACCCTGAAAAAGGGACGTTGACACCCTTAAAGTGTGTCCAGAAAAGAACAAACATGGGGAGATACTAGAAAATCATGTTGCATGAGTACTAGTTGGAGAAACCAGGGGTATTTAACCAAGAGAAAAAAGACTTGGGTGTGGGGGTGGCACATGAGAGTTTTAAATATTTGTAGAGTCATATGAGAGATTCTACTTTCTCTACTTGACCCTCAAGGGTAAAATGAGGACAAAAGGGTACAGATGACACAGAGGAGGATTTAATCTTTTTTTTTTAATTTTGTTTTTTGCTTTTGGAGGGGGGAAGGCAGGGCAATTGGGATTAAGTGACTTGCCCAAGGTCACAGAGCTAGTAAGTATCAAGTGCCTGAAGCCACAGTTGAACTCAGGTCTTCCCTGACTCCAGTGCTGGTGCTCTACTCATTGCACCACCTAGCTGCCCCAGGAGAATTTAATCTTGAGAGAACTTCCTCATAAATATGGAATAGATTACCTTGGAACAAAATGTCATCCACCAATTGGAGCTCTTCAACCAGAGGTTAGATAATCAGTTGTTGGGAATGTTATGGAGGAGCTTTATTCTTCAGAACAGTATTGGACTAATTGATTTTTGAATGTGTTGGCAATCAAAATGGGCTCTTAGTGCTCAATTCAACCAAGTCCCTTGAAGAGTTTGGCCTTTGTTTCCTTGATTAGATTGGCAGTCCTTGGTGACCTTCTTGCCTCAGAGGAGGGCCTGGTTTACTTGGGTTTGAGTGGCATGTTTGGGACATCAGAGGCTTTTAGACCACGTGGGTTTAAGTCGCATCTTTGTGACGATTTTAGGTCACATGGGTGAGTCACATGTGTGACTCACCCTTGACCCTGAAAAAGAGCTCTGACCCACAAGCAGTGGTGGTGCCAGTGACCCTGGGCCAGCCCTTGTTATGAGCTCCCGGGCTGAACTTAGATGTTGGTAACTATGAATTGTATTTGGTCTGTCTGTCGATGTTCGTAATTTGTTTGTATTTGCTCTGAAGTTCAGGGTGCTGGCTTTTTCCCCCCGAACTAAGTGAATGGTATTTGTATGCTGGATTAAAGTAAGATTGTTAACCCCTTAACATTGCTCTCCCTAGTAAAGCAGATCGAAAGAACCTGGGCTTTTGCATTCTATAAGCTGGTTGCTGTTGACTTTACACCCCCACAGCAGCTGCTAGCCAGATTGTTGAAACACTGAGGTCCATAAATTTAGGTCTAGAAGGAACCCCAGAGATCATCTAGTCCTAGTCCAACTTTCTCATTTCATGGATCATGACACTGAATCCCAGAGAGGTTAGGTGATATGCCCAACATCACATTGGTTATAAGTGGTGGAGGGAGGATTTGAATCCATGTCATCAGTCTGCAAACCCAGTGTTCTTTCCACTGCACCATGCTGCTTCTGTGAGTATTGATGAGCCTGTGAGCATTGGTCTTCTGAATTAAGTACTAGTTTAATTAAAACATTAGGAATTGAGTTGCCTTGGTGGATAATAACCAGTGGGTATATCTTCTAAATTCCTCACTTGACTGGGGACAAAGGATAATTCAATCAGTAAGATTAAGCACCTGAAAAAAGGATAATTGTGCTAAGTACTATGGGGGGGAGGAGTCAGGGAGTGAGCACCTTGTTCTCAAGGAACTTACAACCTAGTTAAGGAAATATATTCAAACATATGAGGGAACATCTAATTTTATCAGCATAGAGAAGCCCCAGGTAAGAAATTTCTTCTATTAAGAAAACTAGTATACAGCCTATCACTTAGTACAATAAATTCTAGAGAGCTGCTTGAAGTATATAGAGATTAAGTGACTTGCCCAGGGTTACACAGCTAGTAAAAGTCAGATACAGGATTTGAGTACAGGTCTCCTAACTCTAATTCCAATGTGGATGACCACCAAAATGGCCATTCCTTAAATTACTGCTGCCCCCAGGAGCTGGTAAATTAAAGCTGGCAGGTGTATTGGGGATAGAAATCTTCCCTTAACAAAGAACAATATAAGGAAATTAAGACAGGCCACAAATCATTAGTATTGGTGCCAAACAATTTGTTGAACATCGAGGTCTGGGAAGAGTTCAGTATTAGCAGCCCTAATTCATTCATAAAAACACTCTGTTTCACCAAGATCAGATTGGTTTAAAACTTTCTAAGGTGAATAATAGGTTCAATTGGTTCGAATCCTGTATGTAAAGTCTGTCTGTGAATTGCAAAGTACTTTATTGTTAATTCTTACAGAATATCTCACTTTTATGTAATAATAATAATGATGATAATTGGGAGAAGGGCAATGTTCTAGGGCATTGTGGCAGATTTTTAGGAGATTACGAATACAGATTACACAAGATGAGCATGCATAGAAGGGTTGTGTCTGTATCCTTATAGAAAGTACTTATATGATCCATTGAAGATCAAAAAATAGCTAATATTTATATAGCACCTTAATGGTTTATAAAACACTTTACATACATCATCTCATTTGATCCCAAGTATCCAAAAGGTTAAGTGACTTGCCCGTAGCCAGAAAGTGTCAGAATCAAGATTTGAAGCCAGGTCTTGTCTGGCTTCAGGTCCCACACACTTTCTACTATATCTCCCAACATTCCTGGACAGATTTTGCCATCCAGAACTAACAATGACAGAATTAATCATACAACCTGTCTTATTTCTTGGTTCAAGTTGCATTTGGGTAAGTTTATCTGGTAATGAAAGCAAGGAATATTTACATAACTCTCATTAGAACAGAAGGGAATTCTGTTCAAAACAGCCTGTGTATCACTAGGAAAAGAGCCACTTTAATCTCTAAAGAAAACACCAAATAAAATGCATGTCTTTAATCAAGGAGATACGTTGTTCTTCTCTAGGAGTGTGTTGCCCAAGTGACAAAATGTTTCAACAAGCTAAGTAATTGGCCCATAATCTGACTATACTTGAGAATTCAATTTATTTTTTAGCCTCTTTGGTCAGGTCATGAATCGAAATCACAGTAGGCTCCTAAGGCTGTGAGGCTTCAGTAAAGGAGAACAGGCCTGTCAACTGGGAATGTTCACACCTAGCTGGGAGAAAACAGACACTGAATATAAGATTCAGAACAAACTTACCCAATCATCAAGTTCCTCATTTCACTGAGGGTAAAGAAGAGAAGGGAGGGTTCTTTTCCCCTTAGCTTTTAGAGAAAGTGTTATGTAAGGACATGGGATTGCTTCATTGTTCAAAGGCAAGTTAACTTTTTTCTTGGGGAATTAACTTAGAGAAGGAGACAGGATTTTGTAAGGGAAAGAATCAGAGGACTGAGGTTCAAATCCTAACTGTTCCTTACTGTGTGGTCTTGGACAAATCATTTCATCTCTGTGGGCCCCAACTTTTTCACCTCTATGATTTGGGGGAGGAAGGTGGACTGCATAGCATCCATGTTGCAAGCACTGCTGTGGAGACAAGAGACTCAAACAGATACCATCCCAGAGTTCAATATTTGGTGATGAAACTGAATTTGGATTTCTAGAACTATTTTGTTTTGCTTTGTTTAGAGAATTCTGGGCGAGATAAGCCAGAAAGGGAGCATTCATTCTCCACACTGGGGCCATGCAGGCAGGTAGAGTCTGGCATTGCATCCAATAATAATAGCTAACATTAATATATCATTTTAAGGTTTGCAAAGTATC
Organism: Trichosurus vulpecula; assembly: GCF_011100635.1. Classification (NCBI taxonomy): domain Eukaryota; kingdom Metazoa; phylum Chordata; class Mammalia; order Diprotodontia; family Phalangeridae; genus Trichosurus; species Trichosurus vulpecula. Next base: position 140,057,478 of record NC_050574.1, on the reverse strand, counting down.
TGTGGATACCTGTTCTCCTGCCTCATGTTTCTAAGACTAGTGGGCTACTCTGACTGGAGGAACAATTGGAATGACGAGGGGTTAGATGGAATGTCTAGAGTATAATGATGATGGGTGAAACAAGGCAAGGACCTGGCCTGGACTTCTCCCTTTCCCCTATCTTCATGCTAGGTGACAGACCAGCTCCCATTGTGACTACCTAATTCCTCCAACTTTTTGTCTCCCCTTCCTTCCCATAGGGTAAGGCTTCTTAAAAGAAGCTGGTTCAGCCCGTATAGCTGGCATTGTGAAGTTTGTTTTCATCAAAATGAATTTTTCCCTCTCCCTTTCCCATTACTTACTGTCTTTTCGTTCCATTGTTTTAATTCTTCCTCTCTATTAAAAAATAATAATAGGGGGCAGCTAGGTGGCACAGTGAGTACAGCACCAGCCCTGGAGTCAGGAGGACCTGAGCTCATATCCGACCTCAGACACTTGACACATGTACTAGCTATGTGACTTGACACATGTACTAGCTGTGTGACCTTGGGCAAGTCACTTAACCCCAATTGCCCCACCAAAAAGCAAAATAATAATAATAATTGAATGGCCACTAATTCATCTCCAGGCTTCACTCCTAAATCTTTAGACTTCTTTCTCCTCTGTGCCCTGGTGTGGAGACCCGCTCTTCCTTTTCCCCATATCTTTTTCTCCTGTTTGAATGTAACCTCCTTGAGGTTACATTCCTTGCTCTATTTGTATTCCCAGCACTTATCACATGCTTAGTACATAATAATTGCTTAATAAATGCTTATTGGCTTAACTTGCTGAAGTGTGTCATAAATGCTGATGTAAGTGGAGTTTGGGGGAAAGGTTTGGATCTCTGTAGAGAGTTGGGAGAGATAGCCCCACTTCATCTAGTTCTAGGCTGAAGCACAGGGGAGAAGGAGCAGTCAATGAAGCGATCCACAAGTCATACACACACTATGGGGGTACACTGAAATCATGCCCCTAAACAAAATCAAGTTTTCATAAACTGAAGAGCCTATAAGCAGAGCGAGATTAGTAGACCTCGTACAGAGGCCCCTGAAGCAAAAACAAGCTGAGCCTAGCAACCACTTTCTATTTACTATGTGGGTAAGAAACCTCCCTGTGTATTCCTTGATGCAGAAATCCATCCACCTTAAAAACCCTTGCATCAGGGGGTCCAACCTCCCCATATAGTTCTTATCCATGAGAACACCCTGTCCAGTGTTACAACTAGATGTTCTCTCTGGCCTTTTTGCAGCTCCAAACACTATCATTCTATACAGGGAGCTGCTTCCCCTCAAGATTCACAGTTTTCCTTCATTCCTCTTGGCACTTTCTTCAGTCCATCTCAACTTCCTCGTGTGAGTCCCATTTACCCATCACTTCTAGACTCTTTCTTTGTACCTGGTTGAATATCGCTCCATGTACTCAAAACTTTTGTTTTTCCCTCTGTGTGTTCTATTTTCCCTGGTAAGGACATGGACTTCTCTTCTATACTACTGCTACTGAAGCCCAGAGAGGTTAAGTGATTTGCCTGAAGTCACACAGATAATAAACACGATGATGTCTCTGTTTCACATGTAATTTCTTTTTATAGAAAATGTCTAATTGGGGAAAATGGATAATATGACTTTCTCCTTCCCCCATCCTCGACTTTTTACTTTCTACTTTTTTTGCATTATGTCCCCCCCATAACTTTTATTTTTTTTCCTTTATTTTTTTATTTCCTGATATTTCTACTGTCCCCCCAACCCTGCCAAATCTTGAATTCTGCCTTTATCAAAGAAAAAGAATTAAGCCAACCGATATAAACACCTGCAATATTAGTCATCTGCTTTTATGTTATGTTATATTATGTTGTTATTTTATGCTATGCTGTTTTATATTGCATTGTAATAGTATTATATTATATTACATTACACTATGCTACATTACATTATATTATGTTATTTCATATTATATCATGTCATATTACATAATATTATGTTATGTCATATAACATGGGAAAATAAGTCAAATGATAGGCAATGGTCCACTGCACAGCTGGCCCAGATCACCATAACATCAACCAAATAAGTAAGGCAGATCTTTTTTTCTTAATTAATTTATTACTTTTTAATTTATGGAATAAAGCAAGCATTTCCATAACACAGCATCCAGAGAAAGAACCGATAAATGGAAGCATGTATAGAATGATTTCATTTATATATACCTATTTGTGTCTAATGGTAACCAAATAAGTAGAATAGACCTTCTATGGTGAACAAGACTGATGAGCTCTTAGCTGTAAACAGCCAAGGCTTTCAATAGATAATGAATGCACTAACTAGGGGGAAAGATAGTAGAGAACTCTGGGGGGTGAGAGGATACCTGAAGGCAGGCAGGGAGGAGAAATCATATTATCCATCTTCTCCAATAGGAAATTTTCTGTAAACACAATAAAGGAAACTTAACATATGGAATAGAGTCAATTTTTGTGTTTAGTATCTGTGTGATGTGGAGGATATGGCTAAAGCTGTGTACTGTGAGTCTGGAGAATATGTCTGCTACCCAGAAAAGTAACCTCTGAGACCAAGTTGTGGAATAGAGATCCTCGAGATGTACTTTATCATCTCGCTACTGGCATAGGCGAGATGAGGCTCATTCTAGCTTGAAAGATGCAGACACTATCTTAGAGATTTCCTGCCAATAAAGGGAATTCTGACAAGACAATACTCAGAGAAATGCATTTTCCACAGGAACAAACTTAATCTTTAGCAATTCCTGTGACTCCAAGGTTTGCACACTTCCCCCATTTCCATTTTGCTGCAGAACACTGATGATTGACTATGTAAACTGAGAAAGGGAGGTCCAAGTACCTAGCCTAGTTCCATTTGCCATACTTTCTTAAGATATCACTTAGGTTGAAAAAACTCCAACTGGAGATTATGGTCAAGTCAGGACCCAGAATTCCCTTTCTACTTCTTCTGCATCTATTCAAATCCTAACCATCCTTCAGGGAGCAAGTCCTGCAGGAATCACTTCCCTGAAAGTTCCAGTCCAGACTGATCTCTCCCCTCTTGGCATTCCATGGCACAGGCTATGACACAAAGAGGCACTACATTTAATTCTGTTTTTACGTTTCCCTAGTTATTTCACACTAGGCTTATCTCAGTGAAAAGACCATAAGCTGCTTGAGGGCAGAGACCATGCTCATATTTATTTTGCCAAACCCACTATGCTTTGAGAGGCAGCATGGCATGGTGGATATAGTGGTGGGTTTGGAGCCATAATTATCTGGGTTCAAATCCTGCCACTGATACTTAAAACTGCATAACCATGGCAAGCCATTTAACCGTTCTAAACTTTGATTTCCTCATCTCCTAAAATAACAGGTTTGGACTAGGGGTTTTCTAAGGTACCTTGATAAGCCTGTGAAGGGAACAAAGGGACTCAGAGAGGTTAGTTGACTTGCCAACTAGTGATTACTAAAGCAAGGATTCCAAACCTCAGTCTCTCCTAATTCCAAGTCTAATGTTCTTTGCGCTATATCACATTGCTAATTCAAAGTAAGAACTCCAAAAATTCTCACTGAATTGAACTGAATTCTTACTATTTCATGCTTCCATTTTCTAAGAGTAGTTCTTCAGAGTGGATGTTCTATTACAAGGAAAATAACTCCAAGTTAAGTGGCCAGACATTATGCTCGAAAATGTTATTTGCACTGCTGAGAGAATAGAAAAGAAAATTGCTGAATAGTTTGAGAGAGAAAAAATAGCCAGTGAAGTAAAAGAAATAAATTAACAAGAACTCTCTCACCCTGATCTCATGTATCCTGAAATCTGTATCACAGTATAATATGGACGTTTCCGGAGTCAGATCAAGGGTCTGATTGCTTATGCTCTTTTGCTCGATCTCTGCTGAAATACACAAGGTAAATGTTCCATTTAAATGGCAGACAGGGTTTATTTTCTATTCACAGCTTGAATAAACGATGGAGCTACTGTGCAAGTCAAAATCCTAAGGATTCCAAGATAGATGTTCAGATAGCAAAATCATGGAATACAGCAAAAAAACATGCTTCTGATATGAATGAGGCTGGATGTGCTCTCTGAGTACACTGAAATGAATCACACCATCTGGGAGAAGGCATTAGTTTTATAGAGTTGTACTGGACCTTAACTAGAACATGAGTAGAATTCAATTGCATAGAAATCAGTATAAGGCAGGTCCACTGAGGTGTACTGAGCTTATTATCACACTATTAAAAGGACCTTATTATAAAGCCGTTTCTAGATTCTGCTTCTAGTTGTTGTTCAGTCATTTCAGTCATGTCTGGCTCTGCATGACCCCATTTGGGGTTTTCTGGGCAAAGATACTGGAGGAGTTTGCCATTTCCTTCTCCAGCTCATTTTACAGATGAGGAAACTGAGGCAAACAGGGTTGTGACTTGCCCACTCCTTTGAGGGGCTAGGATACCTAAAAACAGAATACACTGGAGTCTAGAAGGAGCAGCTTGGTGGTGCAGTGGTTAGTATACCGTGCTGCAATCAGACTCATCTTCCTGAGTTCAAATCTGGCTTCAGACACTTACTAGCTGTGTGACCCTCAGCACTAGTCACACGGGAAGAGGAAAGGATGACAAGTTGATAGCCAGAGTACTCCACTGGCATCCTCATATTGTCAGGAGAAAGCCAAGAAAGACTTGACGCATTGGGTAGACTCTGTGTGGTGAGCTCTTAGGAAGAACATAGAGAAAGAATTCCACAGGAAGGGAAGCAGGCATGGATGGGTTACAATCTACATTGTTGGAGGAAACTCCCAAATCAATGAAAATGGATCCATTTGAGTATTTGAAAACTTGGGTTGAGAAATCATCTAAGAAGAAAAAGGGTGGGAAAAGAAAGAGGGCCAGTCTTTCCAAAGATTCGCTGGCATTATCTTCATTTTAAAGCCTGATTCAACGGTTTAGGGGTTTGCACGTTGAGAGGGTTGTTAGGGACTTTGCCATTTCTTTTTCAAATTGTTCATAAATTCCAATTTTGAGTTGCCATGGCTCTGGGGGAGGAATGGAGGGGTGTCACTATAGGAAACACTGTCAAATTAAGAGATTGATTGCTTTTTCTAAGGGCACTGAAAGGTAGAAGCAAAGACTTAGCGTGAGACAAATGAGGTAATGATTAAATTGGACTCCATGCTGACAAGGCGAACTCTGCTGTGATTTAATAAGAAAAGTAAATTTGGGTCATTAGCAAAACTTTTCTTATTAATTCTAGCTATGGAAAGTGTGGTATAGTAGAAGGAGGCCTGGACTTAAAAGTCACAAGATGCTGGCTTCAAGGTCTAACTTGGCCTCTCATTAGCTGTGCCCTTTGGTAATTTACTTTATTCCTCTTCAGGCTATACTGCACTCTGGACTTTCTCTAATATGCCCCAGAGCCTCTTCTTTCTGGAAGCTCACTCCAGCCCTGGAATTCACACTTCGAAAGTACCCGCCATGTGGCCCCACTCTTGCCGCCCCTCCCTCTTATTGGGTGGTTCTTCCTAAAGCCTCCATTTAAGAAGGCTGCCCAGGCCAGCCAGGTCTCATTCCTCTCCAACTTATATGCACTGGACTTTTGTACCACCTCTCCCCTCCCCTTTTTAGTTTCCTTTCACATGTTATCTTCTCCCAATAGAATATAAACTCCTTGAGGCCAGGGCCTCATTAAAAATTCCTCTTTGAGTCCAAATGTACTAACAAGAAAAGAATTAGCGGCTCACCCACCAAATATATCCACTCTGTTCTGTTTCTGATTCCTCCATAACTGCTTCTACTGTGTGTTTCTTCTTATCCATAACACTAAAAACTCTCTTCAATAGGGCAAATGTCCTAAGGTGTGAGAGGAGAGAAGGTGATAATATAATATTATACGATATGATATGACATAACATAATATTATATAATATGACACAATATGATATGAAATAATATAACATAATGTAATGTATCATAGTGTAATGTAATGTAATACTATTGCAATGCAATCTAAAACAGCATAGCATACCATAACAACATAATATAACATAACATAAGAGCAGATGACTAATATTGCAGGTGGTCATATCAGTTGACAATTCTTTTTCTTTGATAAAGGCAGAGTTCAAGATTTGGCAGAGCTGGGGGGACAGTAATAATATCAGGAAATTAAAAAATAAATGAAAAAAATAAAAGTTATGGGGGGGAAGAAAGCAAGATTTGTTCCATCACCAAAGCCAAGAACTTCTTATCTATTGTCCCCAAACTCTCTGTTAGCATTATAGCTATGTTATATAGCTCACAGCACAAGCACCTTGCCATGATGACTAATGTCTCTTCTGAGTTTTCTCAAGGAAAGTTTTGGCTACCCTCTTCATTCCTTCATCATGGACTTTTTTAAAGGCACTTTCCTGGTTCTCTGTTATTCTCTGTCTATACTTGCTCTCATTAAGAATTCATCTGTCTCGATAGTTTCTTTGATCACCTGTCAATGGCCGATTTGATCGCTCTTCCATCCAGGCTCAGCTCTATAAGTGCCTTATATTACTTCTCTAAGGTCTTTCCTGCTGTCAACTTAAACTTAAATTAGGCTACCCTGGAGCTCTATCCCCAAGCCTGCTCCCACCGATAACAATTCCTTTTTCCTGTGGTTATAGCAAGATAGGATTTATCTTCCAAGCCTCAGGCCAACCTTAGCAATCCTCTGCTTTTGTTGCCCACATGCAGTCTGCTGCCCCAAACAGTCACTTCCTTCTTTCAAACCTAGCTTCTTTTCTGGTCTTAGTCACTTATGCCAGGAGGTCTCTAACCAGCTTCTTGCTATCCTTAATTTCCAGACACACCCAAACGCAGAGGCTGCAAGTTTACTTCATGTCTGATGTTATTCTACTGTGTTATTCTTTGTTACTATGTTACTCTACTATGCACAATTTTTCATTTTCTTTTGGGGAGGAAGGGTGTAGGTGAGAAAGAAGGTGTTCTTGAACGAGAAAGGATAGTACAGGTGTTCGACAATAGTTTTAATAGTCCATTAAAAACTAATTTTCCCCACTTAGATGCACTTGTGATATCATCAGTGATGGAAATTCCCAGAATGGAAATTTCCCTCACCAATGCAGATGAGAACTTATCTGCCTGGAAGTTGCCTGGAGCACTGAGAGATTAAGTTACTTGTCTAAAATCACACGATTAGTATGTCAGAAATCCTGATCTCCCTGACTCCGGGGTCAACATGGTGTACATCATGCTCCCTCAATAATAGTTTTGCTGTTATTTTAAAATTTTTAATAACATCAGAACAATAGATCTTTTCAAACAATCAAAAGTCACTTTGGATGTTACAGTAAATTTGATTGGTGATTTGAGTTGAAACCCTCCACTAATGTCCTCCTCCACTGTTTCACCATGGCATGAGGGTGATCCTAGGGTCTTGAAAGTATTGGTCCAGCCAATTGCAAACTCTAGCAGGTTCTACACAGCTGGGAGGGCTTTAAGCTCCATATACGGGTGCCGTCGGAAGACCATCTTGAGTTAGTGGAGGTTCGTACCTGAGGTTGTCTACCTGGTACTGCTAGACTTTTTTGGCCATGCACTTATAACAGTGGTCTGTTGAGGCTGGGTCATATAACACCCTCGGACCACAATCTCTCAGGTTTTCTGCCAATCTAGCCTACCATATATACCAAACTGCTCTATCTCTGCTTGCTCTCTATGGTTCATTTTTCTGAACAAAAACTCATCTCTCTCCCAATCCCAAAGCCTTTTCTCAACCTCTACAGAATTTATTGGATTTATACCTGGACAACCCATATGTATACAAAGTGCAACACACTATATGAAAGAATTGGGCATAAGGACAGGATGCACTTACTCAACTTTTATGAGGTAGTTAGGTGGCAGAGTAGAGAAAGCACAGCTCCCAGAGTCAGAAAGAATTGAGTTCAAATCCAGGCTCAGAGACTTACTAGCTGTGTGACCCTGGACAAGTCATTTAACATCTCTTTGATCCAGTTTCGTCAAATGTAAAATGGGAATAATAACCCAGAGCTGTTGTGAGGATCAAATAAGGTATTATAAAATTCCTAGCACAGTGGCAGGCATGTAGTAGCTGCTATAGAAATGCTTGTTCCCTGCTTTCTTCTCCCATTCAAGGAACCTAGGGACTCGAGTATCACGTTTTCCATCTCCCCCCAACCCACCCCACATTGCCCTACCCCAGGAAGACAATTAGAGGTGCTTCCATCCAGGAGATCCTAGCCTGAATTGGGTCAAAAAATTCATATAGACCTAGAGCCAGGATGGGGTAGAAAAGATAAAGATTAAGAGAATTCAGGGAACCGCGGACTCTGACGCTGAGTATCAGAAGACTCCAGAGGGCTACCTCTTCATCCCCTTTATGGTAGGATTGATGCAGATCTAATCTAGTGCCTTGCACAGGGTGTGTGCTGTCTTAGAGAAAAGGAAAAGACAACAAGGAGTGCTGACAGGCAGCCTAAACTGTCTCCGCACCAGGTAGCACCCAGATTGGTGAAAAGTGAGGCCACAGTCAGGCTGCTAGCACCATGTTAGATGCCACTGCAGCCAATATAATGCACCCATTTGATCACATCATGGTTTTTATAATTCAGTTCTGGTTCAAACACTTTTAGGTAATATACCTAATGACATACTAACGACAATTCAAAGTTCATGGAGATGAGAAGCCAGGCCCATTTTTTTTTTCTTACAGGTGGGTAGCTGTCTCCATATTCGTTTGTGATTCCTTCATTCCAATGGCAGTCTCACTGGACTTGTACTTGGATTTTCCTTTCTTAAAGATTAAATGTATCCCATTCAAATTCAGTGGTCTTGGGATTTGTTTCTCAGCAACAAAGGCCTGAAGTTGAACTCGATGATGACTTCGATATCCAACTTCATCTGCCTTATGTCCTGCACCAGGGGAATCATGGGAATGAAAAGATGATACACTTGAGTCTGGTACCTCATAAAGTTAAACTCCCACTGGGTGAAATGAAACATGTTTTCTTTGCAGTAAAACTTGATAAGTCACACACCCTAATGGGCTCATCCTATCCCTGATGGGATGAGCATACTCCTTAATTGTGGGAGTACCCCAGGCTCTGCCTTAAACCCTCTTCTATTCTCCCACTATACCCTCTAAGTTGGTGACCTTATCATTTCCTATAAGTTTATCATCATTATACAGATGACACCCAAATTATATCCAGTCCCAAGCTCTTCTAAACTTGTCCTATATCTCCAAGTGTCTATTAGATATTTCAAAGTGAATATAGCTACCACATAATTACCTCAAATGCCACATGCTAATACTCCATGCCTAATATGGTGATGGATCACTTCCTGTCTTGCCCATCTTATCAACCATGTCCTTTCCTTTCTTCTCAGTGATTTGTCATTCATTCCAAATTTGCTCTCCCACATGTCACTCAAGTAGCTCTCTACAACAACATAGATAGAGATATGGGCACTTAGAATCTGTTCCTTTTTTTTAGGTTATACATGTACAATCATGTTAAACATACTTCCACATTAGTTATGTTGTGAAAGAAGAAACAGAACAAAAGGGAAAAGCTACAAAAAAGCAAAAAAAAAAGTGGAAATAGTATGCTTCAATCTGCATTCAGACTTCATAGTTTTTTTCTGGATGCAGATAGTATTTTCTGCCATGAGTCTTTTGGAATTTTCTTAGATCACTGCTATTGCTGAGAAGAGCTAGGTCAATCATAGTTGATCATTACACGGTGTTGCTGTTACTGAGTACAATGTTCTCCTGGTTCTGCTCACTTTACTCAACATCAGTTCATGTGAGTTTTCAGGTTTTCCTGAAATCTGCCTGCTCATCAGTTCTTGTAGCACAATAGTATTCCATTACACATATTACAGACATTCCCCAAAATGATGGGCATTCCCTCAATTTCCAATTCTTTGCCACTACAAAAAGAGCTGCTATAAATATTTTTGTACATGTAAGAACTTTTCCCTTTTTTATGCTCTTTTGGGTAGTAGTGGTATTGCTGGATCAAAGAATAAGCACAGTTTGATTGACCTTTGGACATTGTTCCAAATTACTCTCCAGAAGAGTTGGATCAGTTCACAACTCCACCAACAATACATTAGCATCCCAATTTTCCCATATTTTCTCCAACCTTTATCATTTTCCTTTTCTGTCACATCAGCCAATCTGATAGGTGTGAGGTAGCACCTCAGAGTTGTTTTCATTTGCATTTTTCTAATCAATAGTGATTTAGAGCATTTTTTCACATGACTATTGATAGACTACTTTAATTTCTTCATCTGAAAACTGCCTGTTCATATCCTTTGACCATTTATCAATACCATCTGTTCTTTAGGAGACATAAGCAGGTTAATATTCTCAAGCAGATCAAAGAAGAGCTCATTTCAATGATTATTTGATGCCCTCACACCACCAATAAATCTACCCTGTCACCTACCTAATGATCTGAGACTGTTCTTTTGTCTGGTACTGGCTCCTCATGGTGGCCTGAGTGATTAAGGTTTTCTGAATTCCCGTCTCTGAGTTCTAGGGGTATCAAAGGTCCAGGATCTCATTTCACAACTTCTGGAGAAGTATAAAGTTTTTCTTGATGTTTCCTTATTGGTCTTGCTGATGTCAACGGATTATGATGTCATACATCTTATGGAGGAATTGAAAGATCATAATGCTATTCATATTTTACTTGGGATAGGAAAGGATGAAGATGATAGAGAGATGTAATTGCTGACATATTGAGCACTATTTTTCTGACAGATGACACAGAAGGACAAAGTTGTGATTGATTTCCCAACATATCTTTAATTTGTGACTGGTGAAGTTGGAAAGATTTTTCTTTTCTGTGTCTGGGTGTGAGATACTCAGTTCTACAGACTGATGGGACTTTTAAAATAAGTTTTATAAAACTTTGAGTGTCACAACATAGTTATTTTTACAAATAGTAACAACCCAATTCAACCCCACCCCAAGATTAAACCATATTTTTAAACAAATAGCAATTCAGCAAAATTCATCAATACATCAATGAAGTCTGACAGTTCACGCAACGTGCCATATCCATAGCTTCCCCAGCTCTTCAAGGGGAGGAAAGTGCATTTTCTCATGTCTTCTCAAGGGTCAAACTTCTTTGTCATTATAATTATATAATGCCCAGTTTCAGGTTTGTTGCTCTTTTCATTTACATTGTCGCAGTCAGTGTATATACCTTTTCTACAGTTCTGTTCACTTCACTCTGCATCAGTTTAAATACATTTAAGCCTTCCCATGCTTCTCTGAATTCTCAATCATTGTTTCTTGTGGCATAGTAATACACTACTACATTCACCACAGTTTGTTTAGCCATTCCCCATTTAAATGGGGAAAATATTTCCACTTCTTCACTATCACCAAAAAAACCTGTCATTTTGAAAGTTTTGGTGACTGTGGAATGCTTTTTTTCTTTGACTTTGTTGGAGCAAAAATAGGACCTTTGAGTCAAAGGGTTGGACATTTTAGTCACCCTTTCCAACTTATTTTTTTCCAATTTATTTTTATTTTTAGTTTACAACAGATGGTTCTACATAATTTTGAGTTCCATATTTTCTCCCTTCCCTCCTCCCTCCCTCCCCAAGACTGCATGGAATCTCATATAACTACCACGAATGACTTTGCATTGAATTAATATATACACTAGTCAAGTTGCAGAGAAGAATTACAACCAATGGAATGAATAATGAGAAAGAAGAAACAGAACCAAAAAAAAAAACAACCCAAAAACAAAAACAAAAGAGAAGAGAAAAAGGCGAGCATGAAGTGTGCCTCAATCTGCATTCAAACTTCATAGTTCTTTCTCTGGATGTAGATAGCATTCTCCATCGTGAGTCCTTTGGAGTTGTGCCTGCACCTTGTGTTGCTGAGAAGAGCAAAGTCTGTCAGGGTTGGTCCTCACGGAATCCATATATCTGTGGTTGTGTACAGTGTTCTCCTGGCTCTGCTCCGCTCACTCAGCATTATTTCGTGTAGGTTTTTCCAGGTTGTTATGAAGTCCATATCATCCCCATTTCTTATGGCACAGTAGTATTCCATTACCTTCATATACCACAGCTTGTTCAGCCATTCCCCAATTGATGGGCATCCCTTTGATTTCCAATTCTTGGCTACCACAAAAAGAGCCGCTATAAATATCCTTGTACATATGGGTCCTTTTCCCGCTTGTGTGATTTCTTTGGGATACAAGCCTAGAAGTGGTATTGCTGGGTCAAAGGGTATGAACATTTTTATAGCCCTTTGGGCATAGTTCCAAATTGCTCTCCAAAATGGCTGGATCAGTTCACAACTCCACCAGCAATGTAACAATGTTCCAATTTTCCCACATCCTATCCAGCATTTATCATTTTCCTGTTTTGTTATTTTAGCCAATCTGACAGGAGAGATGTGGTATCTATGAGTTGTTTTGATTTGCATTTCTCTAATCAGTAGTGATTTAGAGCATTTTTTCATATGCCTATAGATAGCTTTAATTTCTTCCTCTGAAAACTGCCTGTTCATATCCTTTGACCATTTCTCAACTGGGGAATGGCTTGTATTCCTATATATTTGGCTCAGTTTCCTGTATAGTTTAGAAATGAGGCCTTTATCAGAGATACTAGTTGTAAAGATTTTCTCCCAATTTTCTGCTTCCCTTCTAATTTTTGTTGCATTGGCTTTTTTTGTACAAAAACATTTCAATTTCACATAATCAAAATTATCCATTTTGCATTTTGTAACGCTCTCTATCTCTTGTTGGGTCATGAATTCTTTTCTTTTCCATAAATCTGATAAGTAAACTATTCCTTGCTCTCCCAAATTACTTATAGTATCAGCCTTTACTCCTAAATGATGAACCCATTTTGACTTTATTTTGGTATATGGTGTAAGATATTGGTCTATGCCCAGTTTCTGTCCTACCATTTTCCACTTTTCCCAACAGTTTTTGTGAAATAGTGAATTATTAGCCCAGAAGCTGGCCTCTTTGGGTTTATCAAAGAGTAGATTGCTATAGTTGTTGACTTTTCCATCTTGTATTCCTATCCTATTCCACTGATCCACACCTCTGTTTCTTAGCCAGTACCAGGTAGTTTTGATGACTGCTGCTCTGTAGTACAGTTTAATATCTGGTATGGCTAGGCCACCTTCTCTAGCATGTCTTTTCATTAATACCCTAGATATTCTAGACCTCTTGTTTTTCCAGATGAATTTTGTTATAATTTTGTCCAGCTCAGTAAAATAATTTTTTGGTAGTTCAACTGGTATGGCACTGAATAGATAGATTAATTTAGGTAAAATTGACATTTTTATTTTATTAGCTTGGCCTAACCACGAGCAACTGATATTTTTCCATTTATCCAGATCTGACTTTATTCGCGTGAAAAGTGTTTCATAGTTATGTTCACATAGGCCCTGGGTTTGTCTTGGCAAATAGACTCCCAAGTATTTTATAGTGTCTACAGTAACTTTGAATGGAATTTCTCTTTCTATCCCTTGCTGTTGGGCTTTGTCAGTAATGTGTAGGAATGCTGAGGATTTGTGTGGGTTTATTTTATATCCTGCAACTTTGCTAAAGTTGTTTATTATTTCAAGTAGTTTTTTACTTGATTCTCTAGGATTCTCTAAATAAATCATCGTATCATCTGCAAAAAGTGATAATTTAGTTTCTTCTTTTCCTAATCTAATTCCTTCAATTTCTTTTTCTTCTCTTATTGCTACAGCTAACATTTCTAGTACCAAAGTGAATATTGGAATAATTGGAAAGGTAGTTGGGGACTTGTTTCACCCCTGATCTTATTGGGAATGCATCTAGCTTATCCCCATTACAAATAATGCTTGTTGATGGTTTTAGGTAGATGCTATTTATAATTTTAAGGAAGGTTCCATTTATTCCTATGCTTTCTAGTGTTTTTAATAGGAATGGGTGTTGTATTTTGTCAAAGGCTTTTTCTGCGTCTATTGAGATGATCATATGGCTTCTGCTAGTTTTGTTGTTGATATGGTCAATTATGCTAATAGTTTTCCTAATATTGAACCAGCCTTGCATTCCTGGAATAAATCCTACCTGGTCATAGTGTATTATTCTCGTGATGAGTTGCTGCAGTCTTTTTGCTAATATTTTATTTAAAATAGAATTTCCAAATTATTTTTGAGAAGAGTTGAACTATTTCTCCATCACCATAGTATTAGTGTGCCTTTGGAACATCACACTATACATGTAGCCTCCAGCATTGATTATTTCCATATTTATTATCTTTTTCAATTTGCTAGGTGTGAGGTGAAAACTCAGAGTTGTTTAGATTTGTATTTCTTTTTTTATTAGTGACTTAAAGCAGAAGTGTCAAACATGTGCACTACATTATGGCTGCAACACTCCAGAGTGTAACCCAAACCAGATAAAAATATAATTGGGAAACACCTAACAAAATAAATAATAATACAATAGAACAATAAATAATATTAATATGTGGTTTTCTAAATCAATATGCAGTTGCAGGGATCTTTATGTAAGGTTCATTGGCTACATTTCTATTTGAATTTGACACCACATAGAGCAGTGTTTCATATGGTTGTTAATTATAGTTATTTTAAGAACTCTTTGTTCATTTGCTTTAATCACTTATCCAATGAGCAATGGTTCCTGGCCTCATATATTTGTGTTAATTCTCAAATGTCTTGAATATTAGGCCTTTATCATGGAAATTTTGAAAGATTTGGACATTTGAGTTTGGAATTTGAAGAAATTGGAAAGGTTTTTTTTCCTGTTTGACATCCAATGGCCATAGCTATGAAAGGCTAACTTCTATTTTTTTATGGTGTGACCTTAAATATTCAGGTTGCGTACCATTTTGAGCTTATTATAGCATATGATATGAGATGTTCATCTAGGCATAATTTTTGCCACACTGCCTTCCAATACTCCCAATGGTTCTAATCAAATGAGGAGTTCTTCCCAAAATAGTTTATGTTCTTGGTTTTATCAAACATTTTGTTGAGTTTAACTATTACTGATTCTTCCTTAATCAAGTTCCATTGGTTTACTTTTCTATTTTTTTAAACCCATACCAAACAGTTTTGATGATTTCTGCTTTATAGTAAGTATAGTTGGAGACCAGGAAGATCTTTATCCTTGACCTCTATGCAGTAGTTGATACTGTAGTCCATGCTGGCCTCTTGGATACTTGTTCTTCTATAGGTTTTCATTACTGCTCTCTCAATTGCTGTTCTTCCTGCCTTGGCTAATTGCTTCTTCTCAGTTTCCTTTCCCAATCCATTTGCCATATCATACCCCTTAATTGTGGGTAGATTCCCAAGACTCTGTCCTGAACCCTCTTCTATTCTGCCTCTATAGTCTCTAAGTTGGTGACTTTAGCCTTTTCTATGAGTTTCTCCCTTTTATACATATGACACCCAAATCTGTATATCCAGCCATGGTCTTTTCTGAAGTTTCCCATATTTTCAAAATAAATGTCACATATTACCTCAGATTCTACATATCCGAAGCTGAACTCATTCTCTTCCCCCTTAAACACTATCCCACAGCCCTTCAAAACTTTCTTATTTTTCTTAGGGGAACAATTATACTTCTAGTCACCCAGGTTTGCAATCTTGATCTTATCCTATCTCCTTAATGTCACTTACCCCACTTATCTTGTTTCTGCCTCCACAATATCTCTCACATCTTTCTCCTCTCTACTCATACAGCCACTACCTTAGATCAGACCCTGATCTCCCTATGCCTCAAGTCTGTCTGGACTCCAATCCACCCTCCAGATAACTGCAAAAGCCATTTTCCTAAAGTGCGGGTCTGACATTATCACTTTAATAAACACCAGAAGTTCCCAATTACCTCTAAGATCAAAGACAAAAAGCTCTTCATAATTTGTCCCCAACTACCTTTCCAATTTAATTATCCATTACTAACATATTGCCATTGACCGTTTTTACATTTCTCCTCCTCTCTTCTGTAGGGAAGATCTAAGAGTGGTCTTCTTGTCTGTGGATGTCTCTCTGATGTCCATGCTTTTCTTCCTTGTTGTGAACCAGATGTTGCTCCTGCTGCTGTAACTGCAACCACTCCAGTGCCCTTTTCATTGGCACTTACAGGCCTTACAAGACCTTCCAATGTTCACAAGATTGGTATTATGGGAAAGCAAATGCATATGTAGAGTCTAAGTAGCCCAGGGCCTTGTGTGTAAACCCAACTATAACAGCTGAATCCATGTTATACCTTGAGGAGCAGGCCCCAGACCAGCCATGATGCCAGGACAGCAAAAGACCCTTACTTCCTCCACCTTCCTGTTGGAGTAACATCTTGTCTTCTCAAAAGCTTAATCCAAATCGTCTACCAGCCAGAAGCTGGATCTTCATCGATGTACTATAGCATCACAACACATCATCAGCTTTTCCAATTCAGTAACTAATTAAAAGACATTGTTCATCTCACAGTATAAATGCTTGAGTCCTCATGGTCAACTGGAAGCAGTCAGAGATGCTATCTGTGCAGCCTCAGAAGTGAGGAAGTCCTTGCATATCACTTAAGTGCCAACAAATATGTTCTAAGCAGGGCTACACTTCAAAACTCTGCTCTCTCATTATCCTCTCAGTGAAGTCTTTCCTGATCCCTTCAGTAGCTAATGCACTTGCTTCAAAATTCTTATTTTCAAAATTTTCATTCTGCATATATTTACTTATGTACATGTGATCTCACCTGATAGAATGAAATCTCCTTGAGAGAAGAAACCGTTTCATTATTGTTTTTGTATGCCCAGCATATTGCACAGTGCCTGATATTAAATAGCAGGTATTTAAGAAATGCTTGTTTTCTTGCTTAATTGAAAGTGCTATGTCCTCTTCATTCCTTTTTACTTCCTTTAAGAGGGTGGATCTTTTGTTCCACCAAATGAAGATAATATTAATGATAAAATATCAAATCTATAAATTGACTTATGTAGTATCATCATATTTTATAAATTGGTAGTGGCCAATGATGAGCACTACCTCTCCAATTATTTCTTTTCTATAAGGGGTATGTTGTAGTTATATTTATGTAAGTTTTGAGCATGGCTTAGTAACTTAACTAACTTCCAGATATTTTGTGTATTTTGTAATTATTTGGAATGGAATTTCTCTTTTACCATCATTTCCTCCTGGGTTTTGTTGGTACTAGAGAGAAATGCTACAGAATTTTTTGTGGGTTATTTTGCATTCTGCGACTCTACCAAGTTATTAACAGTCTCTTTATTGATTCAGTGGAGATTTCTAGGCAAACCATCATGTCACCTACAAATAGAAATAATTGTGTCTTCATTTTTCCTGATGTTTATTCCTTTTGTTCTCTCATTGTCAGAGCTAGCACTTCTGCAACTATGTCAAATAATAGTGTAAAGGACAAAGATTCTTCCTTTTTTCCTGTTTGCACTAGGAAAAATTCCAGCATTTCTCCTTTGCTAATAATATTTTTATCATTAACTTTAGATATATACATTTTGATCATATTAAAGAAGAATCTTTCTATGCCTATCCTTTTTTAGCAATTCTAATATAAATAAATGCTGTGTTTTATTACTGGATTTTTCTACATTTATTGATTGAAATAATTTTGGTTTTGTGGCTTATAAGAACAGAAGGTTTAACTGATCATTTTAATAAGATAACAGAACAGGAATTTATTTAGGCTATCTTATGGGCACTTCTTTATGGAGAGCAGGCATACCCATTTGTATCTTATTGAAGGAGAGGGGATAGTTTTATATTGGTCTCCAGTGACTGGGGCTTCCCCAAGATGATTGGTTAGCTGTGATTCTAGGGGAAGATGTCTGAGGCATCACCCTTTCTGCTGGCCTACAAAAGTTAACAGGCCTGCTCCGCCCTTTCTGTGTGTGTATGTGCGATTGTGTGCATATGTGACCTTTTCTTGTCCAAAGGACGAATTAGTACACAGCAGAGTGGATTTGGAATCTGGTTACTGTAAGAAGTTTGTGCATATGTGCAGACTCCTATCAAAGGATCCATTAACATCTGCTTGGAGGCCAGGAGCACATGCAAGTTACATGTACTCACCTATAACTTTCGCATCCACTCAGTGGGATAAAATAGTTCCTGACACTGAACTTTCCCAGCCTGAGATAGCAGCGACCAAAACAATGACAGAATTCAGAAGCACACATGTTCTAGTCCATGTGGGTGTTCCCAGACAATGTTCCTGAACCCCTATCTCCTGTATAAGAGAATGCATCTGAATTTTCTGGCAGCATCCCAGAATCTAGTCTTCAGGAAGAGATGGGAGATTTCTTGGATAGCATCAGTCTTCAAGGGTAGCCTCAAGTTCCAGAGATCATAGACCAGTTCACTCATCCTCTTTTTTTCTATTTTTTGATAGTATAAGTTTTCAGAAATATCAATTTTCTTCTTAGTATTACATTAGTTCCATTCCATGCATTTTGGTACATTGTATCTAACATAAGTATTTGTTATTTGACCTATTCATTATTCAGGATATTATTAGTTGGTGTTGATTTAGGTCTTTTATTCATATTTCCTATGTTGATTATAATCTATATTATGTTAAGGATATACTTTTTGTTTCTGCTTTTTTACCTTGCTTGTAAATTCCTTATTCCCTAGAAGTATTGTGTAGGATCTTTGGGGAGAACTAGGGATTTTCCAGAATGTAACAATTTGCCTTGGTGCTTAAAGTCAGTTCAGGTCTTTTGAGAAAATTCTTTGATTACTTTTCGGTTTTTGTAAAAGAATAATGTGATACTAACAAATGTATGTTCCTTAATATTTCCATTGAGATTGCGTCATAGGTCTTTCATAGCTAATTTTTTTAAATATTGCTTAGCTTTACGTTTTTCTTTTTTTTATTTTGTTGTATTTGTCTAGATTTTGTAGAGGAATATTAAAGTCTCCTATAACTAATATGCTACTATAGATATCTTTTTGCAATTTGACCACAAAAGTATTGATTTATTAATAAGGAAGTACATATAAATTTGTCCTGAAATATTAATTCAATCCATCCTCCTTTCCTCCACCTGAATTATTTTTTGCCCCTTAGATCTCTTGCTCCTTGTATATTCTTTCATTGTTTTCTAAATATTTCTCATACATATTTTTTTAAAAAGAGAAAACAAAACAAGAGCCTGCATCACTAGTTTTTCATTGTTATCTGAATCTATTTACTTTCTTTTGATGAATTTTCATGTCTAATACCCTGATAACCTCTGGATTCTTTTTGGGGAATGAGTCAAGTTCCTCTCTTTTGATGAATTTCCAGTGTTTTATTAATAAGTAGTATCAGTTTTTCAAGATTTATTATTTTGAGGTGCAAGTTGCAAACTGATATCTTTTGTGTTTTGGATTATCACATACCATTTTTTCTGCTAACTTCTTTATAAACCTGTAGTGCTGCACTACTTTGACTGACTTCCCTTGAAATGAGAATAACTTCTTTTTTTCCTTAGCTACTTGCAATATGTGTTATTTAATACAATAATTCTGAAATTTGGCCAAAATGTTTGTGGGAGAGTAAAAATTGGTGTTTAACTCTAGATATATTTCATGAATTCACTCTGTCTCTGCCTTTCTATTTGCTTCCAATACTTCTATGTAATTTTACTATATGATTTCTTGAAGTTTTTTAATTGTGTTTTCTTTACATTATCTCTTCTCATCATTATCTTCAAGTTCAATATTTTTATTTTGTAGAATTCTCATATGGGGGCAGCTAGGTGGCACAGTGAGTAGAGCACTGGCCCTGGAGTCAGGAGGACCTGAGTTCAAATCTGGCCTCAGACACTTGACACATGTACTAGCTGTGTGACACATGTACTAGCTGTGTGACCTTAACCCCGATTGCCCTGTCCAAAAAAAAAAAACAATAAAAGTAATTTATTTTTTAAAAAAAGAATTCTCATATGGTCTTCTAATCTGATTATCTTTTGCACATCTAATAAATGCTAATTGACTTATTCAATTAATTTACATTCTGTCCTGCATTTTTTCATTCTAATTTTATCATTTTCTTTGTCAGAGAATCTATTGTCCTGGAGTGTTTCCATAATTTGTTTTAAATTCTCTCTTCTCTATATTTATTCATTTTTTTTCCTTAAGAGCTCTAATGGTATCTATCCTCGTTTCACTTATGACTTTGCTTAACTCTTTGATTGCTCTTCTGAATCATTCCCAAGGATCTAGGAATCACTTCACTGACATTTGCGGAAGCCTGATAGAATTTAATGTTATGCTTTTACCTTTACTAAAGGCTTCTGACTGGATTTATTTCTCTGCAAAGAACTTGTTCATTGTATCAGTTTTCTTTGCTCTCTTTCAGAGATAAAAATTAATTTCTATTAATAGTAGAATGACATTCTCACTAATAATGCCTAATGTTCTCTATTAACTAGCATTATAAAAGACCCAGTACTGTTTTGTCCTTACCTCAACTCCTACTACCTGTTCTCATTCTCTCTAAACTGAGAGGTTTGGGTGAGGCTTGTGGCACTCAAAACAGTACATTTTGTATGCTCCATCTGATGCCTAGAAGATTCAGAATTTTCTCTTTTTTATAGCAAGTCTGCAGTCACCCACATGCTATTTGTCCTTCATTTTGAAGAGGACACCATGGAGTGATGTCTTGACTTGTGCCTGAATTGGATTTGAGGCAGAGACGCACAAAGTCATCAGCCTTACTTTCTCTTCCAGAATCATTGAAGTCCAGTGGCAAGACAAAAGTCAAGATGACTGGTGATGGACTGGGACGCAATAACTGATGTTGACATTTTCAACATCTTACCAAGCTTTAAGTGCTCCAGCCACCTTCATGGCTGTTGGAACAAATTGTTCTCCTTTTCCACTCCACTATAGGAAGTCTTAGGGTAGACACGCCCCTAACTCACCAACAAGTTTGAGGTCTGTTGGTTTAGCCTGTCTGGCAAGTCTGCAACAATCAAATAAAATCAAACTCCTGGATATTTCTAATATATGCCTAGGTTGATTTTCATAAGTTTATGCAGCAAAACAGCATGCCACCAGAAATTTAAAGTGGAAAAATACATGTATGTGGCAAAAGAAATTATAATTCTATTGGTTGCTAGTAATTCTTTTTTAAAAAAGTGTTAGATATGATAAGCTTGAACAAAATAACAAAAATGAAATTTATTACATTTTGAATGGCAGGAAACTACTGGTCTCTAAAATAGAAGACATTTCAAAATTACTTGTTTGTAATCAGATAATTGATGAGTTGGAAGAAAAGTGAACAACAATTTAGAAGAAGGCAAAAAACATAGTAAGAAGATGTTGCATTCAATTATAATAGCTCCAAACTAACCTATTTAAATGAGCTATTGACAAAGAAAAATGGGAAATGGATAAAAGTAGAGATATCTGTAGATATCTGTAGAGTTTTGTTTATCACCACTTTTAAGAGAAGCTTAACTCATAATAGTCGCCACATTTAAAAAACCTAAGTTATATAAAAAAGCAAGTAAGTAAATAAAAACACAGAAGTCATAAAAGTAAGCAAAAACATAATCTCCTTTCCAAGTGGAGAGATGTCACGAAGGGCAATGTTTCTTTCAAATAAAAATTCATTTCAAAATATTATAAGGAAGAATGGTGCAAGATTATGAACAATATCACCTCAAAAAATGCAGTGGGGTGGGAGGGAAATAAATAAAGGATGGCACAAAACCCAATTAAACTAGATTGTACTGAGAACATTTAAAAATTAAATTGGCAAGATGACCACAAATAAACTTGAAATGAAACAGATTTTCTGGCATTTCCATAGCAACCTGTTGTCCTCATCAACAACAGTAGATCACATTTGCTCCCTAACACCTTAATACCCAATATACTATATGAGAAATAGCATTTAAGAAAATGAAGGCAGAAAGAGTAGTTGGATCCAACCAAATATATACAGAATAAATCTGAGCTGGATTAAAGGAATACAGTTCTAAAAGCATAACAATTTTTATGCTATCTCAAAAGAGAGGAAGATTCCAAAAGAATGGAAAATATCATGAATAGTACTGTTATCACCTTCCCCCTCCCCCAGAAAGGTGACTGACATTAGCAGCTATTTCTCATCTCTATAAGATCTTCATTAAAATGATTTATACATGACCAAGGATATTCTTGATCCGGATACAAGAAGGGAATTGGTGGGGTTTTGTAGATAATTTTTATAGCTAAACACATTTTCAAGTTTTTGTAATTTATTGGTGGGTGTAGAGCCATCTATGAGTCTGTTGTATTTGATAAGTTCCCCATTGTTTTCCTCTGTAGATGCAACTTAGTCTTAAAGGTTCCCTTCAATCAGTCAACAAGCATTAATCAAGTATGCTAGGCAGTATGCTAGTATGCTAAGTACTGAGGATACAAAGAAAGGGGGAAGAAAGTCTCTGCCCTCATGGAGCTCAAATTCTAATGGGGAAAGACAATATGTAAACAATTATGTAAATAAAAGATATATACAATATTTGTTGTTGTTCAGTCATTTTCAATCACATCCAAATCTTTCAGACCCCATTTTTTCTTGGCAAAGATACTGGAGTGGTTCACCATTTCCTTCTTCAGCTCAGTTAACAGATGAGGAAACTAAAGCAAACAGGGTTAAGTGACTTGCACAGGATTACACAGCTAACAAGTGTCAGAGGCCAGATTTGAATTGAAGATTAATCTTCCTAACTCCAGGCCCAGCATGCTATCCACTGCACCCCCTAGCTGTCCTATCTACAACATAAATGGAAGGCAATCTCAGAGGGAAGAGACTAGCAGCTGTGGGAAGAAGGGAGGCCCAGAAAAGATGGGATTTGAGCTGAATTTTAAAGGAAAGCAGGGACATCAGGAGGATGGCTTGTAAAAACACACAGAGGCAGAAGACCGGAGTGTCACGTAGCACGCCGCTGGCCCCACAGGTAGAGCACTGAGCCTGGAGTAAGGAAGATCCTGAGCTCCATTCCAGATTCACACACTCACTAGATGTGTGATTCTGGTCACTTAACCTCTGTACCAATTTCTCCAACTATAAAGTGGGCATAATAATCGCACCCACCTCACAGGATTGTTGTGAGGATCAAATGAAACATTTGTAAAGTGCTTTGCTCAGTGTCTGGCACGTAGTAGGTACTTAATAAATGTTTGAGGGGAAGAGGAACAGCAAATCCAGTGTTGCTGGATCATGGAGTATGGGGAGGAGAGTGAAGTCTAAGAATACAGGAAAAGTAGGATGGGATAAGTTGGTGACAGGCTTTCAATGACAAACAAAACATTTTATATTTGATCCTGGATGTAACAGGGAGCCTCTGCATTTTATTAAGCAGGAGGATGACAGGGTCAGATCTGTGCTTTAGGAAGATCACTTTGGTGACTGAGAAGAAGTTAGCTAGGACTAGGGAAACACCCAAGATAAGGAGACCATTCAGGAATGAGGTGATGAAGGTCTGCACCAGAATGGTGGCTGGATGAGTGAAGAGAAAGAGATGTACATGAGAGATATTGTGAAGGTAGAAGCGATAAGATGACAACAGACTGCATATGTAAAGTGAGGTGTTGAGGACAATGGGTCGCTGGGAGAATTGCGGTATCCTCAATAGTAAAAGAAAATTTGGAAAGAGGGGAGGGTTTGGGAGGAAAAATAAGGAATTTTGTTTTGGATATGTTGACTTTGAGATGCCCATTGGACATCCACTCTAAGATGTCCACAAGGCAGTCAGTTAAGTATGATGGGAACTCCAAGTTGTTTCCAGTTAAAATCATACAAGATTCCCAGAATCAGAGCATCACAGAAGGGCAGAATTTTTAGAGTTGAAAGTGGCTTCAGCAGCCTATCTGGTCCCATATGTATTCCCCAATGAATATACAATATGCCTTACCCAACACATGATGATCTAGCCTCTGCTTGTGAAGATCTAGAATGAAGGGGAACCTACCGCCTCCTCCAACACCCATTTTACTTTTGGATAGCTCCAGTCTGGGGGAAGTTTTTCCTGATATCAAACCTAAATTTGCCTCTTTGCAATTTCTACCCATTTTTCCTGGTTTTACCTGCTAGAATGAAAGAGAACAAGTTTAATTCCCTTCCAAATAATAGCCCTTAATATACTTGAAAGCAATTACTGTTAGTTGTCATCTCTTCTCCCCACCCCAAGTCTTTTCTTCAAAAGAAACATCCCCAGTTGTTTTAATCATTGTGTAGCCCCAGTACTTAGCAGAGGGCTTTGCATAGTTTAAGTTCTTAATAAAGGTTTGGGGTTTTTTAGTTATTCATTCACTCATTCAACAAGTCTTCACATAACACGGACTCCAGGCTGACAAGTCTCCTGTAGATTGTTACTTTTTAATCATTTTCAGTCACGTCCAACTCTCCACAATCCTATTTGGGGTTTTCTTGGCAAAGACACTGGAGTGGTTTGCCATTTCCTTCTCCTACTCATTTTACAGATGAGGAACTGAGGCAAACAGGGTGACGTGATTTGTCCAGGGTCAGACAGCTGGTAAGCGTCTGAGGCTTGATTCGAACTCAGGAAGAGGGGTCTTCCTGACTCTGGGCCTGGCAGTCCATCCATTGCATCACCTAGCTGCCTCTCACATTGAGCTTGCAGGCCACTAAAACCCCTGAATCTTTTTATGACAACCTGCTAACTGTGCCTCCCCTCTCTTGTGCTTGTGATCTTAACCCAGCCTCTGACACTAGCTTTGTGACCCTGGGCAAGTCACTTAACCTCTGTTTGACTTAGTTTCTTCCACTGTAAAATGAGGATGATAACAGTATCTACTTTTCAGGGTTGTTGTGAGGATCATATCTGTAAAGCACTTCACAAAGTACCTGGAACATAATAGGCGCGGTATGTACAAATCCTTATTTCCTTCTTCCTCTCCCTCATGGTGTCTCCCTGAGAAAATTCTATATTATGAGCACAGATTGGAAGCCTGGGAGGTAGAGTTGGAAGAACACTGGACTTGCCATCAGATGACCTGGATTTAGCCCTGCTCTATCACTTCCTGTCTCGATCACTCATGTGGCCATCAGTAATTCACTTTCCCTCCTTTGCATCATTTGGGCCTCAGTTGCATCATTTGTAAAATGAAGGAGTTGGACTGGATCACTAACCTCTGTGGTCCTTTCCAGCTCTAAATCTATGATGCTATGACCAACCCTAGTTATCATTTCACAAATATAGGCCCAGTTTCACACATAGTTGGAATTCTGTGTTAGGTATTTGATAGACAATGTAACCTTGGGCCATACTAATTTGGGGAAGGGAAAATTCATGTCTGTGATATCAATGTGAGGAACTCCTGGTGCAGAAAGTCCCTCCAAAAACACAGATGAGCACCTTTCCTGTAACTTCTAGTTTTAAAGAGTTGGCTGGACTTCTAGGAGGTGGTAACTTGCCTACATTCATACAGCTAATATCTCAGAGGTACATGTAGATCTCAATTCTTCCTGGCTTCAAAGTTGGCCCTCTATGCATCATACACACCACAAAGCAGCTTCTGTACTTCATTCAAGTTTTATTCTCAAGCCTCAGGCTGTTTTGGAGGTAACCCTGCATTCTCAAAGGCTAAGCCAGCAAAGCACAATCTCTGGCAAGTTCCATCAAGCTGGAAAAGTTCTGCCAGGGCCTGGCAATGGATTGCTCGTGTCTGTCATCTGAGGACAATCCCAGCGCAGGGAAGCTCATCACCAGAAGATTGGCCACCACAGGGGCTTCTACCCAACATGCTGGAAGCTTTCACAATAAATGTTTATTGGATTAGATTCCTGGAATCCTTAATAAAACTCCAAATGCTTAAATGGTAATTTTCAAACACTACAATTTTTGCTAACAGTAAACAGAACAAAATAATTTCCTTGATGATTTATTGGAATATCTAGACTCAAGAATAATCATCCATGATTTATCTCTGTAATATGTGAGATAAAACCATTTATCTTGTAGTTTCATCAATCTTATAATTTTCAAATTGATAAATAGTCTTCATTAAGATGCCTTAATGATAAACAGTAAGACATTCCATGCAACCTATTAGTCTCGCAAGAACTAAATATTAAGAAATTAGTCATCTTGTGAATAATGAACATATATCATTATACTTCTTCGGTACCTAAAGCATCCATGATTTCATCAAGGGGTAATCCTTCTCTCCAATAATACAGATTGCAATTCCTCTATGCCATAATTGATGGTGAGCTTTTGGCAGCATGTGAAAAAGTCACACAAGAAAAGCAAGCATGGCTGGGTTTAATTCTATATCATTGATGGGAACTCTCAGATTGACAAAATCATAGACCCATTTGAGTCTGTAGTCTGGAGATCCGAAAACAAAAGTGAAAACAGGCTTTGCCTGTAAGGATCTTAGCTCTGACTATATAAAGGCTTCCAGATAACTTAGGAATCACGTGGAAGGGACTAATAATGTTCTAGTAAAAGGCAGATTCACTAATGATATTAGTCTAATAGGTCATGGTGTTTCCATTAAATTGCATGAGTGAGCCCTTTAAATTAGGTAATTAGAAAAGGATCATGGTGATCATGATGAAGAAGACTTTGATTCCACTTGTGTACTACTAATCATTTCCCAACCCCTATCACTTTCCCATCCCAAAGTTTTAACCTAACACCATCCAGTGCTTTTACTATGCCCTCTGGAATGCCCATTCCATGGACAACAAAAACTTTCCTTCATCTTAAATCTTTTCCTCTCTCATTCCTTCCATCTACTAACAATAACTGAAACCTGGTTCCCCAAGATGATACTTGGTCACCCTTTTCCATCCTGGCTGTACCTTCAATCATTATCCCTGGCTCACTGGTAAAAACAGAAGGTGGTCTACTCCTTGCTCTTACTTCCAGGTTCTCTCCCTTCTTCCATCACTCAATAACCTCTCATCCTTTGAGGTTCAGGCAATTCATATCTACTAAACAATCAAAATCCTGGTAGCTATTGTCTACAGTCCTCCAGGTCTTTCTCTTTCCTTCTTCAATGAGCTTAGTACATGACTCACAATTTTTCTCTTCTCCCCAAATCCTGCCCTCCTAATAGATAACTTCAACACACCTATTTGCTCCCTTCAAACACACTAACCACTCACTTCCCATGACCTATTACTCTATTCCACCTTAGCTACATACAAAATGAAAATGGTTATACTTTTGATCTTACCAACACCCACAAATGTTGCATGTTCAAGAATTCTGTAATTCCTTTATTTGACCATAATCTATTGGCTTTTCACCTCTCCCTCTTCCTTTACTTACAAAATCCTCCTTTCCAGCTGTTATTTGTACGTGGTGGTTGCTTGTTGTCCGCTCCACTACATTGTGAACTCCTTGAGAACAGGGTCTTTTCTTTTTAATTCCCAGAGCTTAGCACAGTGAATGGCCCATAGTAGACACTTAAATGTGCTTTGATAAAATACATTCTTCTCTCTTCTTCATGCCTTTGCATAGGCTGACCCTCATGCTCAGAATGTTCTCCCTCTCTATCTTGACTTCTTCAAAGCCCATCTTCTTTCAAATATTAGTTTATGCACCTCTTACAAGAGGCCTTTCTGGATTGCCAGAATTGTTAGTGCCCCTCACCTATGACACTTTTTTTGTAAATATCTCACATTTCCTTATTTGAGAACACATAGTAGACGCCCAGTAGAACACAAGTTCCTTAAGGACAAGGAATGCCTCATTTTTTGCATTTATGCCCATAATGCCTATCATAGTTCCTAGCACATACTGTTTTTTGCCCTCATTTCTTCTTTTTAATTTATTTTTAGTTTTCAACATTCATTTCCACAAGATTTTGAGTTCCAAGTTTTCTCCCCATCTCTCCCTATCCCCCCCACCCCAAGATGAGGTTTGCCTGATCAGGCACCTGAGGTACCTGATTACCCCTTCCCCCAGACTTCCTCTTCCCCCTTATTTCTTGTAGGGCAAGACAGATTTCTATACCTCTTTGCCTGTATATCTTTGTATCAGTAAGGCAATAATAACAACATAGATGATAATTATCAAAATGCCTATGTGGTTCTGTATCACAAAGTATATGAGACTCTCCACATAGAAGGTAGAGGAAGTAAACCATTTATTCAGACACCAGAGAACCATATTCCACAAGGCATTTATCCAGTCTAAAGCATTCAATACATAACATCACAACACGGAGCCTCGCCATCCCAAAACCTCTCCGACCCCCTGCTGGGGTCTTCCCAAAAACAAACTCACAGTACAGCGAAGTCAGCCTGTTCAGTTCTAACAATCACGATGCCCTTAGCAGCCATTAGCAGCCATAACAGCTCTCTTTCTGAGCATTTCCCGTGACATAACTTCCTTTTCCTGTCAGGAAGCTCCTCCCACTGCATGTGACTTAGGCTTCCTATGAGGTAAGTAGGTCACATGGCCTATTAATGGGTGGGGAAGATCCTCAGATCTAAATTGCTACTACAATCTTATTTCCCAGTTGCATGTAAAAACAATTTTTAACATTTGTTTTTAAAACTTTGAGTTCCAAATTCTCTCCCTTCTTCCCTCCCTCATTGAGAAGGCAAGCAATTCAATATAGGTTATACACGTGTAGTTATGTTTTGCCCTCGTTGCAAAGAGGACCAAGGACATCATGGGATGATGTTTTGACTTGCTAGTGAATTGGATTTAAGTGAGGCAGAGTTGCACAAAGTGGTCAGTCTCACTCTCTCTTGCAGAGTCATTGAAGTCAATGGCAAGACAAGAATCAAAACAATTGGTGATGGCTTGGGATTCAGTGGATGATCTTGGCATTTTCAATGTCTAAACACACTCTAAGTGCTCACAGCACCTATTTAGACACCCTCATGGACATTCGAACAAATTGTTCTCATCTTCCATTCTGCCAGGGGAAGTCTTCACGTGCTTTGGGTAGACATCCCCCTAACCCACTGACTGGTTTGAGGGCTGTCAGTTACCCTCAACCTGGTTTAGCCCATCTGCTGCTATAGTTTTACTGGGATGTGGCCACTGTACATACTACAGCTGCTTGGAACCACAGGTGAGAGATGAGTGAAAAGCCAACACCAAAGGTGGATGGGCAGCCCTGAAAAGGGCTTGGCAAGCCCTCACTCCAGAGGTGCTAGTCCTCCCTGAACATCCCATATTATCCTCTGGCACATATTAAGTACTTAGCAAATGCTTATTGAATGAATGAATGGAATGAATATACTTGTTTAATTGAATTAAATTTTCTTATCTACCCTCTCCAATATTCTTTATTCTGAAATTATATTATATCTTCTTATCTAGGTACATGTTGAGTTCGATTAGGAGAATAGAAGCTCCTTGACTAACAGAGATTGCTTTAAAAATTTTTTTTGTAATCTCCGTGCCTTGCACATAGTATTTAATCAATGTGTGTTGAATTAAATAGAATTGACTACCTAATGAGGTCAAATTTACCTCCTAGCATTAGAATCTCTAATTCACTGTTATTACCCATAATTTAGGCATTTTTAGAAAAACATCTGAAGCAACGTGTTTGATTATTGACTCTCCTCTGGATATTGCCTCTTATGAATTGCTGGACCTCTCTTCTGCTATTCCTCCTGTGTTGTAACTGCTACTCTCCAAGGTATCAGGCTTATCAGTGCTGTGCTACAATTTCCTATCTTCCCCTGTCTTGGCTCTCTTATATTCAAAAGCACAGTGATGATTTTTAAAAATATCACTTGTTCCCCCAAGGACTTTAGGATTATGAAGGATTTCATAATCTTTAGATATCCTGTCTATGTTCCTTTTGATGGTTTCATTTATCCTCAATTAAATCACTAGTGAATCAATAAACATTTTTTAAGCAACTACTATGTGCCAGGCACTATGCTAAGTGCTGGGGATACAGATACAAATTAAGGCAAAAACAGTGCCTCAAAAAGATTACCATCTAACTGGGGAAGACAATACACAAAATAGGTCTGAAAAGGGTAGGAGGGTACCAGAAGTAAGTAATAGTCATCAGGATTATAAATATTTCCAATGTTCCCTGTCATATCCTGAATACACGCTTTAGAAAAATGGCAGACTTTTCTGTTGCCTATGTCAGTTTAAGAAATAGGGCACTCAAACTTGGCCCTCCTCAGCAGGGAGTCCCCAACCACTCCTCTTCTTCCCTTTTCTCTCTTGCCAATCCTAACTAAAGGCACTGTGCATCCATATCCACATTCCTTGGAGCATAAGAAATGGCTTCTTCCATGGAGAGTCCAGCTCCATTCTCCCCTAAATGAATGCCACAACTACTTTACATCTTTACAAGCTCAGAGCTCTTTTTCCTCTTTCATTTCTGTATCAATTCTTTTATCCTCTCAACCCGATACAGTTAAGAATTCTCCTAGGCCTATCAACAGCCTTTTTCTCATTTTTTTTCTTCCTTTAAGTATTTATCATTCCCCCAATAACCTGAAGGATAGAAGTATGTCCCTACAGCTAATTACTTTCTCCTTGAGATCAGAGAATAACTTGCACTTTTTAAGTGTGTGGATAGCATACGCTTTTGGCAGAAGTAACAAAAACAAACAACAAAACAAAACAAAAATACAAGCACTGTCTCTTCAAGTCACAGAAAAAAAATCTCCTTGCCTTTCAGAGTTGCTTGACATTAGATCCATGGTTCTTTACCTTCTTTTGTATAGCTCTTTTGGCTAACTCTTGTTTTTATTTATGGTACCAAACTGCCTAGTTGAAAGATGTAGAACATAAATCTAATGAGATTTATCTACCTCATATCATCCTACTACTAACCTCTGGATGCTTCTCTCTAGTTTGCAGAATGCAAGGCTTTCTGTCTCCACTTGGGACACAAGGTTTAATTCATTTGTCAGACAGGAATAGACAATCTATAAGGAGACGAGCCACAAGGACACAAGATCAAGTCCAGTTATGAAATTCTATTTACCTACCTCTTTTCACCTTGCTGCTGATCTCCTTCCCTCTTGCTTCCTTCTACTCCTCTGAGTGCTTGGTTCTCTCTCCCCCCATGTGGAGGGGGATGCATGTGAGATATCAAACAAAATAGAATCTCAGAGGACACATAGATACCAAATTAAAACCAATTATCAAATGAGGTCTACACACATCATTTGATCATGCTGACGTTCTCTAGACTCTTCCTTCTATTTTTTCATTTGCTAGTATTTTTCCATGAAGCCTTCCTTCCATAATCTGCATATCCCCCTTCTGCTCCCACAGTGATGGTGGCGGAGTAGCAAATGAAAGGTGCATGGAATCCCAAAATCAGTTTTGAGACTGGTCAAAAACACCGATTTCTCTGCTGTTACTCAAAATGTGAGATCTTTGTGTAGTGACAAGAAGCTTAGGAACTATGGACAATTGGGTGGTATAGTGGAGAGTGCTGGACTTAGAACCATGTGACTCTGGGCAGGTGACTTCATCTCTGCTTGCCTCATCTGTAAAATGGGGTTAATAATACTCCCTACTTCCATGGTTGTTGTAAGGATCAACTGCAACACTATTAGAAAGGATTTACAAGCCTTAAAATGCTGTGTAAATTCTAGCCACTATTATTATTACGAGAAGAGATTAACAACAGCAATGTTGACTTTTTTTTTACATACACAACCAGAAGATATGAAGTAGTTTCACTTCAATAGGAGGGCAGCTCACAAGTTCTACTCAGAATGGCAAATGATGAGAGAGTTTGTTTCATGGTGTCCCCAAAGGCAAAAAAGAAGGAACAATTCATGGGATGCTGGCTTGCCTTGCCTTGCTAGTGTTTCCAACAAGTATCAGAAAAGAGATTAGCAGGAAAATAACTGCAAAGCTTTATGTGACAAGATCTGTTGCAGAGGTTAGTGACATAGAGAAATTCTAAGAACTAATTGAGATCTTCTAGACTAAATTAACATTGACATACAGTTGGTGACTTCAATACAGGGGTAGGCATGGGCTTTAGAAATTTTTAAAAAATGGTTTTGGAAATTTGGTTTGGGATTAAGAAACAAAAGAGACCAATGGCTTATATGTTGCTCAGAAACTTCCCATTTGTGTTCCATAAATACTTTCTTCAGGAAGAGGATCAGAAGGGAGTAGAAGTAGCCAACACCAAAAAATTCTCTCTATCTCTCTCTCTCTCTCTCTCTCCCCCCCTCCTCCTCCCCCCCCCTCTCTCTCTCTCATACACACCACACGCGCGTACGCGCACGCACGCGCACACACACACACACACACACACACACATACACACACACAGAGATTATAGTTTAAGGATAGAAAAGCACTGGTTACTAACTTGGGAGTCATTTTAGAATCAGTTGTTTGTAAACTAGATCATTTGCCTTAGCAGGCGAGCCAGACTAGCTCAAGGAGCAAGGCACCCTGAACGAGAGACAAGAAGCAGCATATATTAGGAAAGTCAAACAAGCACCTTGACTACCATCTCCCCTCGGACCCTGATGGAGACAGCCCGGGACCTTGAGCCCAAGAGCCTTGGCAATAGCAGTGCTCCAGCCCATCCCCCACAGCTATCACTGAGGGGAGAAGTAGTGTAGAGAAGGAACCCACCCTCCTCATCACCACCAGCAACAACTGCTGACCAACAGCTTCCAAGAGGCAGATGAGCACAGAAAGCACAGGAGTTGTGGCAGTGGCCTCCAGACCACCATTCCTGCTTCTGGTCCAGCCCTCATAGCCATCGTCCAGGGAATAAACCCCTGTGGAGAAAGAGTCAGCCATCCCTACCAGCTGCCAACCAATTAGCACACACATGGCGAGCTAGCATAGCTGAAAGCAATCAAGTGCCCTGAGAGAGATGGAGGCAATTATGTGCCAGACTAGTTAAATCATCACCACAATCTTGGCTACTATCTCTCTTTAAACCTTTACAGAGACAGTCCAGGATCCTAGATCCAAGAGCCCTGGGAACAGTGCCATTAAGTGACGACATAAAAGAAGAGAGCATTGCACCCAAGGACCATGGGATTTTTTTCCATCTGACTTACAGCCGAAACCTTCCATATGTGCTATCTCTTCCAACAGAATGTAAGCTCCTTGAGGGTAGGGACTAACTTTTATATTTGTATTCCCGGTGCTTAGCACAATGGTTTGCACATAGTGAGCATTTGATAAATGCTTTTTGTTCATTTCCTTCAACTAGTTAGAGTAGTGGTTCCCAAACTACCACCCCCCTTTTCAAAAAAAATTACTCACGCCCCCCGCACCCTGGAAAATTCTTTAACTCGTCAATGCTGTTTTTTTTAAATTTGTGTCATTTCAAAAAATAAAAAGTTTTGATGACATCTTAAATTTAATAATTTATTGTAAATTTGTGGGGTTTTCCTGCATTGAAATTTTGATGATGCAATATTGCATCATTTAACCATATAGTATTGTATTGTAAACAAGTCATTACATGCACATATTCCTGCCCATGCATGCTGGACTTCCCAACAATGTGCCACACACTCACCTGCCAACACTTTCTTGTTAAGACCTGTCAGCACATTTGACCACTGATCAGTTATAATTTACATTTTGTGTGTCTATTTGGAAAATAATATAATCACTATGACTTTAGCTCTGTTACACAATAGATGAAACATGTACGAATAGTTTTTCAAAATTTTCTCTTCTTTCCTTATGCTTCCACTGCCCCCTTATTTTTATTCAATGCCCTCCACTTGCACCCGAGGTTACCAACCTCACCCCCACCCCCAATTGTTCCAGCACCCCCCAATGAGTTGGATTGCCCACTTTGGAACCTCTGCAAAGTTCAAAATAAATACCAAATTACACAAAAGGATAGACATGAGAAAGCCTTTTATCCAATTACAACTATCCAATCCTGGCCTATTCAAAGAAGCTGTTAACTTTGAAAAATAGGAAATTATGAAAGTAAAGATGTTGATTCTATTACCATTTCTAGGAGAAGTTTAAGTAATTTCGAACTGTTGTCATGAGTCAGTGAACAAGCATGTATTAAGAACTTGCTATGTCCCAGGCCTTTTGATGGGAATACAAATACAAGCAGAAAGAAAGACAGGCCCCTGTCCTTGAGGAGGTTATGTTCTAGAGGTCTGACCTACAATAGGTAGGTCAAAAGAAGCTGCCTAAGCCTGGGCACAAATGATTTCCCAACTGGAGCAAAGTGTCAGTAAAGGGTGATAGCACATTAAAGTACAAATTCATTTGAATAAACTTCAGTGAAGAATAGTGGAAGAGAAACATTGTTTCTCAAAGTATCCAAAACAGTAAAAGGGAAAAATGAGCTTGCATGGAAGACTGCCATCAGATCTGAGTAAACTAGAATATTCTGGGGTATTTATAGAGGAAATTGGAAGGAGGACAAAAAAAAGAGCAAATGAAATGAAAGAGATTTGCCATAATTTCTATGGCAAATGATTCTCTTTGTCAATAATAGTGGAACCTCCACATTTGGACTCATACCTCAGTACTCAATGTACTGTATGAACAAGGGGAATTAGCACTTAAGAAGATGAAGTCAGGAAGAACCGCTGGATCTAAACAAATATATACATAAGTAATCAGTTTGAAATCATTTGCAACAACACATTTTTAAAGACATTCAGATCCATTTCCAAAATAGTTTAAATGGAGGAAAATTCCAAAGGAATGGAAAAGATCACAGATGATTAAAAAAAAAGGCAACCTATCCTACTTTCCTTGACCTCTCTAAAATTCTCTATGCATTTATGAGAATGGTCAACGTATGTCAAAGGTATCCTTGATGAAACTATAAGGAAGGAATGGATAGGTTTTGCAATCAGTTTTTTCATTTTTTTGTTTGGGTTTTTTGCAGACATTTTCATAGTCATGTGGCTGGAGAGTTGTAAAGAACACAAGATCTTACTATATTTATTATTCATTGATTGCGAAAAAAAAAAAAGGAAATGACGATAGAACAAAATGCAAGCGGAAAGCGCCCTGTTCCAAAAAGATTTTTTTTTCTGGACTTTTCCACTGCCTCAACTGTCATCTCACCATAGAATTTCCCTCAGTACTTGGGGCCTCCTCACTCCCTAACATCCATATACCCCTGCAGCCTTCAGCCTTTTCAGCCTGAAACATCCCTCTGATGTTCCAGTTCTTTTCTCCCTTGGCTTGTAGAATCATAGATTTAGACTGGGAAAGGATCTGTAGAGCTTGACTTCCTAAAGGTAACCAATGGATAGAAGATACAAGCAATAGATTTCTGCTTATTATAAGGAAGAACTGCTTCATATGGAATAGATTGTCTTGTAAGGTGGTGAGCTCCTTGACTTCAAAGGGAACGGGACAGGTGATTATTGTCCTTTCTCATAGAGGACCAAAATGACATCATTGTGCTAGAGTCAAGTTTCAATGTGTCTGACTGTGGCTGATCAGACCAATACGAGCTTGGAAGGCTCTACCACAGGTTGGGCACAAATAGTCCATGTGAATGTTTGGGGTGGATTCTCTAGATTTGCGCATGCTGTGTTTCCTTTGAACTGTTTCAATTCTGCTGTGCTCAATGAGCACAGCACTTTCTCTGATATGGGCACACCATGCTGAGTGGTCCTGTGCCAGTGTCTCTTATGTCACACAATCAATTCCAAAGTTCTTAAGAGAGACCTGGAGAGTGTCCTTGTATCTCTTCTTCTGACCACCACGTGAACGCTTGCCCTGTGTGAGTTCTCCACAAAACAGTCCTTTTGGCAAGTGCACATTTTGCATTCGAACAACGTGGCCAGCCCATCAGAGTTGCAGTCTCTGAAGCAGAGTTTGAATGCTTGGGAGTTTAGTTCGAGTAAGGAGCTCAGTGTCTGGTACCTTATCCTTCCAGGTGATCTTCAGAACCTTTCTAAGATAATTCAAAGGAAACAATTCAGTTTCCTGGCATGATGCTGGTAGACTGCCCAGGTTTCACAACAATGAGGTCAGTACAACCTCTCTGTAGACCTTCAGTTTGGTAGGCAGTCTAATACCTCTTCTCTCCCATACTTTCCTTTGGAGCCTCCCAAACACTGAGCTAGTTCTGGCAATACATGCATCAAACTCATTATCAATGTGTACATCCCTGGAAAAGTACACTACCAAGCATTCAAAACTTTTCTTTTTGCTGTAATTGATAGTCCCACGTCTGGGATGGTGTGGTGGTGGCTGGTGGACCACCTGCGTCTTCTTGGTGTTATTTGTTAGGCCAAATTTAGCACAAGCAGCAGAGAATTGATCCATACTTGGTCGCATCTCAGCTTCAGAGGCTGCATTGAGTGCACAATCACCTGTAAACGGAAGTTGTCAGTCAATATACTTTATTAAGCACCTACTTAAGCCAGACACTGTACTAAGTGCTAAGGGTACAAAAAAAGAGGTGAAAGATAGTCTCTAGCCTGGACTTCACAATCTAATTCGGAACACAGCAAGCAAACAAATATGTACAAACTGTATAGGGTATAAATGGGAAATAATTAAGAGATGAAAGGCACTACTAGAATTAGGAGGTATTGGGAAAGTCTTCTTAGGATTTTAGCTGGAACTTGAAGGAAGTCAGGGAAGCCAGGAGGTAATAGAGGTAAGAAGGGAGAACATTTTAGACATGAGAGACAGCCAGAAAAAAAATGCCTTGGAATACTCTGATTTCTCTTCATATCAAATAAATCTATCATCTTTTACTGAAAAAAAAAATGCCTTGCTTGGGGTGGAAGGCCCACCCCCTCAACTCCACAACTCAATCCATATCCCCACCCTTTAGAGGTGTTAAGGTATAAGAAGAGTGAATGGGGGTGGGGGGGGTGGGGAGGGATGAAGTTATGAAGGTCTTTGAATGCCAAAGAGAGGATTTTAAATTTGATCCTGGTGGTGATAGGGGGCCCCTGGAGTTTGTTGGCTAAGGGGATGAACTTTTGATTTAGGAAAATCACTTTGTTGGCTGAATAAAAGATGAATTGGAGTAGGGAGAGACTTGAGGCAGGCAGACCCACCAGGGGGCTATTGTAATAGGCAGGCACGAGGTGATGAGGACCTGGGTCAGAGTGGTGTCAGTGTCAGGAGAGAAGGGGGCATATAGGAAAGGCAATGCAAAGATGAAATTGATATGCTTTGGCAACAGAATGGATATGGAGGGAGGGGGTGAGAGATAGTGAGCTGTCGAGGATGACACCTAAGTGGCAAGCCTGAGGGACTTGGAGGATGGTCTTATCCTTGAAAGTAAAGAGTGGGGTAGGAGTCAGGGAAGGTTTAGAGAGAAAGATAGAGTTATGTCATAGACATGGTGAATTTAGTCTACAAGATATCCAGGGCGAGATGTCTGAAAGGCAGTTGGAGATGTTAGATTGGAGGTCAACAGGGAGATTGGGACAGGATGGGTAGAGTTGAGAATTGTCAACATTGACAACTGTCCCTTGCCATAGAGACTTGAGTTGCAGATGTAGTGTGGACTGAGAAAGGTGGTAGATGAAAGCAAGGGGCAGTCACAGGCCCAACAGTCTACAGTGGACAAGGAGCAGGAAGCAAAACAGGCAACAGCTGTGTGGTTGGTTTTGGAACATAGTCTTGAATTCAGTCCCCCAACCTACTCTGAGACCTTCAGCTGGCAGGGAACTCAGACCAAGAGAGAATCTTTTCACTCTGGAAGCTCACTCTCCCCTTGGAATTCATGTACTGGAAGTGCCCTCTGCCTCCACGGCCTGGCCCTCTGATTGGCTGGTTCTTCCCAGAACTTCCATTTTAAGGACGCCCAGGCCAACCACAACTTCATTCCTCTCCAGGCTGCACTCCTGACTCTCTGGACTTTCTCTACCATGACAAGAACCTTGTCTCTTCCTCCACCCTTTTAAGCTTCCTTTGGTGTGAGGGCTTGCCAATCCCTTTTCAGGGCTGCCCTCCCACCTTTGGTGTTCACCTTCCCTCAACTCTCATCTGTGGCTCCAAGAAACCGTAGCATGTGCAGCTTCAAGAAGCTATAACATGGGCCACACCCTAGTAGTCATCTCAGCAGATGGGTTAAACCAGGTTGAGAGTCACTTACAGTCCTCAGACCTGTTGGTGAGTTAGGAGAATGTCTACCCCAAGCATGTGAAGACTTTCTCCAGCAGAATGGGAAGATGAGAATAATTTATTCCAACAGCCATGAAGGCACCTGAAGGAGGTGCTGTGGAATGCTTAGAGTTTAGTCAGGCATTGAAGATGCCAAGCTTATCCACTGCATCCCAAGCCATTACTAGTCCTTACTTTTGTCTTGCCACTAGACTTCAATGACTCTAGAAGAGAAAGTGAGACTGAGGACTTTATGCAACTCTGCCTCACTTAGATCCAATTCATGAGCAAGTCAAGATATCACCCCCATGATGTCACTGGTCCCCTTCCAAAAGGAAGAATGAACAACAATTATTGCCTGCCCTCCATTACAATGTAAGCTCCTTGAGGGCATGGACTTTCATTCTGCTTATATTTGTATTCCTAGCATTTAGCACCAACATATAACAAGGACTTAAAATGCTTATTGACTTATTGACTGAAAAAGCTGTCTCCCACTCATATTTTTATGCAAGATTACTTGATAGGTGTGCCCAAAGATACAGCTTTATTCAACACTCCTCTAATTAGCAATATCAGTGTGTATATAAATCTATGTGCATATGTATGAGAAACTTCCTGAACAAAGGCCAATGGAAGAATGACTCCCTATAGATGAGGAAGATCTGCAGATACTTTGTTTGCAAATGATATTGCATTAATTGTACTGCCTTGGACTATAGGGTTCACCCCAAGTTCTGCAGTCCCTTAAATAGATTGCTTTAGTAGCCAGCATATAAAAAAACCAACTTCATGAAGAACATATTGGTGCTGGCAGGAATGCATAAAAAAGCCAGAATTAGAACAGAATTTGGAGACTAGTCGACTCCCCTTTTGCCCCAAACAGGCAATAGGACCACTCAGATTTGAGATTTGCCTCAGAGGGAGTCTGTACAGATTAGAGAATAAATTAATCCTCATCTTAGTCCTCTACAGCTAGCTGACCTCAGACCATGCTTCGTGCCTATCCAGTTATCCATGAGGACACCAGGTCCTAATCAGCATGAGGATGTTCTGTTTGCTCTGCCACCTTATGTAATAATCCCTGCCCTAATCTTGTTTTTTTAACTTAATGGTCAGGGAGCAAAAATCAGTATTACCATTACTTCTAGAAAGGTCGTGATAGTAGTCATGTTCTATGGATCCAATTAAAATCCCTCCTGTGAGTGCACTGGACCAAAGCTCCCTTCCCTGGCCACCAGGTCCTTCTTAGAAGAATGTAAGTGCCTTGGGGCAGCTAGGTGACACAGTGAGTACAGCACCGGCCCTGGAGTCAGGAGGACCTGAGTTCAAGTCCGGCCTCAGGCACCTGACACACTTACTAGTTGTGTGATCTTGGGCAAGTCACTTAACCCTAACTGCCCTGCCTTACCCCCTCCAAAAAGAAAAAAAAAGGATGTAAGTGCCTTGAAGGTAGGGACCATCTCACTTTTATAGCTGTATCTCCAGTACTGAGCATCACGCCTAGCACATAGAAGGCACTTAATAAACTTGTTGATTGAGCTGACAACTTTTGTGGGCTCATTTCCTCAGTTGTAAAAGGAGGGAGCAGGATTAGATCTAAGAACGTTTCTGGCTCTAATTTCATGATACTATGCTGTGGTGAGAAGCTAGGTGGTGCAATGGATAGAGTGCTGGGTCTGGAGTCAGGAAGACTCATCTCCCTCAGTATGAATCTGGCCTCAGACACTTAATAGCTGCGTGACCCCAGGCAAGTCACTTCACCCAGTTTGCCTCAGCTCCTCATCTGTAAAATGAGCCAGAGCAGGAAATGGCAAACCACTCCAGTATCTTTGCCACGAAAACCCCAAATGGGGTCACAAAGAGTCAGATACTGCTGAGTTGACTGAACGAATGCTGTAGTAGGAATTCTCAGTAGAGTACAGTCTAGAACACAGACGTCAAATATGCACGGACCATGAAGGACTATGTGGCAGAACAATATTAAAATGTAGTTGGGAAATATTAATAAAATAAAGATAATATTACATTTTAAAACTAAATCAATTTACTATCCACAGGGATCGTTATATGGAGATTAGTAGCTCCTGTTTGTGAGTTTGACACATCTGGTCTAGAAGGCCTCTGTGGGACTTTCTAACTCTGAGACTATGATGGTTTCGCAGGATTCTCCTTTAAATAAACCCTTCAGCCAGAATGGTCTACCATCTATCTCTTGAACACATCTTACATTTTTCCTTATCTCACACATGTTTGTAAATGCTATTCCACTCACTTGTTATGCCACAATCTTCTTTATCTACAGACCTCCCAAGGTACCTTCCAGACCACATTCAAAGCCTACCCTCTTCACAAAAGCTTTCTCCATCCATCACAGCCTAAAATGATCTCTCCCCATCCTGAATGCTGATGGCACTACTTCGGTATCATTCATTCAAAATTAATCATCATTGCCTTAATCATTATAGCACATCTAACAACAAAATGAAATGATAGGTTTAGAAAAAGGGACCTCAGAATTCCCTTGTATAGAGATACTCATTCAGCATTTTACAGATGAGGAAAATACGGCCCAGAGACATTAAGGGATTTACTGAAGATCATTCAGGCAATAAGTGGCAGAGTTGGGAGTCAAACCAGGTCCTTCAACTCTAGATCCACAAATAACCTTTTACAGTTAATTTGGGGGACTGTGAACTCTGAAAAGGGAAGACTCATAGTCTATACTTCTATGCATCCTGCCTACCTACCCCACCTCTTCTGGCAAAGTCTTTAACACACAGTGAGGTACAGAAAAGCTTTGTTAAACTTTGAACATTTAGAAGCCTACTCCATTGAGACTGCATGGGTATTTTAAATATTTTTTAAATATTATACAAATTCATGTACTTCCATTTATAGCACGTATTCAAACCTGAATTTGAATCCTGGTTCTGCTACTTACCATAGAAGTAACCTTAGGCCAATCACTTAACCTTTCTGGGCCTCAGTTTTCTGCTCTTTTATGAATACATCACTTTATCCTCTCCATCACCCCTATGTATTTTTAAGGATGTACTGCATTTATCAGCAAAATCATCCTGTGCCTTGCCTGATGAGAGCAGAATCTGGCATCAGCATTGTACCAGATTTTGCAAACTGAACCTTTGATGAGTACCCCGGTCACCCAGAACAAGCGGCAGGATAAAAACCTTCCATCCTGGTCTTCTGGAAATCCCATAAAATTGAGGCCGTATTCATCACAGTCTGACTGCAGTGTGGCTCGAGGCAAAGGAATGAGTAATTCCAGATACTAAAACTGCCATCATATGGCAAACTGAGGAGCATAATGATGTAGGAGGGTCCCATAAACACATGAGGCAAAATTTGAAACTGTGCCTTAGAATGAGATTTGTGAAGTATTTCCACCATGCCAGACACACTGCTGAGCACTAGTGATACCAGGAAAGTGAAAACTGTCCCCTGCACTTTGTCAACAATTTTTAACATGACTGCTTGAGGGTCAACTATGTGCCTGGTAAAATACACAGGTAATGGCCTCATTGAACATGGACAAGTCTATCAACAAATTAGTTTTTAAATGCTTAACCATGTGTTGAACTGACACTGAGTGAAGTGAGCAGAATCAGGAGAATATTGTACACAGCAGCAGAAATGCTGTGCAATGATCAGCTATGACAGACTTAACTCTTCTCAGCAGCGCAATGATCCAAGACAATTCCGAAAGACACACGATGGAAAATGCTATCCACATCCAGAGAAAGAACTGATGGAGTCTGAATGCAGATTGAAGCAAACTATTTTCACTTTGTTTTTTTCGTGGTTTTTTTCTTTTGTTCTGTTTCTTCTTTCACAACTCAACTAATGTGGAAATATGTTTTACCTGATTGCACATGTATAACCTATATCAGATTCTTTGCAATCTTGGGGAGTGGGGTAGGAAAAGAAGGAGGGAGAAAAATTTGGAATTCACAATCATATTAAAAGTGAATGTTGAAAATTGTCTTTACATGTAATTGGAAAAATAAAATACTGCTTACATTTTAAAAAATAAAGTGCTTTGTAAACTAAAAGGAAAAAACCATTTACCGTGCGTAAGGCACTGCACTAGGGGCTGAAGATACAAACACTACAACAAAACAAAACCCATACTTGCCTTCAAGGAACTTCCATTCTACTGAGGAGTAGTAGTCAAGAAGATCAGAATTCAAATCCAGTCTCAAGCTTCCTGGCTGTGTGACCCTAGGGAAGTCACTTAAGCTCTGTCTGCCTCAGTTTCCTCAACTGTAAAATGGGGGTAATAATAGCACCTACCTCCCAGGGTTGCTGTGAGGGTCAAATGAGATATTTATAAATCATTTTGAAACCACTTAAAGCACTATGTAAATACTAGCTTTTAAAAAAAAAAATTCTGAACTTAAGAAATAAAACAAACAGTTCCATAACACAGTAGAAAAGGAAAAAAGGTGATTGTACATGAAACTACAAATCTATTATTTACAACCTGCTATTCCTTTTAAATATAAAAATAAAGTTATCATTTAACTTTCTTTTTTTCCATTTTTCTTCCCTTCCCACAGCCAAGAGATGGTTATCAATTAGAAACAAATATGTATGTTTGCGTTTGTGTGTATGTGTGCAGACGTATGTATGTGTGTGTGTGAAAACCATTCTATATATTCTTCTACTTATCAGTTCTTTCCATGGATGAAGATAGATCTTCCTTCAATGTTCATTTAGTTACTTATAATAGTCAAAATGACTTAGGCACTCAAAGTTGTTCTTAAAACGATATCACTCTTACAGTATACAGCGTGCTCTTGCTTCTCTTCATTATTTTGTGCATTTCTATCCACATTTTTTCTAAGATCTAGGTATTATTATATACAGTACAGTAGATGCAGCACTAGATCTGAAGTCAGGAAGACTGTGAGTTCAAACCTGTCTCAGACACTGGAGAGCTGTGCAACCCTGGCAAGCCTCTTTTCCTCCTCTGAAAAATGGGGATAATAGTACCTATCTCCCAAGGTTATGACGACTGAATGAGAAATTTGTAATGTGCTTTGCAAGTCTTAAAGCACCATACAGTGTGTTAACTATTATTATTATTATTATTATTAATCATCACTATTACTAGGGTAATCCAACATGCTCATGTAAGATGAGGGGCCCCCTCACATGTGGGCACCCTGAGAACCACCCCAGTATCTCTTTGGGTCAGAACCTACCCCAAGTTATAGCTTATGAGCTCCCACCAATGTTTGTTTTTACCATAATAACCAGAAGACCATTTAAAGCAAAAGATGCTTGTTAGAGAGAGAAATAAATGACAAGGAAAGCTCCCCTAAGAGAAAAGAACATGTGGGAAGGGCATGTGTATAAGAATTATGCACAGCCAGGCAATTTTCACTCATAGAGCTGCATTTCAGTGGGAACCCTTCTCTTCCTCAGATGCTGCTGCTTTCGGATGCCTGCAGAGTCGAGTCAGCTGCCAGTCATGACATCACTGAGCTAAGACCTGCTATACTGGCATTCCTGGGCTATTGATTTTCTGCTCTCTGGGGTTAATCTGCTGGTTCTCCACAGCTAGGCTGCTTTCTGCAAATACTTTTCTGCTCTCTGCTGCCATCTTTTGGTCCTCAGCTACTATATAGGCTCTTTATTCAATCAACAAACATTTATTACGCACTTACAACATGAGGCACCGTACTAAGCCCTGGATAATACCAGCTAACACTTGTAGCACTTTAGGGTTTGAAAAGTACTCTGTACATATTATTATCACAT
Source organism: Trichosurus vulpecula (assembly GCF_011100635.1). NCBI lineage: Eukaryota > Metazoa > Chordata > Mammalia > Diprotodontia > Phalangeridae > Trichosurus > Trichosurus vulpecula. Next base: position 140,013,641 of record NC_050574.1, on the reverse strand, counting down.
TTCACCCGATTCTCACAATAACCCTATGAAGCAGTGGCTCTTCTTATACCCATTTCACAGATGAAGAAACTGAGACTGGGAAAGGTTAAATGACCTGCCCAGAGTCCTGCAGCTATTAAATGTCTGGAGGAGGTTTGAACTTGTTTGTGGTTTGTTTGTTTTTCTGATTCTGAGTATGAAACTCTATTAAGCCATCTAGCTGAATCTACCAGCTCTTTTATTTCATACCTCCAAGCCCCCACCCACCCAGAAAAGTGTGATTGAGTACCTACGTTCCCCTTACCTCTACCTCTAAGTTTGAATGACCTTCATCTATGACACCCAAAGTTCAAGAAATACTAAGTCCCTTTATTCCCCTCCTTTCTCCTTTCCTAGAGTATTTTTGAACACCCACATCCAGAGCTTCTCTCTTTCTTCCTTCAATGAATGTGAGACTCATTGGGATTTCCTAGCTACAACTATCTTCTCCCTTTTCAGTATATAAGCAGTGAATCATCACCTAGGGTTTTTGAGCTCTTCAAACTTGTATCTCTCTAGTAAGTTTCTTATGTTCTAAATTCTCACTTCTCTTTTCAAGGTTTTTTTTTGTTTGCTGGTTTGTTTTCTTTTGTTTTTGTTTGTGAGGTTGGTTTTTTTTTTTTTTTTGAGTTCAGATTTTGCCACTCACTTCCATTAAGGCGCTCTACAAATGTTAGTTCCTAGCTTGTCATCTGAGAGGCAGTCTGGCCTAGAGGATAGTGAGCCAGGCCTCAGCGTCAGAGAGATCTGGATTTAAGTCACAGCTCTGACATAAATCATGGTGAAATCATTTGCCCTCTCAATACTCTAGGCAATTCTCTAAGCCCTTAAGATGTAGAGTTGTTCCCAATTAGCAAAGATGGGAGTTTCCTCACTAGGGAATTCTCTACAGCAATGAAAGTGCTGTATGTGGCACAGTGTCTGGCACATAGTAGGCACTTAATAAATGATTATTGATTGACCGATTGAAACCACAGATCCAGATGCATCTGGACATCTCTTTATCAGCATGGGGTCAGAAGGGGGAGGAACCAGGAATATGGAATCTATCTTCAGAATCAGGAAGAGCTTGGTTCTAGTCTTACTTCTGATACGTAACTGATCATTATTCTTACTGCAGTATATTTCTTACTGTTTTGTGGTAATAAGACTTACACACAACCTCAACCTTTCACTCAGTCATCTTTCTCAAAGACTCCATAAAGTATTTTTAAAAAGCATCTTTTATTTAAGGAGAAAGTTAAATGCTGCTATACAGAGACTGCCAGGTCAATTCCATTTGAGGACCATGATATTTCATTCAAAGGCTATTACTGCAGGTGTGAGATCTAAAGTGAAAGAACTATCTTTGGACTGTCACATTAGTGTGGCTCCTAAGGAAAATGTGCTGCCCAAAACTGGAAAAACCATATTAGTTGGCCTCTTGAAAAAACAAATGATTGTTACCTGTATTTGGTTTGTTAAAGGATCATAAAACTTAAGATGTGAAAGGGTCAGAGATCATCTAATCTAACCCCTTTATTATATGTATGAGGGAATTTAGGCCCAAAGGAATTAACTGACTACCCAAGGTCAGAGGATCTGAATCCAGGTTCTCTGATTCCAAATATGCTCTTTCTACTACACCATTACACTTTCTGATCTGCAAAGACCCAAGTGCTGAGTCACAAGCTGTGTCAATATAACTCCAAACAGTCAAATCTCTTTCATGCACTATAAGTTTATAGCTTTAAAAAAAAGTCATCATCTGGTTTTGTTTTATTCATGTCAACTGGAACAGGATGCAAAGGGCCCAGAGGAAAGAAGAAATAAGTTCACCGTCTTGGTGCTCTGCCCTACGGTTCAGATACAACTTGTCAAGGGTTTCTCATGGTTCTCATCATAACCTGCAAGACTTCCCAGAATCATATAGTAGATACATTAGCAATTCATGAAGTAACATACTGTCCTACGTATTAATTTGTACTTGCTCTCTTTAGTAGCCAGAAAACTTGCCCATTGGTCTTTTGAGCAGCCGTGGTCTCCAACATCCCAAAGCATGCTAAATAGCATGCAGACCTTAGTCACCTTCTGTCTTCACCCTTCCCATTCCATTGTTGCCAGGGGATCCAGTACACCCCTTCTCCCAGTTATCTCTAACATATTCTGTCCATACCTCTGTGTCTCTACTCACAGCCATTATTTGTGGGCTAGTGACTTGTTACCATACTTCACCGTAGGAACATCCAAAAAGGTTAATTGAAGAGTGTGCTCTCTGCCCCCTCCTTCCCCAAAACTCAGATACATGCAGAATCATAGCTTACAATTGAGCAATCACAGTTAAACAGTTTTCTTGATTTCTAAAAGCAAATGTTTGATCTGTTCTCTCTGTCTCTCTTTTTGTTCTTGTTGCTGTTCAGTCATTCAGTTTTGTCAAACTCTTCATGAATCCGTGGACCATACTCTCCACAGCGTTTTCTTGGCAAAGATGCTGGAGTGGTTTGCAATTTCCTTCTCCAGTGGACTGGGGCAAACAGAGGTTAAGTGGCTTGCCCAGGGTTACATAGCTAGTTAAGTGTCCGAGGCCAAATCTGAACTCACCAGCACTCTATCCAGTGAGCCACCTTGCTGCCTCCTTCTTCCTTTCTTAGAGAATGACATCAGCACCAAAGCTGCCATTTTCAGTGCTGATCTAGATCAAAGTATAGTGTGATAGGCAAGAAGAAATAAAGAAAATAAGTTATTAAACATCTTCTTGATGTCCTTTTGTTTTTATATCATCCTCATTTCCAAATATATCTCCCTCCTCCTTCCTGCTTCCCTACCCAGCAAGCGATCTCTTACAAAAAGAATGAGAAAAGGAAAAAAATTGGGAGACTATCAGTGTGTAACATTTACTTATTGTCAGATTCAGCTGATGTGGTTAGTTCCGATGAACTACTTTTCCTTTTCTTATTATATCCTAAATGAGGGGAGGAATATATTCAGAAATGGAAATTAAGCAAAAATGAGATATTAATGACTTTTTTTAAAGGTAAGGTAAGAACATTTTCTCTTATCTTTTCCAATCATTATAATTACATGGCCTTTCTTTTTGTCATTTTGACCTTCTGACCTTCTTATTTACATCACTGTAGTCATCGTTCATAGTTTTTTGGGGTTTGCTTACATTACTTTGCCTTGGTGCACTGAAATCTTTCCATGCTTTTCTGAATATTCATGTTTACTATTTCTTGAAGGGCAGTAAATTCAATTTAAGCTCCATAATTTGTTTAGCCATTCCCCAATTGATGAGCATCTTCTGTCTTCAGTTCTTTGCAACCACAAAAAGTGCTGCTATGAATATTGAGGATATCCTTGCTATTCTTGGAGTATCCTTGCCTTGCAGTGGGATCTCTAAGCAAAAGGCACCAGCACTCTAATCTCCTTTTTTTAGGAGGGAGAGGACATAATGCTGAATTGCTTTCCTGATTGGTTGGATTTCATCAACAGAGCATTAGCACACCTGTATCTTCTAATGTTTGACTATTTTAATCTTTTGTCACTTTTGTCAGTTCTCTGGGCACAACATGGAATCTCAGAACTATCTTGATTTCCATTTCTCCTTTGCAACATGGAGCAATCTTTTATATAGTTGTTTATAGTTTGGAAAACTTCGTGAGAATTGTTTGTATTCTTTGATGACTAATGCATTAGAGAAATTTGACATCATCTTGCTTGCCCTTTTTTTTGTCATTGCTTCAAATTTGGGGGGAATCTTTTCCTTCCAAAGAAATGATTGTTAATAACCAATGATTTGGGGAGCTTCAGACTTTCCCCTTTTTCTTTTATCCTCATTTCAAGACCTCAGTCTCTGAAGGTTGAAGTAACATTCTCCTCAACACTCAAAACTTCATCAATAACACATAAGTATAATAAAATGGCAGCACATGCTTGTATATGTTAAATAGATAATACAAAAATACTACAAGAAATAATAGTGTTGTCCTTGGCCTCAAGCTGTTGCTCAGCTTGCACCCTGGCTCGCACAGGTTCCAGGCTGGCAGCTGCCAGTAAAAAGTTTGCTCGTCAAAGTGGGCATTGGAAAGCTTTCAGTTTGTAAGTTATCGTGGAGTGGTTCAATTTTCTGTGTTAACCAACAAAATTGAGCATAAGCACACACAAAATCTGTGTTATGCTCAAATCATGTTAGAACCAATTTACATTTTCAAAACAAGTGTTTAGCAAAACTGACTACACAGAATCCAAGAAACTATGTTTCTTGATGTAGCCAATAAGATTGATTTCATTTCTTTGGAAAATTCTAGAAAAAGTAATTTTTAAAAAGAGATGATTACTAGCCCCTGACTAGTTGTCGTGGATGGGCAGGTAAGCCTGAGATTTAGAAATAGCAGTTCCTCCCACCTACCCAACCACCACCCTGCTTTCAACTCCACCCCCTGAAATTAACATCCAGGGAAGATCTATTATGGAAATGTGGCCAGGCAACTGTTTCTGAAGCCCCTGCCTCCCTAGTAGCAACAGATACTGAAGACCTAAAAAACAAAGTTCTCACCACCAAAATCCTTGGCCCCATAAAATGGTTCAACATCAAAGATGAATATGGTCTTATCAGTGTAAATGACCTTTTTTTTAAAAAAATTATTTTGCTTTGCCTGCACCCTAAGAACCCTTTCCATCTAACTTGCAGCTGAAACCTCCTGTGTTGTCACTCCCTGTTAGAATATAAGCTCTGTGACAGCAGGAATTCATGTTGCTTTTCTATTTCTATCCCCAATGCTTAGTTAATACTTTGCCCATAGTAAACACTTAATAAATGTTTTAATTAATTCACTCAATGCTAAGGAAGGCAAAATTTACATATAAAAGGTACAAGATCAGAGAAACATAAGCATGAAAGGTATTCACAAATCTCATGGAAGATATGCAAAGTCCAAATGAATGAGGGATATAAATGGCAAGTCTTCTAATGTTCTCATGTGAAGACAACATTATACATCAAGCTCTGGAATGATCCATGGTCCTCCCAATTATATCAATAGTCATGGAAAAGAGATGGGCCTAATAATCCGAAAGTAAAAACTAAATGGATGAATCGTGTAGACTACTTACCAACTGAATTATTCTACCTACAGCTGTATCTTTGATAGGCACTGTTAGATAATGAGCTAAGGATATAATCAAACAGGAGAATAAGTTGGAAAACTGTGAAGAAGTCTCAAAAATCTCAAGTTCCTCAATGCTACAAAAACCTATCTTTTAAATATTGATATTCTCCCAGGAATGATATGTGGTGCTAATAACGGAACACAGAGATTTTCAAAGAATCAAAATTGCAGGTGACTCAAAGGATAACAAAAAGGCATATGATAGCCTAAATGATTAGATTTTTCTGATACATTCATGTTGGAGAAAGTGGAAAGAGTCCTGAATTTGAATTCAAAAAATCTGAGCTCAAATCTCAATTCTACCTCTTACTACCCATGAAGAAGCAAGCATCTGGGCTCATTTTCTCATCTGTAAAACGAGTGAGTTGAGATGTCCAAATAAGACAAAGGCATAAAATGTCGAAGGAATGTCAGCTCGTATAAATTTCAAAGCAATAGAAGGGGAGAGAGGGTCATATTAGGAAAATCAGTGTAAACTCTGGTAACTCAGGGATCAAAGGCAAGGAAAGAATAGAAAATAGGGCAAACTTCTGCAAAAAAAGGCCTAAAACAGAGGTGTTAGATCTAATAATCAGGTATCTGAAACCAAATTCATGCCCTGGAGTATCAAAACAGAAGCAGAACCAGAACCAGGCCCAAAAGGTCATTGCTTAGTGAGCCAAGGCCTGGTCATGTATTCATTACGCAGAGCACTGAGAGCCACAGCATGCATGAGACTCCCTGTAGGTGCCAACAACAAGAAGGTTGTGCAGGAGGTCTCAGGTCGGAGTTATTGTCAATATCCCACTGGAGATTAAAAGGGTTATAGTATGGAAGTGAACCAACACCTGAATGAGGATCCTGCAAAGAAGAAAAAGAAATCTACTGACATCTGAACCCCCAATGGACCACCAGGAAACAGGAAAAAAAAAACAAACCAAAGTTTGAGCAGAAGATGGAGCCCAACATGAGCTACCTCATCCAGATTGGCAGCAGTACTCAGATTACAGAGCGAGCAGGACCAAACTGAAGTCCTTCCAATTCAGCCAAGAGTCCAAAGAAGACTGGCCAAAACACAAAATTAAATTGCACAAATGGGTGGAAAATACGTAAAAAACAGGAGACACCAAATACAATAAAGAAATATGCTGGGTTAAGAGAATCTCAAAAGGTAAAAGCAGAAGAGGGTATTCCCACAATAACTGCAAGCAGAGCAAGCCTCAGAGAAAAAATCAGGTTAGCCACAAGGACCATAATAGCAGCTAACAAAAATAAAGCAAAAATTAAAAAGTGAAATTATAAGGGAAATTAAAGTTCTAGATTAAAAATTGGAAAGCAAATAGCTTAGAACAGAAGATGGATGGTTATAATTCTTCTTTACAACTGGACTGTTATGTAAATAAGTTCAGCGTGAAGGTATATGTAGAACCTACATTGCATTACATGCCATCTTGGGAGGAGGAGAGGAAGGGATAGAAAATTTGGAACCCAAACACTTGTGGAACTGAGTGTTATAAACTACAAATAAAAGAATAAATTTATTATTTAAAAAAAAGAACAAAGGATGGAAAACCTTATCCAAAAAGTGGATTCTAAAAAGATAGCATGGAGTATTCAGAACTGAATAATTCTGTGAACCTACGCAAAATATAAGTCTAAAATAAAGTCTAAAGATTGGAAAAAATAGAAATGTATCTACTAGAAAAGAAAAAAAAGTAACGTAGAAAACAAGGAGATATTTTCATAATCATTGTGCTTCCTGTAAACTACGAACAAACAAAAGACTTGGATAATATATTTCAAGAAATCATAACAGAAAAATGAACAGATTGATTAGAACCAAACAGAGAGTAAAGGGAAAATTTTTAAAAAAATCCACCAGTCACCTCCTGAAAGGAATGGCAAACTAAAAATTCCCAGCAATGTCACAGCCAAATTCCAGAGCTTCCAAGTCAAAGGAAAAAATGCTGCAAGCATCCGGAATTATGCATAAGAGGTAAAGCACTTGAAGTTGTCTTCTTGGGCAAAAGCACCAAGAACTCTTAAAAGGAAACAACTGAATGAATAAACAGTAGAAAAGGCTAATCCGTAACTCCCAATTTAGCGTGTCTTTCCCCACCAAACCCTACACTCAAGCAGGGCTGCACAATGTAACCCATGGGCTTATATTCTGGAATCTGCTCAATTCCCTTGCTGTAGTCAAACCATAATGTGTGTGGCAACAAGCAAAAGAACTCAACTGGGTGAGCACACCAGCTATCTTTATCCAAGTCTTTGAGGAGAATTACCAAATTACCAAAGATCTCAGGAATAAAAACAAAGCTTAGTTTAAAACCTTAAGCATAAGCTCATAAGTCAGTAGGGAATATATTAATAAGAGAAGGGAAGTTGGTCTCCAGGACATCTAAATGACCCCAAACATCTTTGTATAAATATTGCAAGGCCAAGGAAAATGAATCAGCACCAGGTGAGGCAGTGGACCTTGGAATAACATGAGGCTGTTCCTAAATGCTTTAAGAAACAAGAAATAGGAAAGCAGAATTTATAGCCTGCATTGCAGAAATATTTGGCCAAAACAGAAAAACTTGAATTCATGATGGTGAATCTTACCAAAGAAACAAAAGAAAGAACTGATTAAGAATACAAATACACAGACATGAAGGACAATCTGAAAGGTAAAGTTTCTTATGCTTGACCCTGTAGTGTTTAACATTCTCATCAAAGACTCAGATAAAGACATAGCTGGCACACTAATCCAATTTGCCATTTACACAATCTGGGAGAAATATCTAACTCACTAGAGTATAGGATTTAAAAAGAGCTTAACATTGGGCTGAATCTAATAAGGAGAAATTTTAAAAGTATAAATATCAAGTCTTACACCTAGGTTCAAAAAAATCAACTTCATAAATACAGGGTGTCTCAAAATTCTTAGTGCTGTTTTAAGCTTTAATAACTTCAGAAGTATACCACAAACTTAGAAAAGCCATAATTGGAAATTTTCACTAAATTTCTTTTTACACTTATTTGGCTTTGTGAATTTTAAATAACAAATTTTTAATTTTAATAAGATGAGGTACCCTCTCATTATACTGTGCATGTATTACAGTTTCTGGATACTTCCTCGGATTGGTGGATGGGTAGATGATGCCCCCTTGTTTATCTACCTTAGTCACCTGATCTATTACCATTAGCCTTTTTCTTGTGATCAAAACTGTTGTGTATACATCAAAACCTAGTTGTTTAGATGATCTTAAAGTTAAGATTACAAATGCAATCCTTTCAGTCACTAGGTAAAAGCTGATGAGTTTTTGAAATTTGAGTTTGAAAACTGACCAAAATGAAGTATAACATAATTATGCTGACTTTTAATAAGAAACTTGTCAATATTTTAAAATTTAGCTAATTAACATTTCAAATTTTTAAAAAATAAGTTTGTAGCACTTATATTTCTTAAGTTATTAAAGCGGCTGCTTCCGGAGCTCCAGGCCGACAGATGGTTGGGGGATCGAGCAGTTGATGACAGGTGGATTGCAAGGATCTCTTTGCTGGTGCTAAGGCAGGATTCTCTTTCTTTGTCCTGCTTGGATCTGGGTTGCAGTCCTGGATGGTGGTCCTGGGGCGAGGAGGGGCCCCAGTGTGACAGAGCATGTGGTGGCTATGTAGGGGGAATTCTCTTCACAGTTCCAGGGCAGAAAAGAGTGCTTGAGATCACTCACAGAACAGAGCACAGGCCAGGAGAAGAGTAATGGTGGATCATACCACCTCAGAAGAACTGAAAATTTACAGGTGCCTAGAAGTAGCACTAAAAACAGCTAAGCAAAACCCTGAAGCTTGGGACAGCACACTCTACACTCTGGGAGCAAAGTCATACCTTGACAAAGAGCTCAAAAGTCAAGTAATTGGCTGGGAAAATGAGCAGACAGTGTAAAAAACCTCAGACTATAGAATCTTACTTTGGTAACAAAGAAGATCAAAACATACAACCAGAGGAAGACAATAAAGTCAAAGTCCAAAGCCTCCAAGAAAAATATCAACATGTCACAGGCCATGGAAGAGCTCAAAAAGGATTTTGAAAATCAAGTAAGAGAAGTAGAGGAAAAATTGGGAAAAGAAATGAGAGCGATGCAAGAAAATCATGAAAAATGACTCAACAGCTTGCTAAAGAAGACCTAAAAAAATACTGAAGAAAATAACACCTTAAAAAATAAGACTAACCCAAACGGCAAAAGAGATCCAAAAAGCCAATGAGAAGAATGCCTTAAAAAGCAAGATTGGCCAAATGGAAAAGGAGGTCCAAAAGACCACTGAAGAAAATAATTCCTTAAAAGTTAGAATGGAGCAAATGGAAGCTAATGACTTTATGAGATATCAAGAAATTACAAAAAAAAAATAAACCAAAAGAATGAAAAAATAGAAGACAATGTGAAATATCACATTGGAAAAAACACTAACCTGGAGAATAGCCAGAAGAGATAATTTAAAAATTATTGGACTTCCTGAAAGCCATGATCAAAAAAAAAAAAAGCCTAGACATCATCTTTCAAGAAATTATCAAGGAAAACTGCCCTGATATTCTAGAGCCAGAGGGTAAAATACAAATTGAAAGAATCCACTGATTGCCTCTTTAAAAAGATCCCAAAAGGAAAACTCCTAGGAATATTGTAACCAAATTCCAGAATCCCAGGTCAAGGAGAAAATAATGCAAGCAGCCAGAAAGAAATAATTCAAGTATTGTGGAAACACAATCAGATAACACAAGATTTAGCAGCTTCTACATTAAGGGACCGAAGGGCTTGGAATATGATATTCCAGAGGCCAAAGGAACTAGGATTAAAAGCAAGAATCAACTACCCAGCAAAACTGAGTATAATACTTCAGGGGAAAAAATTGACATTCAATGAAATAGAGGACTTTCAAGCATTCTTGATGAAAAGACCAGAGCTGAATAGAAAATTTGACTTTCAAATACAAGAATCAAGAGAAGCACAAAAAGCTAAATAGGAAAGAGAAATCATAAGGGATTTATTAAAGTTGAACTGTTTACATTCCTATATGGAATGATGATATTTGTAACTCATGAGACCTTTCTCAGTATTAGGGTAGTTGAAGGGAATATACATATACATATATATATATATGCCACACACAGGATGAGTTGAATATAAAGGGATGATATCTAAAAAATAAAATTAATGGGTGAGAGAGGAATATATTGGGAGGAGAAAGGGAGAGATAGAATGGGGTAAATTACCTCACAAAAAAGAGGCAAGAAAAAACTGTTATAATGGAAGGGGAAAAGGGAGAGGTGAAAGGGAATGAGTGAACCTTACTCTCAACAGATTTGGCTTAAGGAGGGAATAACATACACACTCAACTGGGTATCTTACCCTACAGGAAAGTGGGGGGAAAGGGATAAGAGGCAAGGAATGACAGAAGGGAGGACAGACTGGGGGAGGGAATAGTCAGAAGCAAACACTTCTGTAAAGGGACAAGGTCAGAGGAGAAAATAGAATAAATGGGGGGCAGGATAGGATGGAGGGAAATATAGTTAGTCTTTCACAACATGACTATGTTTTGCAGAACAACACATGTATAACCTACATTGAATTGCTTGCCTTCTCAACGAGGGTGGGTGGGGAAGGAAGAAGGGAGAGAATCTGAAACTCAAAGTTTTAAAAACAAATATTAAAAATTGTTTTTACATGCAACTGGGAAAGAAGATATACAGCCAATGGGGTATAGAAATCTATCTTGCCCTACAAGAAAGTAAGGAGAAAGGGGATAAGGGGGGGGGGGGTGAGGCGATAGAAAGGAGGGAAGACTGGGGAAAGGGGTAATGAGAATGCATGCCATCTTGGGGTGGGAGGGAGAGATGCAGAGAAAATTTGTAACTCAAAATCTTGTGGAAATGAATGTTGAAAACTAAAAATAAATCATCTTAAAAAAATTAATAAACAAAAAAAGAAATGACAGGGAAGATTTCTATGAACTTATTTATGCAGAGTAAAATCAGTAGAATTAGGAGAAGAATTTATACTATGACAACAATATTCTAAAGAAATACAACTTTGAACGCTTTTAAAACTCTGATCAATGATATCAGTGATTTTTTCATCATTTATCTTTTTTTATTTTTAGTCCAGAGGACTGAAGATAAAATATGCCATCCACCTCTTGCCAAAGAGATGATGGACTTAAAACTAAGAATGACACATATTTTTGGAGAACAAATAACCAATTTGTTTTGCTGGACTATGTAAAAATGAATGAATGAATAAATAAATAAAGGTGGGTGGCAAGAAGAGTATTTTGTATATGTCACCAAAGGAATTCACAAATGGTTTCCAGTACTATGAGCATAAAAATCCTGCTTAATTCTGCATCTGTTAATAGTTCCTGGTCCACTGGAAGAAACAGAGGCACACTGAAATCTTAAAATTACAGGGAAAGGAATACCCAGCACCAGAGTAGACTTATCAAACCAGATATTAGGTCAGATATATATTTATTTTTAATTTATGCTTTAATTTGTTTCCCAAGCTTGGCAATGATCTTTCCCTCCTAACCTTCCCAAAACTCAAAAAACCCTTTTTTTGGTATACAATGCATGTATGTGTTACTTGGTCTTAAAATTATTTGTCCTATTATTTTGCACCTATTAGATTGGAAGGTCTATATTTAGCTTTTGTCTCAATCTTGTTTTTCCCCCAACACCTAACTCAGTGCTCTTCACAATAAATAAGGTACTAAATAAATGTGTTGAAATGAGTATCTCTAGGAGTGATAGATCTTGTCTATACTTTTTAAACAATGTAATCATTAAATCAGCTGAGACTATAATTTAGTCTTTACATTTTGGAGAAGCATGTATACGTCAAACACCTAAATATTATTTAAATATTTAACCCAGGAGGGTCATTAAAATTATAATTTAATTCATAACACACAATTTCATATTAGATTATCCTTTCTCTCAACCTATTAGTACTTGCTCTGAAAATTGACTAAAAGCTATGCTCACATTTCTAGAGGGAGAGTCACTACCTGAAAGTGCTTTGAAATGGAAATAATAACAACAGCTGACCTTTATATAACACTTTAGGCCTTGCAAAGTGTTGTAACATTCTTTTTCTCATTTGAGTTTCACAGCCCAGTGAGGTAACTAGTACAGGTATTATCCCCATTTAATGGATGAGGCAACAGGCTCAAAGAGATAATGTGCTTCATCCATATTAACACAACATCTATCTAGGTCTATTTCCAAAGATGGTTAGAGAAAAAGGAAAAGAACTTATATGTTCTAAAATGTTTATAGCAGCTCTCTTTATGGTGGCAAAGAACTGCAAATTGCAGGAACACCCATCAATTGGGGAATGGCCAAACAAGTGGTATACAATTGTGATGGAATACTGTGCTGTAAGGAATAATGAGCTCAATGATCTTAGAAAAACATCGAAAGACTTGCACGAAATAAGGAAGAGCAAAATGAACAGGACCAAGAGAACATAGCATACAGTAACAGCAATACTGCTTTAAGAACAACATTTAGTGAATAAGTCATTTCAACTATTATGAATATCTAAATTAATTATAAAGAACATATGAAGATGCTATTTGCATACAGAGAAAGAACTAATAGAAGTTTGCACAGAATAGTTTATATATATATACATATATGTGCGTATATAAATACATATACATATTTGTATCTAATGGTAACCATCTCTAGGGTGGAGGGGTGGAAGAAAAAAAGAAAAAAATTACAGGATAACTTTATTATATATTTAAAAGAAAGAGTAAGTTATGCGTAACAGATTTGCTGTTTCATGTGCAATCACATTTTTTATTGTACTATGTTATGGAAATGCTTGTTTTATTCCATAAATTAAAAATAAAATAAAAGAATTTGAAAAAAATCCAGCATCTATGAGAACATTACAAAACAGACTTTTCCTGACTCCAAGTCTGGCACTTTTAAAAACCATTAATTAATTCAATTTATCTTCAAGTATGTAGGAAATAAAAAATTCCTGACTGAATTTTAAGTTTTAGGGGAAAAAAAAGTAAAAAAAAGGCTTTTGTATTAATACCAAATGACAAAGTAAGGCATTATTTACTCTTTGGAATGAGTTAATGTGATACTGTAGTAATTATATCGATTTGGTGCAAAACTGTATATCAATTTTATTCTATGTTGTATTTTCTCCCACACAATGTAAACTTCTTGAGGCAGTTTTTCATCCATATTTGTATTCCCAGTGCCCAATACAGTGCCCTGCAGTTGACAATTAAATGTTTGAATTGAATTGAATCAATAGCTTTGTTTGAATGTCTCCTATAGAAGTCCCTTTCCTTCACATCTTGACTATTCTCTTTCCTTTTCTCTCTTGCTCTTACCCATGCCAACCTCCATACTTGGCATGGACATCTGCCTTCCGCCCACCACCCCGACCCCCTTATTTTCATCTCTAGCTGCTGAATTTCTTCCCGTCTTTCAAGGTCTAGTTTAGATGATCCTCCTCTCCTAACTTTTCCATCCGTCCTTCCATGCCCAGTTGTAGAGAACTGCTCCCACTAAACTGTTCGGAGGACTGTGCCTAGACCTCTGCTTTACATCAACTTCTTTATTGTATATAGTTATTTGTATATGTGTATTTTCTCTATTAGTCTCCTCAAATGGTGCTGGTAGGCTGTCCAGGTTTTACAGGCATACAACAATGAGGTCAGCACAACAGCTCTGTATACATTCAGTTTGGTAGTCAGTCTAACAATTTTGTTTGGAATCTCCCGAACACTGAGCTAGCTCTGGCGTGCCCATTATCAGTGTGCACATCCCTGGAAACGAACTTATCCACAGCATTCAAAACTTCTCCATTTGCTGTAATTGATGGTTCCACATATGAATGGTGTGGTGGTGGCTGATGGAGCACCTGTGTTTTCTTGGTGTTAATTATTGGTCCGAAATTAGCACAAACAACAGAAAATTGATCCATACTTTGCTGCATCTCAGTTTCAGAGGCTGCACTGACTGCACAACCATCTGCAAACAGGAAATCATGCACCAATACTCCCTGCAGTTTGGTCCTGGCTTGTAGCCTTTTTAAGTTGAAGAATTTACCACCAGTGCAGCAGCTGACCTTGATGCTATGTTCATCCTCACTGAAGGCGCTTCCATTTGAACTGTCTTAGGAAGATTCTGCAGATCACCTGGCAGGATAAGATATCAGACACTGAGGTCCTTTCTCGAACTAAACTGCCAAGCATTCAAACTCTACTGCAGCGTGCACAACTCTAATGGACAGGCTGCTGTTCAAATGCAAAACATACGCTTGCCAAAAAGATTATTTTATGGAGAACTCACACAAGGCAACTGCTCACATGGTGGTCATAAAAAGTTATACAAGGACACTCTCAAGGTCTCTCTTAAGAACTTTGGGATTGATTGTGTGACATGGGAGACACTGGCACAGGACTACTTAGCATGGTGTGCCCACATCAGAGAAGGTGCTCTGTTCTATAAGCAAAGCAGAACAGAGCTCAAAAGAAATGTGAGATGAGCAAATTTAGAGAATCCACCCCAAATGTTCACATGGACTATTTGTGCCCAACCTGTGGTATAACATTCCATGTTCGTATTGATATGATCAACAACACTCAGACATACTGTAACTTGACTCTAGTATAGTGAGTCCTCTTCAAGAATGAAGGACAACAACCAATTTTCTCTATTAGATTCTAAATATCTCAAGAGCGTGGACTGTGCTTTATCTACAGTGCCTCATATACAGTAGACTATTAACAAGTGTTTGTTAAAGTAATCTGAAGTGGTTTTGATAAGTATGATGATATCAGATGTTCTTTACATTTGGGGCTTTCTCCATTAATGATTTGCAGATACTCTTGTTACATAAGCTAACATTTATATCCAGATAAATTCTGTGCTATCTAGTGCCCCAATTTCTGACAGTACTCAGACTGAAAGATAATGGATCATAACATAGTGTTTGCAAAGAAATTCAGAATTAAAAATAACTCTGAATTTATTTCACACAAATGTAGTTGATTTTTTTCATTGTCAACCTTTAATTTTTCATTTGTACATTTGGAGAAACTTCTTCTTAGTTACATACTGAATGAGTGAATTATGTGTCACTAGTTTAAAATAAGAGCTATCTTTCCTTTACATCAAAACTTCAGTTACCACTCCAAATGATACAGGGATGATGGTGACTTGGAATCAGGAACACCAGGCTCCTCTTTAGATCAGTGATTCGCTTCCTTCAGAAGTTACTTTTAAAATAGAATACAAGGATGATAATGACAATGTCCTCACCAAGACAATGACATGTCCTCATCAGGACAAAATATAGCTAGTAGGCTGTTTTCTTAATAAACTTAGTCTTTCTCCTTTATTA
Source organism: Trichosurus vulpecula (assembly GCF_011100635.1). NCBI lineage: Eukaryota > Metazoa > Chordata > Mammalia > Diprotodontia > Phalangeridae > Trichosurus > Trichosurus vulpecula. The sequence continues at coordinate 139,998,079 of NC_050574.1, read as the reverse complement.
ATACAGGGAAATTCTCATAATCATGGGGTGAAGAAACTGCATGACCCAGTGATGTTAGGTAGCAGTTGACAATCGCTGGTAGTGGCTAACAATTCCTGCCATCTCACATCCCCAGATCTGCTGATGTTATCATTTTCTGTGAGACCTACGGATTGGTCATTTCAGTTTGAGAGAGTCAATAGAAAATGGCAGTGGTACTGGAGGGACTGAAAAAGTTCCGCTTTATTAAACTCACTCTTCTCACAGTCATTTGCTTTTGGTAAAGTCATATGGTTTCCACCACTGAGCAAACTGCAACACTTTCTTCCTCTGGTTTTCAAAGTTCTCTCGGATTCCCTTCCTCCAAAGTCTTGGTTCAGCATCCAGCATACCACCAATAATTTCCTATTTAATTGAAAATAGAAACAAAACTTTATTATTTGTGCAAAGAATGAACAAAAAGTTAAATGGTTTTCCATGCTAAAACAATGTTTAAATAGCAAGGCAAGTAAAAAGTCCCAATTGTAGTCTACTTGATTCAATAGGCCCTATGATTTTCTCCAGACCCTTTATTTCTCCTCCTGTCTTATTGAGAATCATTTTTCCATTTCACTCTTTGTTAGCAAGCTCCAGCAAGCAATGGGGACAGCATCCTCCTCTGCTCACTCTCTCACACACTGCCCCTCCCCCATCCAATGTTTGCCAAGGCCTATATATTTCACCTTAACATCTCAAATATGCCCTCTTCTCTCATATGATACAGCCAACACCCTAGTGCAGGCCCCTCATCTCCTCATGCCTGGAATATTGCAATATCAATGCTGTGTCTTGCCTGCCACAAGTCTCTACCCATTCCAGTACATTCTCTATTCAGCCACTGAGGACTTTCCTGAGGCACAGTTGTAACCATGTCATTTCCATACTCAATAAATTCCAGTAACTCCTATCACTTTAAGGACCAGAGATAAAATCTGTTTGGCATTCAAAATTCTTCATAACCAACCCCTCTCCCCCATTTTTCTAATCTTATACTTTATGCCCCACCCACGTACTTTTGATCCAGTAACACTGGCCTCTTTGCTGTTCACCTAAACTCCATCTCTTGGCTCTGGGTCTTTTCTCTGGCTATCTCCCACGCCTAGAATGCTATGAGCTACTTAAAGGCAGGGATTGTTGCTACTTTTCTACTTGTATCTTATGCATTTAGCATAGTGCCTTACACAGTGAGTATTTAATAAGTCCTCATCCATTCACATATCCACTCTCTCTCATCCCATCTCTGTGTCTTTGCACTAGCCATGCTTGAACTGTTCTCCATCATTTTCATATCCTGGAATTCCTTGCTTCCTTCCAGATTCAGATTCCTTCTATATGAAGCCTTTCACAGTCCCAGGATGCTTGTATTTATTTCGTCTATATTATGGATATACTTATATATGTTATCTTTGCTATTATAATGTAAGCTCCCTAAGGGTAAGAACCATTTAATTTTGACCTCTGCAGTCTCAGAGTTTAGCTCAGTGCCTTGAACTTAATGAAATCCTTGATAACTGGTTGGTTGATTGAAAAAGAGAAAGGACCAGAAAATATGAAATGAAAGTGAAAGTGAGAACTTTCGTAACTCTGATGCCCTATTTAGAGCTTTAAAGCTTCAGTTCAGGAGGACTTCAGAAGAGCGAACACCTTATACCTATGAATTCTACATGAGGCAGATTGTTGTTATGGCCTGAGCAATGAGGACAATGATTCACAGAGAGAATCACAAACTAGAGTAAAAGAAGGATGAGGGCAAAAACAGGCTCTAAGAGAGCAGCTGGAAGTCCCTCGAGTTGCTGGACACTGTGAGGTATACATAAGGTAGCTCACCACATAAAGTGAACTGAATTTTTCTGTATACAAATTCAGATTTTAATTAATATTCACTGAACAAATTCATGGTCTCACAGATACCTTAATGGCTATTTAGCTGAATCTCCTCATTTTATAGATGAGGAAACTGAGGCCCAGGGATTTGCGATCTGCTCAAGGCACACAGATAGCAAGTATAGAAGCAAGATTTGAATGTAGAGCCTCTGAATGCAAGACAAGTGATCTGCATTCTCCAAACTATTATTTTAACAAGTACCAATAAATGATAATCATGAGGTCTGGTTCTTGCCAATCGCCTAACATTACATATTCGATTCTGTTTATCAGAAAATAATAGTTGCCGTTAATAGCAGGCTAATGCAGTCTTTTAGAGATCTAAGATAGGGAAGGTATCATGAGCTGCTGTAATTTTTTAATATTAAATAATATGTGTTGTAATAAATCAAATAATTTGGTTTGGCAGTCACCTTCTCAAATTAATGTATTTCCTAAAAGGTGAATAATATAGACTATTCTTCACCATAATATTAGGCTTATTTTTAAATATAGTCACAATGTTTTATAAGCTTGCTTATAAAATTCCTTCTAAAACCATGATTTACATCACATTGGAAATTTTATTCTTTCCAGTAAATTTTATTTTTTATAAACAAAACACTCCCTACTTTTCCCCAAAACCAAAATAGCTTACATAGAAATACGTTCTGATACACTATGTCAAGGTTTCTTCTATCAGAGCACTGATCAGCCCTTGACAGATAAATAATAATGAGGAAGAGGCTGGTGGCTTGGGTTCCAAGCCTCTGTGTCACTTCCTTTTGGCTTCTGAATCTTAACTTATCAGATAATCCTGACAACACAGAAAGACAAGCAAGGGTCCTTTAAATACAAAAGGATCGGGGGGCAGCTAGGTGGTGCAGTGAGTAGAGCACCGGCCCTGGAGTCAGGAGGACCTGAGTTCAAATCCGGCCTCAGACACTTGACACATGTACTAGCTGTGTGACCTTGGGCAAGTCACTTAACCCCAATTGCCCTGCCAAAAAAAAAAAAAAAGCAAAAAAAAAAAAAAAAAGGATCGGACAGGTAGGTGAGAGTTGAGTAGAACTTAGCAATTCTAGTCTTCAAGTCAGAAAAGACACCTATTTCCATCTCTGTTACACAAAAAGTATAATAGGCTGAAATACCTTTTAAAAAGGTACTGCTGAAGTGTAAATTTCTGCAATACTACTAGTTTGTAAGCATGTTCATACCTTTCCAAAATAATGAGGAAACTTCTGCTGGTCTTCAATAACATGGGCAAAGCCTCCTTGAAGACCAAAATCCACAGAGAAGTAAGGTAGACCTCTGGGCACCTAAATACAAACAGAGCATTTGTTAAAAATGGATACTGACTCAAGAAGTTTAAGACTTAGAGAGGCCATCTAGTCTTTCACCTGGATTTATGGCAAGTCCCTTCCACTTATCACCACTTACCACTTCCATCTCCAAAGATAACTCTCATATCTTCACAGAAAGAGATTTAGAAACCTAACTTTCTGTGTAAGTCAATCTCAACCTACTGTCAGGACCTGCCATTCTGAATCTCTAACTGCTATTCCTGAAGTTAATTCCTTCTGGTTCTATTCTCTGTAAGAATCCTGAAGGATAGGCCAGGGGAATAAATCACTAATCCTTTCATATATTCACTATTTTCTCAAATTATACAAGGTCTTAAAAATAATATTCATCTTCTATTCAAAACAAATAAGACAAGAATCATAGGATCATGAATTTAGACCTAGAAGATACCTTATAGATCTTCTAGTTTACACCCTCCTCTTTATTTTATTGTTGAGGAAACTTAGGACCCAAAGGGCTAAGTAGTTGTTTCAAGGTAGTAAGCAGTGGCAGAGCCATGATTCAAGCTGGGTCCAGAATTAAATGAAGAAAGCAAACTCAATCGCATTTGGAAAACTGTATATTGCTTTCTATGATCCCAAGCTGTTTCACCAAAATTTTTTTAAAAAAATTCTTCTTAACATCAATAATATCCTTCCGGGATGCTATATAGCTGCAAATCATAAAACTCCCAAATCTCTGAATTATCAAAATTGCAAGCAAACCAAAGAACAATAGATATATAATAAGCATAACAAGGCTAGAAAATATCAATAATGATGATTTACGCACCAGAAGCATCATTAAATATATTATCTTATAAGTTTATAACCAGAAAAGGATGAGGCTGGTCATATAATAAGAGTAAGTCATAATAGGCTAACATCCTGAAAGCTAAACTGATACCCATGGAATATTAAAATCTGCAAAGGAAGGCCTTCAACTTCTTCAGTATATGTTTTGTGGAGGATTTATAGGAATGACAAGTACAAAAAACACACAGGATGAGATGGTATGGGTGGCTGATGAGCTGCATCATCAGAGAGAGTATCCACATCAATGACCATGAATTGACCATTAAAATATTTCTTATAGGCCATTTCAACTATCCTGTGCAGGCTTTCTGTAGCTGTTATTTTGTGTTGATTTCCTGATGAAGCTAAATCTCTCCTACAGAGTCATAAAATCAGTTACTGAACGTAGATTTTGAGGCAGTGAATAATTATCTTGATATCATTATGCACTGTAGTCTAACACCTGACAATGGGCAATGAAAGTCAATGATCTAATCACTATTCTTGCCTCCATTTATTATACCACACTGAAAAAAAAGACCAAAGGACCAAAGATAAGGATTCGAGTCATGAAAGAAAAATATAAAAAAAACTCAGAAACTGTTAAGTTTATAGATTATGTTATATATAACATGAATGATTCCTACATCTTAGAAATTACAACAGACCAAGAACCTATCCAGTGAGAAAGATAAATTTTATCAGCAGTGGGTTACATAACCAATGAAGCAGACACAATACCCTGTGGAACCAGAAGGTACATAGAGCTTTGGCAAGAAGTATAAATAAGGTTCTTGTCCAGCATTGAGCGGACAGAAATTAAAATAATGTCAGAATAAGTCAAGTGTGTAACACTTCATGCTCAGACACACTTTAATCATTTAGAAAGACACTGAAAACTTGTTAACCTAAAAATCGTTCTCCTTTAGAATTATTCTCTCATTCAAGTTTTCATGATTTCATCCATAGATATAAAAATTCAAGAGCTGGAAGACTTCAAGAAATCATCTGGTTCAGTTCCCCACCTAAGACTATTCTCAAAGTACACCCAGTGTAAGATCTGGGACATTATGGTAAAGACAACTGTTACCACCAATTAAAAAAAAGTTTAAATTTAACTTTCATCTTTTAATTTTTTATAATTATTTTTCATCCATTTTGCCTGAGTCTTTATCATCAGAACATTGGCCACTGGTTCCAGATGATTTATTTTTTGGCGATGACATAAAAATGATTTATTAACCTATAATGAAGTTGTGATTTGTGTTGGTGGAAGGAAATTCCAAATGATGAAATCAGAGATCTTCTGAGGTACTGATTAAATCAATAGTATAAGATCTGAATGTCTCCTTAATTTCAGCATCTACCCAGACTCCATTTTCATTTAAAAATAAGTACTAATTGCCCCATTTTCCCAGAAAGTTATACTGATAGCAAAGCACTACTACTACAGGAATTACAAACATTTATTTTAAAGTATCCCTTTTAAGATATTTGCTATTGCTACACAGCCCTCTCTGGAATTTGTGAGAGTTACCACTAACAACAAAAATATGTGACTATTTCCTCTCCTTTTATGAGCAACAAATTCATTCTTATCATGTAGGATGTCCAAGAAAAAAACATTTTTTTTTTGAAAAATAAGCCAAATTTCTATTAGCATTTCTATGCATCTGATTTGTTTTTGGAGAAATTAGAGGGCATATGACACAGTAATTAATGTTTTCTGATCTAAAAAGTAATCTCCAACTTATGAACATGTCTTAATTCTATAGTTCATTTTAAGGTCCGCTGTGTAGAGATTAGAATATTTTTCCATAGAAAAATCACCATATAGTATAATACCAAATCAAAAAAGCCTGATTGGTTCACAATGCAGTTTAATTATAGTACTGTTTAACCTAGCTAGCTTTTAACACACGGAAAAATTAAATCTAAGACCAAGTGTAAAGGTTAGATATGTGTATTCCTCTAATACAGTCCCAGAAGTGAGAAGCCAACCATTTCCTCAGCTCTTTCCCATCTCTTTTAACTGGTTCCACCATGAAAAATGAACAGAGAATAAGATTCTATGGAATGAGTTCTGGTAGCTGTATTTGGGAGGTAGGGCCCAGGTGTCAAACCCTCAACACTTCAGAGCACTGGTGAACTAGATTATAATATAATTGGGAAATATTTAACAAAATAAATAAAAATATAAGACAATATAGAAGACGTTAATTTGTAGTTTTCTAAGTTAATATGTGTATGGTTTGTGGAGATCGATTTCTACCTGAGTTTTATACTACTTCACTTGGTGATCTCCTCAGCTCCCATATAAATTCAATTATCTCTGTCTGTGCTGATGATTCTCAATCCACGTATCCAGCCCTAACGTCTCTACTCACCTCACATGTAGGCATATTAAACTCAAGATGTCAAAAACTGATCTCATTATCTTTCCTCCCAAATTTTCCCTCCTTCCAACCTTCTCTATTACCATCAAGGGCACCACCGCCCTCCCAGTTCCCTAGGTTCACAACCTAGGTGTCATCCTAGACTCCTCACTCTCACTACCCCTCCAGCCATCATCCAATGAGTTGCCAAGGCCTGTCAACTGTATCTTTGCAACGCCTCTCAAAAACATGCTTTCTTCTCCTCTGATTCTGCCACTATCCTGATGCAAGCCATTATCATCTCATATTTGCACTATTATAATAGCCTGCTTATAGGTTTGCCTGCCTCAAGTCTTTCTCCAATCCAGTCCATCCTCCATTCAGCCATCAAAGTGCCTATCCTAAAATGCATGTCCATCCATCTCTCTCCCATACTTAAATAGGCTGCAGTGACTACCTATTAGCTCCAGGATCAAATACGAAATTCTCTATTTAGCATTAAAATCTCTTCATAACATAAACCCCTCCTACCTTTCCAGTCTTCTTACACCTTACTCCACAACAGATACTCTTAAATCCCATGACATCGACCTCTTTGCTGTTTCTTGAATAAGATATTCTCAGCTGCAAGCATTTTCTGTCTGTCCCCCATTTTCTCTGGCTGTCTAGACCCTTGCTCATCTCTATTCCCTGGCTTCCTTAACTTCCTTCAAGTCCCAGTTAAAACCCCACATTCTACAGGAAACCTTTCCCAATTTCTCTTAATTCTAAGGCCTTCCTTCTGTTGATTATTTATTTGACCTGTATATAGCTTGCTTGTACATATTTGTTTGCATGTTGTATTCCCTAATAAATTGTTATCTCCTCTAGGACAGGGACTATCTTTTGCTTTTCTTTGTATCTGGCACAAAGTAGGTACTTAAAATAAATGTCTACTGACTCACTGACTTGGCTGGGAAGAATAAGGAAGCTCCTCCCATTCATGGCATTGCCACACCATGAGCTCAGGGTGGTGGTAGCAGCTATTCATTTACAAGGTGTTTTTAAATAAAGAACTGTCTATATAAAACCAGCACCAACTACAATTCTTGGTAGAGCAGATGCTGAATAAAAATGCTTATTGATTTATAAAACAGTGGTTGGCAAACTAAAGCCCATGGGCTAGTCAATCAGTCAGTAAGTTAAGTGATTACTATGTGCCAGTGCTAAGCAATGGGCCAAATTTAACCTACCTTCCAGTTTTATACAGCCATGGGCTAAGAATTTTTTTCTTTTCTTTTTTTGTTTTTTACCATTCAGCCTTCCCTTCTCTTCCCTTCCCACACCCAATGCCCATTGATCCAGAAAACAAAACAAAACTTTAAACCAACATCTTGTACATATATCATAATATGATCCAAGCAGACATTTTTCTTCTGGTTCAGACCTATGTAATTTTATTGGTAAAGGGAACTTCCTCTATTAAAGGCAGAAAAGCATTCCATACTCTTAAGTAGTTAATGTGAGTTAAGATGTGTTTCAGGTCAAGCAGTCAGCATGCATCAGAAATAGGACTTGAGTAAGATTTCCCTGCCTCTGAAGCTGGCTCTTTCACTACTACGCCAACCAGGCAACTTTGACAAATGACAGGTCATCAAAACATAAGAAGTCACTTAGTTTTTAAAAACTGAGGAAAATGAATAGAAGTAACTTTCATATAGGAAAAAAAAACTTAAGCAAGGGATAGAAATGAAAACGATAGATCAAATACGATAACATGAAATTGAAAAACTTTTGCACAATCACACAATTAAGATTAAAAAAGTAAAATATCAATGTGAAACACCTTTGCACAAAATATCTCTTATTAAAGACCTAATATTTAAAATATATGGAATTTACACAAATATATAAGAACAAGGAGATAATGTTCAAAAGATGTGACTAAATAATTCTCAAGAGAAGAATTACAAACTATAAACAACCATACGAAAGATTTTGCCAAATTACTATTAAGGAATACATACATTAAAACAGTATATATACAGTAAAACAGCAAAATTAACAAAGGATGAAAATAGTCAGTACTTGGGGAGGCGGTGCAGCAGAAAGATGGCCATACCTTAGGTTTGTGGAGAATTGGTCCAGCCATTCTGGACTTGCAAGTATGTGAGGGGGAAAAGGTGGTAAAAATATCCACAGATCTCACTTGCTGAGCCCAAGGAGATCAAAGACAGAAAAAAAAGGTTGCAAATATATCAAAATACTAATAGCGGCAATTTTTGTAGAAGCAAAAACCTGAAAATACACTATCAACTGTGAAATAGCTAAAGAAATTATAATATGAAGTAACGAAATATTATTGTGGCTAGAAACAAATAAATATAAGGAATATCGAGAAAAATATAAAGATTTAAATGAACTGATGTAGAATAAAGTATGCAGAACCAGGAAAATAACATACTCAATAAAAACAAAATAACTGGAAAGAAGAATAAAATAAAACCAAACATTATTTTGTCATAGTGATCAAGCTTGGAGAAATGAGAAAAATGCAATTAGGTGGCAACTATGGGTATGGAATATCAGATATTCTGTCAGGTGTGGCTTATATGTTGTTGTTTTTTCTGAGTTTTGAAAAAATTATTTATTATGAAGGAAAATTCGTTGGGTAGGGAGAGAAGAATGTATTTGGAAATGGGTTAAGTGATTTTATTTTGGTTTTTGCTGTTGTTGAGGCAATGGGGGTTAAGTGACTTGCCAGGGTCACAAAGCTAGAAAGTGTCTGAGGCTGCATTTGAACTCGGGTTCTCCTGACTTCAGGGTCAGTGCTGTATCCACTGTGTAACCTAACTGCCCTTATTTGGAAATGAATGTTCTTAAAGAACCATGCATCAATAAAACTTTTTTTTTTTAATCCATTAGGAGATATTGCCAAAGGCAAAAAAGTCATTCCAGATCAGAAACACAAGGTAAGGGAGTATGGCACAACAGAGAGAATACCTGATGTAGAATCAGAAAATCTGAATTTTGATGTTAGCTCTATTACTTCTTGGATATGTGGACCCAAGCAAAGTCACTTGTTAGTTTCCCCTTCTATAACAATAAGTGGTTAGGATTAGATTACCTCTAAATTTCCTTTCATCTGAGAATGGGCATTTAACCTATTCACATGTGGAACATATCTTATATATAAGCTGATTCTACCACCTAGGCATAGGTGCAGCGGGCTAGGTAACCCCAACATTGTGAATGAAGAGTCACAATGCTTTATATTTTTGAAAATATCTAGAAAATTCTATTAAGAAATAAGGCAGATACTTACAGACTTTCGGATATCTCTTGAAGACAGATCAATTAGTTTCTTGTTCATGGACCACTCTTCATCAGATTCCATTATAGCTTTCTAACAAAAATTATTTTGAAATTTGAGAACATGATACAGAAATAAATATAAGGCAATTTAAAAGAAAATAATGCCATCTATCAATAGGACTACTGCTCTGAATGTGTAAGCCTTAGCCACTTGGAATTATTTTATGTGGTTTAAACATTTTAAAAAGCAAAATTTAATGCCCTATGTTAACTTAACTTCTATATTAACACTAGCCCAACTTCTCATGACATAATTATCCTTAATAAGAATTTTCAATTTACTGTTAAACATAAAAGGCCACATCACATCCAACTGTGTTCAGAGAAATCTATTCATATGAATTCATTAGTTAAGTCAATTGCTCATTTTTCAAGTATTTGAAAAATTAACTTACAAGCCTCTGGCACTCAAAGCTACATGATTATGCTTATATAATAAAGCAGAAAATTAAAGGGGGAGACACAAAAACAGGAAATATTCAGGAATGTAAAACTGGTACTCCTTCCTAGGTCAACAAGATATAAACCACTTGATGCTATACAAACATCTGACAGAAAGAGAGTATGACAAAACTAAATTATTTCCATTCCCATTCTGTGGTTATACGCTTATTAAAACTGAAAATAACTCAACATGAAATCCTAACATGAGGCAGCATGGGGCAATTAAAAAAGAGTGCTGGTTTTGGTATCAAAGGACATGGGTTCAAATATTAGTTCTGCTTCTTCCTATTTGTATGGCCTGTGTAAGTTACTTAACATTTCTGGATTCAGTCTCTTCATCTACAGAATAAGGGTGTAGGATTAAATGACCTTTGAGGAAACTTGCATTTCTAAATCTTTGTTCTTAATGAAGATTCAAATAGTACGACTTAATTCTATCAAGTATCAAGGGCATGTACTTAAAACATGTTCTAAAAGCTCTTTAACATTAGAATGGAAAAAGCTGTGCAATAAGAATCTGCCAGATATGAGTGTGAGTCCTGGCTGCGCAACTGATTTTCTTTGTGGCCCCAGGAAAGGCAATCTCTAGGGCTTAGCCTCCTTCTCTCTACTATGAGGGAGTCATGCTAGAATAACTCTGAGTTGTTTCAAGTTCTAACATTTTATGATTTTGTAAAATACAAACATTTTATCAAAACCAAGTAATTGTAGCTCTAGTAATCAAATAAATGATTTAGTGGAGACAGTAGCATATAATAATTCTAACAAGAAATTATATCAGACAATATAATTAAATTATCATTTACTGTCTGGTGGGCCCTGGATCAAAGAGATAATTGATTATAAAAGTCATGGATGCCTAATGAACCACCAAAGAGATCACTATAGAAATCCAAAAATAAAACATGGTAATGCCTATACAATATCACTTGATACAATATATTTAACAAAATAAATAACTGACATTTTTATTTGTTGAAAGCTAAGTATTAAGTATTTTCATTAGCTATCCAAAAACCCCAGAGCCCTAGAAGAGATGCTGATACATCACCTGGCTTCTTCTAATAGCCTAATATTACAAAACAAAAGAATACTTAGATTTTTAAAATCCCATCATTTTCAATAAAATGGTTGAATTTTTTAAACTAGCCCTTTGCTGACCTGTTGTTGTGTAAAAAATATCTTTATTAGAACCTGCATCAATGAATTTCAAATTTAATGCTGTCTAAAAATATTTCACTCTCCTCTATTCTATTTCTTCTCATCAATTTACAAAACACACTTGTACATTATGTCAATACTTTATATATTATTTGATATTTGGACAATTGGCTCAGAATGTAAGGTCACTGGAACTTTGAAACATTCAGTATGGCATCAAACTCAGCATCATAAACAGATGGGTATTTTTTAAAAAGGTGTTGGGATTTTTATTTTGATAGTGACAATTTAATCAGCTAATGACCATCATCATTTTATTGTAGTCCGGAAATGTATGTCAAAGACTAAAGATACGATTTCTTTTATCAAGAATTACCATGAATGTCTATATACTGAGAAATTACCACAATAATTCATCCTGGCATTTGCAATTTGTACTGTTTGTACCCTGAAATCTTTGGCTCCTGTGCCAAATTATTAGGGCTCTAGAATTACGACTATACTTTTTACTTGAGAATATTCTATGGTAAAATCTTAGTTTTTATATGAGGAATATATGAGGAATATATGAGGAATGAAAAATAAAAATGGAAATATAACTGATTACTTTATATTATTGCTACTAAAAGCAGGATCCAAAAAACTGTACTGCCAGTAGGGTGTTATGCAGGAAAAAACGGAAGCATTTGAGAATTTATCTTCACATACCTTAAAGTAGATGGGAGCCATATCTCCGACTTCCTTTGGGAGAGGAATACACTCATAAACCATGTGATATCGTTTGTTCATACTCATATTTGTTTCTAAAAAGATGCAGTCTAGTTCTTTATCTTCAAACATCCTCACCAATGCCTTTCTGAAACTCTGAAAAGAAGATGGATATAAATAGAACACACAAATTCCACTCAAAACTACAAAACAGTAAAAACAAATTTCTCATTGTGGCCGAGGGGCAAAAGTAGCAAGCAAGGCAGGTTTAAGATTGAGTGTGCAGAATATAAAGAAAATGGAATGGTTTTTACAAAATAATACAAAACAAAACAAAAAATACCAGAATCAAAAGGATTCCTGATCAAGACTTAAAAGACAGTAATTGGAGTTAAAGCCTTATGTACCTCCCTCCCTTCTTCAATGAAGGTCATTGATCAAACTTGTTAAAATCAGTGAAAATATTGGTACTGAAGATAACCATTCTTAAGATTTGCACAATTTTATACTGCACCAACAATGACAGTTTAGATTTCAGCAGTTTCATGTATTTTCTTTTTTAAAAACAATTGACAGCTTTTGTTTTTATATCACCTATATTTCCTACTGCATTTCTCCCTATCCCCCCCCCCCCCAGAGAGCCATACTTTATGATAAAGTATGAATAAAGGAAAAACTAAATGTTCCATAAAACTAAACAATATAGCAAGAAAAGTCTGATGCTATGTGCAATACCCCTCACCCACAGACCTCCCATTTCTGCAAAGGACAAAGGGGGATACCTTCTCATATCTCTTTTTTCAGGTCAAGTTTGGTCAATATAAATTCTACAACATTCAATTTCAATTATTTGTTGTTGCCTTTTCCATTTTTACTGTTTTAGTCATGGTGTACATTGTTTCCTTCACTGCTTACTTTACATCAATTCACGTCTTTCCATGCATGTCCATATTCATTATCTGTTGCTTCTATTATGTCCATTGGTTCAATGAGGCACAGTAATATTCTATAACAGTCATGTATCACAATGTGTTTAGCCATTCCCCAATTGATAGGCTCCTACTTTGTTTCCAGTTTTTTGCTATCACAAAAGGGTTGCTATAAATATTTTGCTGTATATGGGGCCCTCCTTTTTGTTACTAAACTTTTGGGGGCATGTCTTTCAGAGTTTCATATACTTTCACAGAGTCAAGTGGACACAAATACTGCCTAATTTTTTTTTGGCACCTAACTAGAGATAGCTGGAGGAGGAGCAGGGGGAGGAGGAAAAAGAAGAGAAAGGGGAAGAGGAGAAGGAAGAAAAAGAGGAGAAGGGGGAGGAGGAGGAAGAATGATTAGACTAAAAATCTCAGGCAGTCCACATCCTAGGATCAGGCAAATCACTTTTGGCCTAAAGGTTACATACTGGATACCAGAAAACTAGAGAGTCCTGATTTTAATCAAGGTGACCAGAGTTTCCTCTAAAATACTACCAAGGAGATATGAATATGAAACTTAAGGTAAAACCATATTAAAAATAAAACCATTGATAGGTCTAAGAAACAAAAAATACCTCTCAATCATTCAGCACCCCTAAGGAAGAAGATACCCTCCTTCTGGGCCAGTGGATACTGCTTCTTTACATAAAAGCAACTGAGTACAAAGGACAATTCATCAGGACACCCTAACCTGATGGGAATATTAATTAGAAATATTAAGCTCTCTCTGTTCTGATTCTACATTCATCAAGCATTCTTCAGCTTTTATAATCTTACCTCCAAATTATTCACTTAGGAAGGTATTTGTAACAATTTTCAGGATAAGTGAATCAAAGAATATCATATTTGGAAAAGGTCTCAAAGACCATACCCAAAAACAGAATTCTAAGAACATACCCAACAAATTATCATATAATCCCTATTTGAAGATCTCCAAGGAGGGGAAACCTGCTATCTCCCAAATGAGACCATTCTACCATGGATACTTTCTACTTTTCTAATTCTGTAGAAGTATTTCCTAACATCAAGCATAAATGTGCTCCTTCAACCTATTGCTTTAAATTCTTTGGACCTTTAGGTCCAAACAGGACAAAGCTAATCCCTCTTTCACACTACAGCCCTTTAAATCCTTAAATAAATCTCTCATATAATGAATCTGTATTCTCCAGGCAAAGTACTCCTTCATACAGTATGCATTTGAGGCATTTCAACATTTTGGTGGCCTTCTTTGGGACACTCTTCAGCCTTCAGTCTTTCTCTAAAATGTGCCCAGAACTAATTACGATATTCTACACATGGTCTTACAAGGGCAGGGAATATCAGACCTATCACTTACTTATTCCTAGAAGTTCTTCCTCTTTTAAGGCAGTCCAAGATCGCACTAGATTTTTTTGGCTGTCATGTGACACTGACGATTCATATTGATTATTCATTCCAATAAAACTCCCAGATTTTCCTAAACAAACTGCTGGCTAACCATGCCTTCCCAATTTTATACTTGCTAAATTCATTGGGAAGGGGAGGCGGGGAAGAAGGGTTTAGGTAGAGAACAGAATATAAAACTTTAAATTTTATCTTATTAGAGTCTGCATATTGTTCCAGTTTTGTCAATCAACAAGCATGTAAAAAATATCTATGTGTCAGGCACTATGCTAGGCACTAGGGATACAAAGATAAAAAAAGAACAATAACCAGTTCCTGCTCTCAAACAGCTTACATTCTGTTGAGGAAAACATGTATGAATATATGTATATACAGAATAAATACAAAGTCATTCAATCCAAATTATGTAGGGAAAGAGGACATTAGAAGTTGGTAGGTGGGGGTAGATTCAAGAAAAACATTATAGAGGATAGTGCTTGAGCTAAGTTATAAAGTAAGTGAAACATTCTATGAGGTACAAGTGAAAGAGTGCATTCCAGACACAAGGGAAACACCATAGGCCAATGCATGGAGATGGATGGTAGAGTGCCAGGAGGAAAAGTAAAGAGGACAGTTCGGATGAATGCAGGAAGGGTAGTACTATGTAATGAGGCTGAAAACATAGTCTGTGGCCAGGTAATGAAGGACTATAAAAGTCAAAGAGAGGAGTTTATATTGGATGGAAGCAATTGGACAGAAGATAGAATTGGACAGAAGAAGCAATAGGGAGTCACAGTAAAGTGTGATCTGTAAAGTCACAGTAAAGTAAGATCTGTGGTAAAGGAAAATTACTTTGGAAGATATAGAAAGGGTGGCCTAGAGAAGGCAGAGATATTAAAGCAAGAAGAACAAGGAGGCTATTGCCACAGTCCAGGAGAGAAGCGATAAAGGTCTAACCAAGGGTGCTAACCATACATGAGAAGAGAGAAGATGAAAGAGAGGATGTTGTGGAGTTAGAAATGACAAATTTGACGAGTGATTGGATGTAGGGGTTGAGGGAGAGTAAGAAGTTAAGGACAACACTAAGGTTGCAACCTGGGTGACTGGAAGGATGGTAGTGCCTTTGACAGAAACAGGGAGAGTTTCTAGAAGCACAGGAATAGAAGGAAATAAGTTCTGCTTTGGACATGTTAAGTTTGAGAAGTCTATGGGACATCCAGTTTGAAACGACCAACAAGCAGGTGATGATATGGGAATGGCATTCGGAAGAGAGAGTAGATTTGTATACATAGAATTGAGAGTAATCTGCATAGAAATAATAATTAAACACATAAGGGTTGATGAACTCACAGAAATAATATAGAGGGAGGAAAGAACCCAGGACAGAGACTTGGGGCAGTATACCCACAATTAGGGAGATGATGAGACAATAAAATAGACTGAGAAGGGCTAACAGCAGAACTAAGAGAGTTCTGTATCATAATAATCCCAAGGAAGCAATACTCAACAGTGTCAAATGCAGCAAAGAGGTTAAGAAAAAAAAAGATTAGGAAAAGATAATCAGATGTGGCATTTAAGATATACAAGTCAAACTTTGTTTATCTCCAAATTTGATAAACATGGCCTCTAACCTTTTATTCAAGCAAGTGATTGATAAAAATGCTAAATAGCACTGGTCCAAAAATAGATCCCTGGAGTACTCTACTAGGGACTTCCTACCAAGTCTAACATTGAATTATTAACAATTACTCTGAGTTTGGCCAACAGGTTCCAAATTCATCTCACCATACTATCATTTTTCTAGCCTATATCTATCTTTTCCAAAAGAATAGCATAAAACGCTATCATATCCTGTGTGACCTAGGAGCAGGCACTTCTCTGGGTGTCAGTTTCTTCATCTTTAAAATGAAAGGATTAGACTAAATGACCTTAAGGGCATTTCCAACTAAATCTATAAGGGATAGGGAATTGGGAATTAGACCTGAAATTTCATTGGTATAGAGAACTCCAGGTGAAGAAACTCTCTCTACCAAAGCAGGTCAGCACCTTCTCTGAGAAGTTAAGTGATATGCCCAGGTAACAGAGCCCTGCCCTGACTTCAAAGCTGGCACTCCATTTGCTACTCCACACTGCTTAAATGCTTTGAAAAAAATATAGGAAACTATATCTATTATCATGATTTATAAAATTTAATAACTCGGTCAAAAAAGAGAATCAGGTAAATCTGGCTTGACTTATCCTTGATAAAGTCATTCTCACTCTATGTGATCACCACTTCTCTTTATTAAAATTATTTTATTATAATTTTTTATTTTTATTTATTTATTTATTTTATTATATAACTTTATTAAAATTAAAGTTATTAAACTTTAACAATACATTCTAGAATTTTGCCATAAATCAAAGTCAAGCTCACTGGCCTATAGCTTTTTCTATTCTATTCTCTGTATATGACACTCCATCACTTCTCTCTAGCCACTGCAATGTCTATCCTTCATGCCTGTAATACATCCCTACATCTCAGCCTTGGGAATAGTAGTGCTGTCCAGACCACTATCTCCACTTCTAGTCTGGGCCCAGAAGCGGCAGAAGTAATCTTCCTTGCTATCACCAATACAAACTGGTGATCAACTGCCAGTTATTGAAAGGTAAGCCTAAGAAAGTCAAGCAAGAGTGGCAGCACCATCCAAGTCACCGTTCTTGTTTCTAGCTCAGCCCCTGTAGCCAACATGTAGGAAAACAGCTCATGTGGAAAAAGAGCCAGCAACCCCACCAAATGTGAACTAACAACCACTTACAGGTCAGGCAAGCTAGGCTAGCTGAAGCAGCAAAGCATTCTGAGGAAGAGACAGCATTACGTGTCAACTAAATCAAAACACCGGAACTACCTTGACTGCCATCTCCCTTCAGACACCAACTGTCAAAGCCCAGGATCCTGAACCAAAGAACCACAGGAACAGCAGTGACTCCAGACCACTGTCCCTACTTCCAGTCTGGGCCCTACAGCCCCTTTCTCATCATCACCTTACTGACAAGTGAGCCCAAGAGCTCCAAATATGGCATCACCCCCAAGCCCAGCTAACCACCAGTCCTGAGTTGGCCTGGCTTTCATAATTATCATCCTGAAATGAAATTCCTGTGGAGATGTAGCCTGGTAACTAACTGCTTCTGTAGGTACTGAAGTATGGCCAGAATGGCCTTTGTTTTCTTTGGATGGCTCAGTTTATCTCATTGGGCCCTGCTGGGTGCCAGGCCTGCTGCTCCTCTTCCGGGGCAGGAAGCCCAGAGACCATGCCTGGGAACAGAGAACTTCCTGTGTGATGAGTCATGGGGCTGGCTGAGGGGAGGTGTTGACTCCAGAGCCATGCCCTATTGGGTGTTAACCTGGTCTACGCTAGCAGGAGGGACCAACTCAAGAACCAATCGGCCCTGGTCATTCAGGCAGTGCTTGATGATGTCAAAAACTCTATAAGAGGGGAGAACAGGCTTGAAGCTTCCCTTATCCTTTTCCGGATGGAGCCAGAGATGCCTACAGTCAAAGCTGACGCAAGAGCTGCCAGTAGCAGAGCTGACCCACGTGTGGAGCAAGGAGTGCTGAGCAAGGACTTGAGGCCAGTGGGTAATCTTCTTATCGTAGAGGGGAAACATGTACACGATTTTGCTTTATACCATCATGCTTCTCTGTGGCCTCCTGGTTACTCTTGTGAGGCGGACTTATTGGGCCTGGAAGCTTTTGATCAAAATATCAAAATGGGGACACTGGTTTGTGGGTCTGTTACTGTGGAGTTTAAATACATGCTTTAGTTCTTCTGCCTTCTACCTAGAGAATTCCTTATATCCTGCAGTTCCGAACCTTTCAGGCATATATATGATTCTCTTTGAAATCATAAATTCTGCCTTCATAATACATGAAGCCACAACTAATGAGGACCCAGAAAAGAAAGGTCTTGCCAGCAAAGCTCTTGTCATGTAAAAATGTTCCAGAGACTGAGATAATCTTATCAGTGGAAATGACATTAAAAAAGATTTCATTACCATCTACTTTGCTCCTACAACCTAAGGGCCATGGGATTTTTCCGTATGACTTGTAGCAGAAGCCTTCTATATGTATTTTAGAATGTGAATTCCTTGAGAGCACAGGCTGTTTGACTTTATTATTTGTACTTCTAATGCTTAGCACATAGTAAATATTTAATAAAGTACTTTTTATTTATTAACAATAATAACAAAAGCTAACACTTACATACTGCTTACTATGTGCCAGCCAGGCACTATGCTAAGCACTTTACAATTATCACCTCATTTGTTCTTCACAACAAGCCTACAGGGTGGGTTTTATTCATTCATTCAAATTTGTAGCTTCCTTGTAGGCTCAGTTTAAGCGACATAAGAAGCTTTTCCTTATGCCCCAGATGCTAGTGGCTGCCTACTCCCCAAAAATACTTTCGATCAATTTTTAAAAGTATTACATATGTTCATGTCATCTACCCATGTTAGACTGTAAGCTCTCAGAAGGCAGAAACTGTATCATATTTCTCTTTCCATCCTCAGTGACTAGTATGTGCCTAAAACTTACAGTAGATTAATATACACTTGTTTGCTTGACTGATTATATACGATGCTCCCCTCCCCCTTTGACCTACTTTGTTCATTTGAATAAATGAACAAAGATTCATGTGTCAGTTAAGGGGTCTTTAACCTATCAAGTTGTTTCAACAATCCGGCTAGCAGCTGCTGTAGGGGTGTAAAACCAATAACCAGCTCACAGAATGTTGCAAGCCCAGGTTCTTTTGATCTGCTTTACCAAGGAAAGCAACGTTAAGGGGTTAAGAATCTTACTTTAATCCAGTATACAAATATCATTCACTCAGTTCAGGGGAAAAAGGCAGCACCCTGAGCTTCAAAGCAAATACAAACAAATTACAAAGTTCAACAGACAGACCTTGTCTGATTCAAATCTCAATGCATAGTTTCCAGAGTTTAACAAAGTCCCAACATCAGGTTTACAAGCTGGAGGGCTCTACAGCTGCCTGGAGTCTCCACATCAGTGCTCTACCAAGAGTGAGAGCCCTAAGCAAATAGCTCTGTCTTCCCTTTTTATACACTCTTTAGCCATCATCAAACATCATCTAAGCAAACAGAACTTAAGCTCTTACTATTGGTTCTGGAGTTAGCACTTCCCTTCGTTGGCCCCACCTGGAGCCCCAGCTTAGTTAACAATTTATACCCACATAGGCAAAGCACCTAATAGATAGGGGTTTGGGCCTGGGGCTTAGCACCTAATAAGACTCAAAGACACTGAATTAATCAAAGGAAACAAAGGTCAAATTCTTCAAGGGCACTTGGTTGAATAAGTGCTAGGAGCCCATCTTAATCCCCAATACACACGTCTCAGTGATCCCTAAGAAATTAAATTTTCCTGCTTGTGAAGGACCTCTAGATCGTCTTGCTTGCTGCCTATACTTTGGATATTTTTTTTATAGATATCTGCAGCCATGGGTTTAACTACTGGCTCTAGCTTCTGAATGTCTCTGCTGCTATTTTTTTTCCAAGACTATATTTACTCTCAACGATAAGAGGCCTGATACGCACACTATGTAGGCAGTCTCATCTTTCCTCCATTCTTCAATTTAAAGTCTTTTTGATTAGATTTGCACAACCAAAAACATTTTTTTTAAAAAAAAAAAGCTGTCTTTTGTTAGGTGTACTCCATTTCTTGGTTTAAGAGACTGGCCTTTCTATATTTTATGTCCAGAATTCCAAATAGCATTCTCAAGTGTCGTCTACTTGGCCAACACTGTTTGCGTCCCAATCAACTTTTCTCCTCAGTTGCCTTAGTTTTCAAGGACCGAAGTAAGGAAAGTGCCACTTGTGCTCCTATGGTCTTAAGTTTCTTGCCCAAGACTTCAAACCTTTAGCAATATTTTCTAGGCTCTTTCTCATATGATCATTTGTGCCCATGTGAGTCACCTGAAGTGGGTATGACTCATCCATTTTGAAAAGTCTTAGATGGTTCCAAGGTCACACAACTAGTAAGGACCTAAAAAAAAAATACTCAAACTCAAATGTTCTTAAGCATATGTCCAGCACTCTATCCATCCACTGCTCTACCTTGCTACCTACAGACAGAAAAAGAAATTTAAATGTGACCCGCAGAGCCTCTACCAATGAAAATAGTATGCAAAGTGTAGGTTGGTTTCCCTACTAGCATAGAAGGTGAAAAGGCTAGAGTAACACTAAGACTAAACATTACCATTAATTTTTAATGTCCTCTACAATAGGATCTCAACCTATCTTTACAACTTTAAGTTCTACTATTCGGTTCAAGCTCTCCACAAAAATTTATTGTTACATCCAGATTGATTCATTCAATCTACTATACCCATACCTTGAACCATCCAGAATTAATGCCTTTATTTGGGCTATTACCCTTCAGTCTCCCTATCTCAACCTGATCAAATGTTTAAGGCTCCCTTAGATCATGTCCCATTTCTTCTGCAAAACCTTGACTTGAATGTGCCAATCCACAATGATCTCTTCTACCTCTGAATCTCTACAGAACCATCTAAGAAATTCATTTGAGACTTATCAAGTGCTGTCTTCTATTGTCAATTATATTTGTATATGTATAAGTCTTATCTTCATGACAGGTTCCTTCAGAGGAAGAGCTGTGTTTTGCAGTTTCCTGTATCTCTATAGTATACTAATGCTTCACCATCATGTGAAAATGAGTAAATTCTGGAAGACAAGAGTAGCA